>NC_134477.1:59662513-59805013 GCF_964194025.1 Convolutriloba macropyga | reverse complement strand
AAAAGAAATAAAAAGATGGCCAAAAAGCTAAAGACAGACTTTAGAAGGTGTCATAGCCTAATGGATGCTGCTTCTGACTTCGAGTGAGAGGATTGGGGTTTCGAACTCCTCGGTGGTTCATATTTTGTCCTTTTTTTAAAAAAAAATTCTTAGGGAGAAAGTGTTTAAGAAGAGGTGTCATGAAAAAATACAGACGAAAAGTACGAGGCTGCTTAGCCTAACGCATGAGGCGTCGCAGCCAATGATTGGGGGGTTCGAATCCATTTATGATCAAAATGTTTGTTCTTTCGTTTTTGTTCATAGATGGGGAAAAACATTCAAAAAATTGACACGAAAAAAAAGAATAAATTGACAAAAAAATATGGACAAAAAAACAGACCACAACCAAGAGGCCGCATAGCCTAACGGATAAGGCGTCTGCCTTCGAATCGGACAAACAGGGGTACGAGTCCCTCTGTGTTGGATTTTGGGTCAATTTTGAAATTATAGAAAGGGAGAAGTATCTAAGAAGAGGTGATACAAAAAAACTACATGTTGACAAGAAATAGAGTCTACATAGCCTAACGAATGAAGCGTGCGGCTTAGGATCAGAACGTTGGGGGTTCGAAATCAATTGTGATCGGATTTTTTGTTCTTTTGTTTCATTCATGAATAAGTTTGAAATAAATCTGTTCATCAAAGAACTATATTCTATTTATTTTTACGTGGAAAGAAAGGAAATGCTTTTATAGTAGATTCCGACAAAACGTAGCTTCTTAAAAATGACTTAAAAATGGGGAACAGACATGTCATTTTTTTATTTTCAACATTTTAAATGAATGTGGAGGCGCAGAATGAAAATTTATTGTAACTTGTTGAAAAAATCAAAACGCCCAGGACGGAACAGGTAGTGCGAAAAATGGGAAAACCAAAATGTGATTTGTCAACATTTTTTTAAAAAGAAAATTTTTGCCTGGAATTAAAACTACGGGTGGCCGGCAAAATTATGTCCATTACTGGATAATTGCAATATATGTCTCCTCGGCCAATGCGGGTGATATGATCAATGATCACCAAGTACATACAATGTTCCGAAACGTTGGATATGCTTTTAATCCAACGTGCTGATTAAAACTATGAATATTCTTAGTGACAAACTGTCTGATCTGCTGCTGATGAAGTCGGTAAGTCATTTTTCAGTGATAGTTTTTTGCCTAACAAAATTCACTTACAGAGAGAAGAAGAACTTGTCAATTAAAACTTAAATTGAATTTAAAAAACGAACGTTTTCGAACATTGCGTTCATCGTCAGGTTTAAAATCAAATAAAATCATTTTCAAAGTATATAAACTTGTCTTTGACTCTAATTCTAAGAAATGCGTTAAAATAACAACAAATTTTCGAAACTATTTACAGTTAAAATCATATTTACAACAATTTATTTACACTTAGCTTACAGATTTTGCCAATTCTAACAAACTGGGAACTCAAAAAGTCAAAAAATTAACATTGAAGAACAATCTTTTTATCAAGGTCATTTCGATAAATTTCGGAATTCATCGTAAAAGTCGCTGGTGGCATGAATCTACCGATTGCGTTTTCTAGGCGTAACAAGAACAATTTGATGCCAGCATTTTCAGATATTCAGGGTCATCAAATATTGCAGTCAGGAGATTCGCTCAGAGAGTTTGTTCTTTAGGTGAGGCTACGGTGAGGCTACGGTTGTCCAGAATTCGATCATGACCTTTTTCGATCATGACAGCTTTTTCCTAATCTCTCTAAGACAGAGCAAACATAAGAGACTGCATGATTGCTGGAAAAGAACATTCGTTGACAGTGATGTCGGAACTTAACATTGAAAAAGTAAGATGGAAGAACAAAAATGAATACAGCCGAGAATTGTCTGTGTCAAAAATCAATCTGATTTGATCTGCAGTTTCATAAGGTTAACTAAATGCGGTTAATTTAGCCTTTTGGAGGACAAAGAACATAAATTTAACAGCAGTTAGAAGTTACCCTAAAGGGCTCAGGTAATTTAAATCGCTAAATTTTGAAGCATTAAACATTAGTTCCTTTCGATTTTGTTTTTTGACTGTGATTATTACTGTGTCGTTTTTGTCTAAACTAATTGAACGAATTTTAAGTTCGAATCAGTTGAAACAGAGAATTAGGCAAGACAAAATTCAAACGCAAAAACGAAAAGCAAAGCATATGTAAAACAAAAACACGAGACTTTATCGTGTGAATTCAGTCGTTTCCGATCTAAATTTTACCCCATTAACCCATAGTTGATGTCTGTGTGAGGATGAGATCTTACTTAACCATAGCTTCACGTTGACCATAGCCTGACCAATGTTGGCTGCAATGATATTACCACGTGAAAAGTTTCAGACGCAAAAAAAGTGGCTATAGTCACCAAAAAAGAGCAATGCTGCTCATGAAATGATCAGTCTGAAATGTGGGGAATAATAAGAATAAGGGCAGCTGAGAACAGGCTACTGTAGGCCTAATGCTGTTCCGCTGCGATTACGCAGGAACTACAATTATTATTATTATTATTGATCTCAACGCCTTAGCTGCCATTGGTCTGGTTGTTAGGCAAATGAAAAGACCGCACAAATGCTTAAGCGAACGTCGCCAAAACTTAACTTCAACCAAATCAGCCCAAATTAATCCATTCCAGTTTGCATAAATGGGAAGTCATGCTTATCAAGTCGCTTTCGTGAGAGGTCTGCCATTTAGATGTGCGAGTCCCAAAATGTAAGAAAAAATCAATATCGGATTTTTCGAGTTGTTCCACATGAGGTGTAATTTTTGGGAAAGAAGGCAGAAAAATGGGAATGTCAAGGGTTTTCGGGGAAAGGGATAAGGCAATTGGGGTGGGTAGCGGAACAGGAAGAAAGGGGGTAGAGGCGAACGAAGTGGGAGGAGGGAGAGGAGGCCGAGGTATTGTAAGAATAATAGTATTAGTATAGACAATGAAAGAAGGATGACTGTTAGGGGTTGAAAACCACTCATTAAGCCTTCTTCACGCTGAATATTGCCAACAGATAGCGACCAATTTAACGTTTTGTAGATAATAATAACTAATGTTTAAAAACCGAAAAAGGAGAACATTAAAATTGTTATCAGAAGTCTTCCACAGAGATTAATAAAACTGCAGCAAACTATCACCCCTTATTGAGTCGCGAAAAGGTCAAAAGACCATACTGATCCAAGCATTTGCTGAAAATTTGGTTCATGCATAGTAAATAAAAATTACAGATCAAATTTTCATTCAACGAAGTCAAAGAATTTATTTTTGAGTTCATTGAATGAAAGCTTGACTTATTGTGATTTTAAATTATTACGCATCGACTTAGTTTTTATCAAGTTTCAAGCTTTCCCATTGAAAAATATGTTACCATAAAATTTTTTTTTAAAATTAAACAGCTTCATATTGTCGGATGGCTACCAATATTTACTGATATATCAAAAATCCCCTCACTACACACTCACCCCCCCCCCCCCCCCACCCCTCTCATGTCATTCTGGGAGGAATTTCGTCAAGGGAAGGACAGTATTTTCGACGCGGGATGTATCTAATGGTCGCGGAATTTGAGGACAGATTTTACGAAACAGAAATTTAAATTCTTATATCTTGTTTCGTTTGTGGCCTTCTAATTAGTGAGACAAAAGATAAGTTTAAGGAAAGCCTATCTTGATAGGGAAAACTCGTGATATGTTTATAAAATGATTTGACATTATTCTGTATATATATCTGAAATCAATGCGAAGATCGTCAAAATTTGTTTGACTTTCATTCAGTTCATTGAGAAAATTGGCAAAATGTGACCCCGACGTGATTCGAACACGCAACCTTCTGATCTGGAGTCAGACGCGCTACCGTTGCGCCACGGAGTCGTTGTTAAGTAAAATACGCAAGGAGTCAACATGTAAGCAAGGTCAAATCAGATTACAAAGTCAATAAAAAGCAATTGGAACCATTAAAAAAGCTGCTTCTAAAATAGCCAATGACGCCTCCAACTAAACAATTCAAAAAAGGATCTTTGCGGATCAGTGGGTGCATGTTATTTTTAACACAGGCGCCCGTACATATTTTTACAGAGTAATTTTTTATATAATGGCTCGTGATCCCAAAAAAATCATATAGTTGATCGCAATAAGTTCTTTTCAGATCAAACACCTGGGCTGTTTCTAGTTGCATTATCAGACAGAAAAAATGTGCATAAATCCAAGACAGAGAGTCAAAATAAAGTTATATGAAATCCGAGGAACCAAATGTGACGCATGAATGAAATGGAGGAAATCTTTGTTAAAAAAGAGCTGGTGCTTGTATTACTTATACTAGTCATACAAGGATCCAACATAACTGACTAACGACGTGCGAACTGCACTCAAACGACCAGCGAGCGGTTAGCTTCAGTGATAGCCACCTAAGGCTTTGGGATTCTAACTTTAGGGTGGAGGTGAGCGGAGTGAAGGGGTCAAGCGAGGGGGAATGCGAGGTCAAGCGATGGGGGGAGAGCTAGGATTGTGGGAGCGCAGCGTGAAAAGGGTTTCAAATCACCAGGTTAACAACGTTAAAGAAAAGTGGACAGGGTGTGGGCGGGAAGGGGCAACTGAGGCGGTCGTGACTGAGCAGGGTCAAACTTTTAAGACTAAGAAACATCCTTCACACCCTCAAATTGTCTTCACAAAAAAAATTGGTGAATCAGTTTCTTAGGGTCTTGAAAGCAGAGAGACTTTGAGAGAACTCAATGCCCTCTAGGTGCTACCTGTTATCCCGTTTTTGAGTACAAAAAGCCAAATGGGTTAGAATTGGTTAGTCGAAAGTTAGAAATGGTTACCACGGCAGCCTCTGAAACATAAAATTGCGCTGCTAAGGAGTGCGGATCTTTTCTTCGTCAGAATGTATGTTATTGTGGTCAAGTACTTGTCGTCTTTTCTTTCAGAGATTTCTGTTGCTATTTGTTTTAAACTGCGTGTTACAGAGGTACATGCGCCTCCTATAGATTATTAATTGACTCGTGATATATGTATATTCCGTTGCTCCTTTTAGTCATGACATCGCCATCGGATTAAATATTTTTACATCGAAAAAATTTCTCCTGACTCTGGACTCCAACAAACCATTTGCCTTGATACCAATTCGAGCATTTCCAGTCAGTGCCAGTAGATTTGTTACAAATCTTGAGACTAAAGGCAATTAAAGTTACGGATCAACTTTGACTTCATAGCATACGTGATGGAAACTTGTATCTAGTTTCATTGTTCCACATGTCTGTATAAGCCTCCCCCTTGCACAGTGGAGAACATGGGTTGGTGTGAAATTTTCCCCACAAGCGCAGTCGATAATTGTATTTCATGCTTCAAAATTGTAGCGAATGCACAAACCATTGCTTACTTCCGATATAATAAACTTAAAACCATACCATTTCAGTGGTTCTTCGGGTAATAAGTTAGAGATTACCCTCTTTGCAAACTTTCTAATCTTAATTCGAGCTTTGCGTTCGACTTGCGCAATCTTATTCTATGAGAGGTGAATACTCTTAAAAATTTTATTTTTATGAGGCTCGACAACAGCGAGTGACGCAGCTTATTCAGTGTTGTGCTCCGTTGGTTCCCTTATGCTGAGTGCACCCTCCTGGAACGGTAGCGAAGACAGCTTGTGGGCGTCATCAGCATTTTATGTTATTTCTTTGACAATAAGTACACCTAAACTACACCTATCGATTGGGTCTTGGTAGTGCAATTTAAAAAGAAGGCTCCAAGCAAATGATCATTTCTTAATGATGCATTCGTGAAAAGATCTTAAATGGCTTTTTCGATTTCATGCAAGGATCATATATGATTTCTCCGATTTCTCATATATGAGTTTGAGTCCATATTAGTAAACAAATTGTCAAAAAACCCTGAGGTTGTGTATTTAAATTGTGTTTTTTGTAGATAGAAATATTGAACATAACAACTAAAAAGTTTTGAATAACGTGGTGACTTTAGAATAGTTTACTTTTCTCAGCACAGATATCTTTACACTTTCCAGGGCACACAGGTGTGTTCGTTGAATTAATCTCAGAATTAGTGAACTGCAAGCCAGGTGAGGCTCCGGAATGCCAGTAGCAACTCTTCAGACAATCTTTGTCTGGCTTCCGGCTAAATTTGTCGGGGTTCATGTGCAATCAGAATTGGTAAGTTGCGCTAAAAATCTCAAGGGCGCTCCAGAAAATCTTCACGGCCTAATCTCCGGTCCAGGTTTTTGGTCAAAACTGTGCCTACTTTTTACATCCCAAACAAATTAACACACTTGTAACGATGTAACTAAACTAGTTTAAACGATAGAGGGTGAATAAACAGTCAACCATCGAAGTTATTTATGCTTAGATCTTCAAAACATATGGATGTGGTATAGGGGGTGAAGTCAACAGGAAAAGTCACAAGAAACGATGATGGCCGTCAAAATGTATACTATGTCTCATACATTACAAGGCCGCATAGCCTAACGGATAAGGCGTCTGACTTCGAATCAGAAGATTGGGGGTTCGAATCCCTCTGTGGTCGTTTTCTTAATTTTCTCTGGTAAATTATTAAAACAAATTATTTTGCTATCTTTCGTCGCTGTTTTTTTTGTGCACGGTAAATAAACTTCTTTTGTGTTGCTCGATAACAGAAAATGAACAATTTATTATTATTATTATTAAAAATGTTCATACATATCTCGTCAATTGTCCTTTTTGAAGCGTTTGACAAACGACATGCGTGGGCTTGATTCTGTTGCAGCTTGCTAGGAGGGGAAGCTACTCGGGGTTGTCACTTGGGGGGGGGGGGGGGGGGGGGGGCATTAAATCAAGCAGGGTGCTTCAAACTACTTGTCTTTACTTGTGCCTATCACAGACCACTAAATGATTTCTCAACTATTGAACTGGTTGTATTTGAACTCAAAAAATGCTTTACGGCTAAAAAATGTTACCATAAGAAACTAAAAAACAATTTAAACAGCTTTTCTGTCACATGGCTACTTATATATTACACGCCCATACCTCCTTCTCTCACATAATTTTGGGAGGAAATTAGAGAGTTGTATTTTTAAACCAGCACTTAACGGCCGCCAAGCCAAAAATGAGGACAGCTTTTACCAAAACAAAAATTTAAATTCTGATTTGTTTAGTTTACTCTCTTCTAATTGATCAGCCAAAAGATATTTAAAAAAAATGTAGAACAACGATACAGCTGATAGATTTTCAAAATGAATTGACGACGCCAGTCAAAAAGGCAGACGTTTGAAATTGCGGAAACTTTATTGCTGGCCCTCTAGAATTGAGAAAACGTTAACTTTTCAACGTTTCTGTTTACTGATTGGCCATTGTTTAAATGACCATTAACAAATATGATCAAAAATCGCGCTAAGTCGAAAGAGAAAAATAAAGGCATGACCGCAGGCTTTAAAATGTCATCTCGAATGAGGCTAAGACAAAATTATGTTAGTTGAGCAAAAAAAAATTGCGAAACCTTATTTTTCTCGATCACTCAGATCTATTGAAATTTTTTAATTTAGTACGTCTATTTGTTGAGACGTCAGGTGAATTGATTTACCATTATTTGGATTTAAAAGTGTCTGAAATCGACCATTGGAAGGACGTCAAGTTTTGTTTGATTTTGATTTCTTTCAAGCAAATTTGTTGAAAAAGTTAAATAGATTTGACCCCGACGTGATTCGAATACGCAACCTTCTGATCTGGAGTCAGACGCGCTACCGTTGCGCCACGGAGTCCTTGTATTCTGACGTACACCAGGATTCAAAGTCTTTTACATCTTCAGGTTAAAAAGCCCAATGAATTGTAATGGGAACGATAAAAAAGAAAAGCAGCTACTAAATTAGCCAATCATGCTACTGGAACAGTGCTGTAAATAAACCCCAGACATTTGAGAATTTTTATCGTTTAAGATCTTACAAATTTCTCACACTATTGTATTATAAGTACTTATAAGATTATGCGTCGCCTGACTAAGACTTTGTAAGACAATTTATCAGGTCTTACACGATAAAAAATTTTTATCAGGTCTGATAAGATCCTACATGATAAAAATTCACTTTTGTCAGATCCTACAAGATAAAAATTCTGCCAGACAAAAAATTTTTATCGTGTAACATCTTATAAGAATCTTATAAGATCTTGTAAGATAAACATTCGGAAAGCTATGACTCATCTTTTTGATAAGATTTTTTATCAGATCTTAAACAATAAAAATTCTTTAAGTAAGACATGTTCTTCATATTGAAGACATTCGGGGTTGCTTTCAAGCAGTAGCCAAGAGGTACAGCAAGCAACAAAGAGAAAATTATCTTGAATTGTCTTTTGAGACTTTGATATTGTGAAAAAGATTATAGGATTGTTAGGGGCTTTCTCTGAGGCAGTAAGTATCAAACAAGGCTGTAAAATTTTCTCCAAAGACCGAAACTATCTTGAACTGCTATGTGTAGCCATAGTACCTAGTTAAGACTCAGAATAAAACTGCCCTCAAAATAGAATCAACAAACTTTTTATTTCAAATTGGGTTAGTTGACCGATTATTTTTCACTTTCATAGGAACTTGACTACGTTAAACGGTAATATTAAAATCACTAAAACATGTCTTATCAGATCTTACACGCTAAACGTTCAACCATACGTGAACTTTTATCGTGTAAGATCTGATAAGATACTTATCAGATCTTGTAAGATTACAATTCAGCAAAATTGAATTATTATTTTATGAAATCTGATAAGTATCTTATCAGATCTTACACGATTAAACTATAGGTAGGGCAGAATTTTTATCGTGTAAGACCCAGATAAGATCATACACGATAAAGATTTTTGATCAGCATTTTATCAGACCTTACACGATAAAAATTCCAAAATCACTGGGGAATAAAAAAACGGATCTTTGCAGAAGTTTACTTTTTATTTCTGTGGGACTATGAGGCAGGTTTAATATTAGACTACAAATCAAATTATCGCGTTTTTGTTGATTGCGCCTTGACGTAAAGCGCTTTTGACTCGAACTTGCAGGTTCATGAATCGAAT
This sequence comes from Convolutriloba macropyga, assembly GCF_964194025.1. Taxonomy (NCBI): domain Eukaryota; kingdom Metazoa; phylum Xenacoelomorpha; order Acoela; family Convolutidae; genus Convolutriloba; species Convolutriloba macropyga. The sequence goes on along the minus strand of NC_134477.1, from coordinate 59,795,966 downwards.
TTGCGCAAATTATTCTGACGTATTGAGACTGTGAATTGTATATGCGGTCCCATGATTCGACAAAGCGCTCCTAGCTACGATTTGCAATAGCGCGAAAAAAATGTTCGAGAACGTTTAACCCGGGTCGAGTGTGTCACCGCCATTCAACGCAAAATTATGTAAGATAAGCGGTGAATGCGGAAAATTTTGTAAGCGGTGAATGCGGTGAAATTACATAAATCAGGCAGTGAATGCGGTTAAAAAACCTTTATCGCCTGGTAGCTGTGAAATTACATAATTTCAGCGCTGAATTTAGCGGTGAAATTACAAATTCACTGCTTTGAAAAAAATTGTCCAAATTATGTAAGATAGGCGGTGAATGCGATGAAATTACATAAATTCACCGCTAAATTTAGTGGTGAACTTACATAAATTCACCGCTTAACATAGTGGTGAAATAACATAAATTCACTGCTCAGAAAACGCTTCGAATTGTCTTTTGTTCACCGAAGTTACGATACATTTATTAAAAGACGCACGGAAAATTTACCCACAAATAATCATACATATTTTTGAAATTTTTAGGCGGTGATTTTATAAAATTTCACCACTAGAGTAAGCGGTGAACTTACATAATTTCACCGTATTCACCACATTTCACCGCTAAAATTTGTAATTTCACCGCTTATCTTACAAAAGTTCAACGCGTATGTTTTACATAAAGGAGAGTGAACTTCATTTAAGCTCAAAACAAATATGATCGATTTTAGAGAGAAGTGGCGCAGAGGAAGCAGAAGTTACTGACATGCAGGAGGTGAGAGGTTCGAATCTGTGCAAAGACGGTAACTTGTAGTAAGCGCTGAAATGTGCTGAACTTACATAATTTCACCGCATTTCACCACAAAATTTTGTACGAAATTTGCGGTAAAAAAACCAACTTTTCACTGCTTATCTTAAATATTTTTCCAATCTTTTTTCTCGACCCGGGAAATAACCTCTGGTAGGATATCTCCCCCAGACAAAAATTGTCGAATTATATTTCGACTACCCCAACCCGGGTAAGCCCAGTATTCGATAAATGCGGGTCAAGTGATACTTCTGGAGTGCCAATAGCAACTCCTCCGTGAAACTCTGTCTGATCTCTGGCTAAATTTATTGACGTCACTGGTCAGTCAGGAATACCGGTAGTTTCAAGAACGTTCCAGAAAATCTTCATGACGTAATCACAGGTCGAGGTAGCGGTCCAAAATATTATCTACTTTCTTATATCTAAACCATTTAACTCCCTAAATTGTCCTAATTGCGAAAAAAACATGACGATGAAAATAAACGGTTCTAAACGATAGGAATTAGTGAAAAACCAGGATATGTCCAAAATTATTCATTCTTAAACCATCAGAACTGATTATTGTGGAATAAAGAGGTCTGGTCAAGATTATACAACATAAGGCGCGAGCTCAAAATTTTTTTGCAATTTATTTTTCTATTTGGTATAACTATTTAAAAACTGTACATACATATCTCAATAACTGTATTTTTTGTAAAAAAAACATTTAAACAAAATTGGTGGTGCAAAAAGTTTATAGAAATTTGGAAATTTTATTATGGAAATTTTATAGAAAACTATAGGACTCCATTTCGTTGAAGCGTACTAGGATGGGAAGCTGCTCCGGGTTCTCATTGGGGGAGGGCACTAAATAAAGTAGGTGTCATTAAATAACTTAAAGGAGACCAATTTGCCAGAGACGTTTGTAATTACCATTCGGTAACAGTTTCGGTGGCATAAAGAAGACATTCAATGAGAAAATTGATAACAACAGAGAAAAGGCTAATTATTTATGACAAATTCCTTCGGTTTACAGAAGTGCTCTTTTAATATGTTAAGAGATATCCACTTTTTTGCAGCTCAACAATTTGCAGCTCAGCAGTTAATTGATTGTTTTTATTCCCGAGCTATTCCAGATTATACTTAATCCAAAGTTGCTCTAACTCATATGTTAGATTAATTGTGCTGTGATTACGTCACGAGATTGCTCCTAATCAGTCGTAGAAGACTAGAAAACTCCAGAATTGGCTCTGCTTAGAGCGAGCATCCTAAAAAAATGCCCCCACTAGTTCCAAGAAGCAACGGAACCAGCTTCGTAACATCCACTAAGGTACTACTGTTATCTCATAACTCGTGGCCAACGTCGGATCGAAGCTCTTAACAACATATGAGGAAAAATCTTCAAAAATCAATCCTCAAAAATAGACAAAAACGAAATCACGTTTTGCCTTTTTTCTCATTAAATCAAAAAGGCGCACAACAGAATCTCTCAAAGAAACTCAAAAACAATACGCCGAGGCAAGCGCAAAATTGCAACCCAAAATATCTCAAATCAGCTTAAAAACGGAATTTACAAGTACAGCTATGGAATTTTTCGCATCGATTTATCATAGTTGGGAGCAACTTAAAAAAACATGGCAATTGATTTCATATTCCAACCACTCAGAGGTGCAAGATATGAGGCTCTGCGTCTCTTCCGTTGCTCAAGGGACCGAAACAAAACTTAAATTTGCACACGATCAAAGAAATGCCATAACCTACCATAAAATCGGTAAAAGTTTCTATCAAAGGTCTAGTTGAAAATATAACGGTAAAAAATCAAAAACAGTTTCTATAAAAGTATTTTTCTCGTATCCAAAAAGAAGTTTATATGAATATCCAATCACCACGGCAAAAACAACCTGATGATCTTCAGATTTTTGTTTTTCTTCTACAAGATGCATTCCGCAGTACTTGTTAAAATAAAAAAACTCAAACAGACACGCCCTATTATTAACATTTTACCGGAATCGAAGTCAGTCCTATGCCAAACGGAAAACTGCACCGCAAGAAAGAATACATCCAAAATTAAAGAAAATTATCTAAATCTGGACTACTTGAATTTCATTAACAATTGTTTGCCGCTTAATGATCAAACCAAGAACTTTGAAACCATCATCGAGACACCCGTTTTACTCAACGATTATGGAGAACAAAATAACCAGCGTTAACAGAATAGTAAATCTTTGAATATTTGATGTCATTATAATCGTCCTGAAAACCAATTTATCTTTACTAAAACTGACAATAAGAAAACTTGGAGCATATTAGGGTGAATATTGGATGAGATGTTTGACAGCCCCTATATGAAAAATGTCTCGAGACGTAATTTCAAGTAAAAAAGAACGCAAGCAAGGGTGAAAGGCGATATCGATGGACGCAGTTGACATTTTGTGCCTTTAGCAGACGTCACAAAACGAGTTCACTGCCACCGATCGTGCCAAGAATTAAACACTTCTCTGGTCTGGCAAACCGAAATAATATTGTTCGGTTTGAAACCTAAGAAGCCGTCGCCTTTCGTCGGCCAAAAATGGATTTTTGTTCCGACCCTCTTGAGGGGGGAGGAACTATATACTCAACTGGGTTTTTTTTTGTTCCGTGAATTTTCGCCGCTCGATATATTCATCGTAGAGAGTTGAGACTGGTATCATTAGAAAGCTCATCCAGCGTAGAATGTGGAATTAAAAAGATTTTTTTAATTTTCGATTTCTACAGAGAGTTATCGAGGTTTAAAGTTCTGAGAAAAGAAGAGTGAATTCACGTTGTTTTTATTCACATTTTCCGGAATTTTTGCCTAAATTTTCTTCAATTTTGCTAAAATTTGTTATAATTTTTAAGAATAGTGTCGTTGATTTTATTTTTGAAGACGAACAAGCATTGTTGATTGTTTTGATTTAATTTTTTTGGTCAAAAAATCTGGATAAACATTTCAAAAATTAGACTTTTTCATCAAAAACAGCACGAAATAAGCTAATTTAGTCCACTTTGATTAAATTTGCCGACAGTACATCCCCAAACAACACTCAAAAAATCTTTGTAGACTCAGAGGGGGGCTATTTCTACTTCAGAGTCCGCTGAGAGTGCACTGTAGTTAAAACCTTGCCGTTTTTTGCCAACTTTACTCGTTGATTATCAAAAATGCAGAATTTATTTTGAGTTTTCAACTAACAAATTATCTATATCTACAACATTCGAAAAATCAGTTATTCCTAAGGGACAATAAGTATTGTTAGGGCTTGTTTTTGGCCATTCTAGGACTGTTACAATCCAAAAAAAATCGGGTTTTAAACAGTCGGTCTTTTTTTTAAAAAAAAAAGACTTTCTTTTTAATAATAAAAACAGAACATATCAAATCAAAGCTCAGGAGTGATAGGTCCAAACGATTTGCTTGTTAAGCAGCTCTAAGCTAATGCATTAAGTTTTTTAATTGAAAATTTATGGTCGTTTCTTTTTTTAAAAATAATTGACCTTTCAATAAATAATGGCTTAATTAACTTTTTCTTTAATTTTTTTCTTAATTTGTACAACTTCCAGCTTAATGTCAGCAAAAAAACGACCGCTTCTTCTTTCTACTTATTTAACATTTATTCTCAGTTGCAGTTTTAAGCCTGAAATTATTGTTTTCTGGCTTTGATACCACAAGATTTCAGATTTTTTTGTTTTGATATTTGCCAGTTTTTCACGTTTTCTAATTTTGTCACATTATCACATTTTTGACGGTTCTCATGTCACCTCATTAGCATTCATAATAAGGCACAATTGAACATATTAAAATTCTGAAAGATATACATCATCGTTTAAACGGCCTCGACGCCTCTTTCTTGAAGAAATCAATTGAATTTTTTAATTTTGTCTCTAACTGTCATTTATACTTTGTCATTTCGGTCGTATGAAATTTCCTGTAGAGTGATAGCTTTCATTGGCTTTTCATAGAAGAGTAGAAGAACCGATATTCTGATATTAGTAGATAGTTGATGGCTTTCATGACGATCAAAACAATCGTTTTCCAAAATTTAAAAAAAAAAAAATTTTCAACTTCGCAATTTTGTTCTTTTTATGTTTCTTTTTGTTACCTAATCTCGTTAGTTAACTACAGGTCAAATATAACATTATGGGTGTCAAAGGAATAAGAGGGAATGGTGTCCCAAAATCTTTTAAAGAATTTGTTATGACCTTACTGGCTTCGACACCGGTTTTTCACAAAAAAAAAGTAAACTAATGTGATTTTTGTCATATTTGACGTTCTTTTTGTAGATGCAAGAAATATTCTAGATAATCACAGGTCCCGAGGGTTTTTTTTGAATAAACGACCCTATTTAAATAGCTCTTTTTGTTATTAATGCCTTTCATGACATTAAATGTAATTTTGTTTCGAAAAAAAAATTACATACTTTAGCACTTCGCTTTTTTGTCTGCTTGTTACCTAGTCTTACTAATGAATAGCCACGTACTAAATTATAGCTGTTTGAAGAAGGCGCAATCAAATGTATTTTGAGTGCCAAAAATTGGCTTGACGGTTTTGAGAGCGTTTTCTGGCAAGTTTCAATTGAAATTTTGTTTGTTCTTTGTTGTTCTTTTTAGCCGCTTTAAAAAATGAATAAGGACAGGTCCTAATGGGCTTCTATAGAAGTAGTGGAAATCGTAAATTTGTGGTAATATTAATTGATTCCTAATGGTATTTATTACTTTGAAGTTAACTGTTTCAAAAAAATAAGTTATTTTTTTTACTTTACTGTTTTTGTTCTTTCTTGTATAATTGTTACCAAACCTTTTTATGGACTGGTCGCATATGTTTTCTGGGAATTTATAAGTTATTTTTGTTTAGTTTTGGGTTTATCTGACGGTATGTTGATTTTGTTATTAAATTTAGTTTTTAAGAGGGACATAAATTTTTTGATGTAATTAATGTTTGTTGTTGTTGTTGTTTGATTTTGCTTTTCGTCTTGACTCGCTTTCTTAATATTGACATATTACAGCAATCTAATGCATCAACTTTTACTCCACTGAGTTATTTGCTTTGGAGGCTATCTTACGTTGATACAGAATTTTTTGAAAAAGACTTGGGCTTTTTTGGGAATCGCAAAAAATAATTTTTGGGTTCTTCTATCTGTTCCTCATTTGGTAGACAATTATGCCAAATTTGTGGATGGGCGGGGTCGGAACCTTATGTGCCATCGCACATTACCGAGCCGCCTTGTTCATATTTATAATGCAGTCAAACTTAATTGCAGCATTTTTTGTTACAGGAAAATCGAAAGTGCTTCTTGGAACTCTTTTTTTTGTTGAAAAAACTAGTAGGACAAATCCGAATTTTTCGTTTGGTTTTAGCCTTAAAAATGTGATAACTAATTGAACAGTGGTGGGGATTAAGTTCATTAACTCGAATTCAGAAAGTCATGATATGATCATAAGAAAATTAGTACTTAGGTCGTTCTCTCGTGCTTTTCAAAAAAAAAGTACCGACACCGACTTTCTCTTACGTATCAACTCAAAATACTGCCAGTTTTCTACGTTACCGAACATACTAACGAATACCTACGTTTCAGACCAGCCATACCAACAATTTTCCCAACATTTGGAAACCGCTTAAACTGAAAAAACAGGTAACGGTTTTCGCCGATTTTGTGTAACTTAATATTAACATACCAACAGTCTTGTACATTGAAAATTAAATTTTTCTGGAATAGGGTAAACAGTGCATTAAACAGCAATCCAAAAACAAACCGTTTGATATTTGCCGAGCATTGCCGTTGTCACCCATATGGCAAATTGATCCAATTTCATGTCGGCTCATTGCCTTGAAAAAAATAAGTTCAAAACATATAATGAAAAAAATCAAAGATTTAAAAAAGATATAATTGTTACAATCATGACCAACAGTGGAAATGATTTCATTGGTGTCAGCGACCAGCACGCAAAACTCGAAATATCTTAGAAAGATAAGAAATGGCACTCAAAGTTATCACCCGCCAACCAGGGTCATTTCTCCGGTGAGCAAAGAGAGACACTTTTGGTCCACAGTGATGAAAACAATTAAAATTTCACGCTTGATATTTTACCTTCTATACAGTGTCATTAAAATTTATCAATTGAAAACGATATCATAAATTTTTTAAAAATGATCCGAGAAAACAGAAAAAAAACCTTTCCGTCAATTTTCCCAGCCATACTCTGTAGGAATGGAAAGCTAAACTTAAGCGTTTTTCGGAAAAGAACCAAATTAATACTGACCTTGAATTATTCCCAACACAAAAGGCGAATTCTAAATTTGAAACTGTGCAAAGATAATAATGGTGAAGAAATTTAAACTGATGAGAACGGTTGAATAAGTAAATATGGACTCTGATAACAATTATATCATAGATTGAACATGAAAATTCTCACCCACGTAATATTGGATTAGAAACCCAAATTAGGGGCCTAGGTTATCAAAGTCATGGTTGACCTTCTGAAAACTTTTCCCAAAAAGGCATTTTTCACACAAAGATTCGGAACATTTGGTAAAAATAGGACTAAACTATCATAACCAAACATAGATAAGCAGTATATATACGGCTCAATTTTAGCCAATTTTTGTAACCAAAATCAGTCTGAAAATAATTATATTGTCGTGATAATCCGAACTGCGGAGTAAATTTTATTAGACGAGTGAGTTAACAGATCTCTGTCGTGGTACTGAAAATTGTAATAATTGTTTGAACTAGTATTTTGTGGTAACTATACTTTTCGTTGAAATAACTTAGCAAATTTTCAACTAATTTCTCTTTTTAGACATTTTCTTATAACTTAGTAGAGCTTAAACTGGTATCTAGTAGGTATTTGCTAAACGCTTCCATACTTGGCACTCATAGGCATTTGTAACAAGTTGTTCTGAAGGAACCATAGCCTTGTAATATTTAAGATTGGGTAAAATTTAATAGTTTCTTTCGGTTTTTTGTTAATCAACAGCGTAATTGTACAACTTTAGTAACTTCACAATACATCTCTAAGGATAAGAAATCATACTCATTCTAGCTTCAATTTATTGGATTTGAATTAGTTTGGTGACTAATAAAGTAGTGATCAACCAATCAATAATTAGGTTAAGTTAGGTTAACGAACTGGAGGGCAGCACTGAGTCCAGGACAACATCAAGACGATTGATTCTGAGAGTATTAATCAGCCAAGCTCCTTCCAGGAGACCGCATAGTGAAGCCACTCTGAGAGTAGGCCTGCCTGATTGTAGAAGACTTGGCAAGTTAAGTTAACCATGTAGTATGGAATGGTGAACCAAGTAGATAATTAAAAAGGTCTGCAGTAACGTGAAGTACCTGATGAGCATGTCTTAACGTTCTATCAAGTTGGTTAATACTCGTCTGGTTGGGTTGTGGAGTGAACACCGACGAGCTCTTCACGTCATCTACTATTTGTTTTAAGTATATTGGTTGATCGATTAATTAGAAAGTGAATTGAGGACCTGGTATAACTCTCAATCTTAGAGTAACCAATTTGTTTCATTTGGTAAAACACTTCTTAGAAGCTAAAATATCATATAACATAGAGAGGCATTACAAACATATTCTAATATCATCATTATTATTGGCAATTGACTACAGTTCTATAGCGCCTGAAAATACTTTCTTTAGGACTTGAACGGAGGGCCTGGTATAACCCTTTAGTCTAGTTAAGAGTAGTAGGTCTGTGAAGTTACTATTCAGTCCAGTAGTTTTCTCTAAAGATAGATTCTAGGAACAATTGTGGAATTGTGAATAGGGTAAAACCTCCACCCTAAATATTCAGATTCTATATGCGGTGAGCAAAGAGAGACACTTTTGGTCCACAGTGATGAAAACAATTAAAATTTCATGCTTGATATTTTACATTCTTTACAGTGTAATTAAAATTTATCAATTGAAAATGATATCATAAATTTGTTGAAAATGATCCGAGAATTTTCCGTCGATTTTTCCAGCCATACTCTTCCAATGTCAATTGACAAAAAAGAAAGTTTCGCTACTTTTAAAATTGTGGCGTGACAGCGGGGTGCGAAACGTATGATAAGCAAGCCAATAATTGAGAGTTCTTTGAAGCAGACTTTTCGAGATTGAGTTGTCACTGCCCATAGTTCCAGGTCATTCACAATTTACTAGCCTAAACTGCAATAGTAAACAATGTAAACTTTTCAATCGCAAGAGAGAAGTGATGATTGCCAAAAATAAACAGATAGCAAAGAGGCTCGCAACATTTGGACAAGGAAAGCTGCAAAGGACAGCCAGGATCTATTTTGTCCCCCCCCCCCCCCCCCCCCCCAGCTTCGTAAGCATAAAACTTTTATGACCCCCAGGCGCACGTGCTGTTTTCTTACATAGTAACGTGCTATATAACAACATATAATTTGTAACTGGGGGTCATAAAAACACAGGGGAATAGAACCGACAGCCATGTCAATCAACTGCATGTTTAAGGACCAGACTTTTCATTTGCTTTTTAAATGATTGTTAAATGTAAATGTTTAACCAAACTTTTGTTAGTGTTATAAAATTTTGAATTTACATTTTACAGATTTCAAAAAAACAGCTGATACTGTTCCTTTGTAAGAATATACAAAATTTGAGAGAGCGGAAGTCATCTTGTTGAGAGGCGTAAGTCGTATATCAAACTTTTTATGAGACAATCTAATCCTAGTAAAACAGCAAATGACGTTATGCACACAAATTTGGCTGTTGAGTGCCAGAAGTCATCAAAATGTAGAATTTTGTCTTCTTGGCCTAACAAAATATTTAAGAGAACGAATTAAGAGAAAAACACGAAGAAATCAATAATAATCTGGCTGTCGCTTCGCAGAAATTGAGAATTAGGCCTTTCAGATTGCGACATTTTAGTCTTTGCAAACCTTGAGTATCATTGACCACATTTGCACTGCCTCCCATATTGCCACCCTCTGTAGACATGACTTGATTTGTAGCTCGATTCCTGTCAGGAGATACAGATGAGGATGTCTTACTCTCATTTGCCAGATCCCTCATCCTGGACCACACTTGGAAGTCCTCAGCTGGGAGTCTGTCACTGCCCACAGGTTTGGGAGTTGGGGATTGGGGGACGGTATCCCCTGAAAATGGGAAAACCTTCGAATGTTCTGTGGAAAAAGATACGTAGTCGCAGCTTAATATCATGGCATTCGTGTAAAGAGTACGTATAGTCTAAGGCAGCAAAAATAAACAAAGAGATATAATTTAGGTCTTTCTGCTCTCCATTGGAAACCAAATCAGTGCGAAATATGAAAAAATTAAGACAGAATTAACTTGCGAGTATATAGGCGTTGTCCCTTTAGGGGTGTTTATAGAGTGTTCAATTCAGTTTATTTATCAAAAGCAGAGAGAATGAGACCCCGGTTGTTGTTCAGACACTACTCTGATATTGTTAGAAAAATGAGCGTAAAATAAACTTTTTGCAGGGCCAGAATATTTTGTTCCCGTGGGACATTTTGGAAAAACCGATGTTTTTCTATACTCATCCAAGTGTTTTGAACTAAGTGGATTTTTCTATTATTTTTTAACAATTAATTGTATATTTGATAGAATTGATTGTTATTTTCGAAGACTATTTTGATTTTTCTTGAAAAAAATTTTGCTCCCACCGGAAGTCTTTGCAATCACTCGGTGTCATTTCATAGTTGCAGCTATTATTTTACATGGAACTTTTATGTTGTTCATAAGCAAATTAATTTTGAACCGTTGTTTTTTTCTAGGTTTCAATTTTCTGCTGATGTTTCTTCTCTTTTTCTGTTTCTGAGATCTTTTTCTCTGCACAACAAATATCTAGTTACAATTTATGTTTTACTTTGTCAATAAGGCAAAAAAAACAATTTTGTTAAATAGTTTTTGCTTATCTACCCTTTGCTAGTTTTGTAACTTAATGTGACATATGTTGTACAGGTAGTCATTGACCTAAAAAAATGACAGTAGAAAGTTTTTCCGAACACAACAGTTGGAGCCGTGCAACCAGTCGAGATTTGCTTGAACAAAAGGTAACAGAAAACATATTTGTTGGGCGTCGTTTTATTTTTCTGTCTGTTTGCAGGGGCTTCTCAGTACGAGGAGTTTCAACTTTTCTCAATTTGTTGCCTGTTATTATTTAAAAGAATTTAATCTCTTTGCTGTTGGTTAAAGATAAGAACTTTTTGCTGTATCAATTTTCTCTAATCGCAAGTTTCCCAAAATTTAAAGAATTGTGTTCCTAGTTCCTAATTTTTCTGATTTTTTTCCTGTATAGTCAGAAGTATATTTTGTAAATTCACACTTGGTAAATATATTTAACATTTAAAATATAGTTTTTATATTTGTCAGTGGGATTTAACGTTCAATTCAATCTTTTTCTTCTCTACTTTTGTTTTTTGTTTTAATGTCTTTTGCGGTCAAGGTCGCAAAAGTTGATATTTTTTGACGATATGTCCAATATTTATGCTTCATGGGAGATGCTAAAGAATATGATTTTATGCTTGCTTAAAACTTTTTCATAAAAATTGAAATTTATCATTTTTTTAAAATTCAAGTTTTAGTTCAAACTTCGGGACTTTACCAATAAAGACCTCGCCCCAGCTCAGTGGTCGGGTAACCTATAACCCCTCCCCCAATCACGGTAAAAGTTTTATAGCCCCCCATTTCATGGGGGGGGGCTATAATGTAAAGGACCCCAACCTTCTGTTGTTTATTTTAATTTTTTTTATATCAATTCAGCATTGATCTCATAATTGATAATAAAAACAAAAGCACATCTTTAAAAATAAATTCGAGGCGCTTTTTAACAAATAAACGCATACGAAGTGTATATACTGTTTTAAAAAGTAGAGCTGGCGTGAAATTTTTCAGTCCGAAATAATTTTGAAGGGTTGCAACAAAAAGCGATTCTTGTGGTCTGAAATGAGTCTAAAAAAGACAACTCATTCAAAACCCCCTAGTTAATTTATTGCCGCGTACACTTCTTCCTCCTAGCAGGATGCAATAGAAACGAGCCCCGCTTGTTGTTCGAGAGCAATGTTTTTTATGGTACTCGGCTATTTTCTCAATTTTTCTTTAAACAGAATTTTTTTTAGTCTTTATGTCAAACAAGAAAAATCGGAGAAATACATTTGGATTTTTAAATAAAGTCACGTGATAGCGAAAGAACTTGTTATATATCTTTATATACAATTTGAGCGTAGCGACCACAGAGGGATTCGAACCTCCAACCTATGCGCCCAAGCAACGTCTTGTTAACAATTTTCGGTGCCAATAAATTCTCTGCGATTTTGTTTTACCTCTTTTCCAAAAAAATTAATACCTAAACTTACCAACAATTTTTCTAAATTTATTGAGACAATACATGCTCACCAAGTCTTTCCCCGCCATAAAAATATTGATAATTTTTTGATTGATGACCATATGATATATGGTAATCAGAAAATGTCATTTACTGTTTGGGCCTGAGGCTAGATGCATGTGGCAGCATTAATGCAGTCATTATTATTTGACTTAACAAAAACAAAACTCTAGCGCAACATTAGGTTCTTAACCCAAATGTAAATTTGGAGGTTGGAACAAAAATTAGTCAAATGGATCAAAAAGTGCAAACTTCGTTGGAAGGCATTCAAAAAGGATAAAGCAAGTCTAATAAAATTTGCTGTCAGAATAAAGGTACCGCGGCTATTCTGAAATCTTAACCCTACCAAATTTAGTTTGAAAAGTGGCTTTGTAGATGTAAGGCCAGCTATTTACATTGCAAAAGCACAGTTGAGCACAAACAAAAACTGTAAAACAACTGGTGACTTTACAAAATTTTTCTTTGCTTCTCGATACTGACAAATTTCAGTTTAAATGTTATACAAGGTCTACAGTTGTTCGGCTTCAATTTTAGTTTTGACAAAAATCTATTGATGTCTCAACTTAATAAAAACCACTTCTGGAATTTAAAGAGATAGAGGCTTTGAGGAACTTCAGACCTCTGGTCTCCGATAAGCTTTTAAAACTTTGGTTCAATTATAGCCTTTGCTAAACTTCAAGGAATATTTCGATACGCAGTTTTAAAAATCAAATGTTTTCAGTTCCTATGTTAATGAAAAAGCTTCCTGCTTAGTACAAATGGAAAAAAAATGTTGTAGACTAAACGAAAAAATAATTATGTTGCAGAAAAATTGTAACTCTTCAAAAGTGGTATTCTGAATAAAGTTTCATATAATTGACTATATCTATATAGGAATCTTAACTTATATTTTTAATCGAAAACTCTTGAAAACTATATTGAGATAATCAGTCAATCGAAATGTGACCTCAACTTTCTTCGTTTAGTTCAAAAAGATTGAATGGCTCCCTTGAAAGCTCATGTCTCAGCCAAATTTTACTGTTGGAAGTGTCTCAAATGAGAAAGAGAGGGCTTTACAGATGCGAAAGTCAACACAGTAATAAAAGTGAAAAAAAGACTAGCAGACGAAGCTTGTCTGCTTTTAGTAGTAAGTTTGGCAAGACTTCAATTAAAAAAATGTGATTTCTGATCAAATTGAATCTCCTGGCTAGTAGTTAACAAATGTAGGGTTACAACAGTGGAGAGAGGGTTGATCTCGACTGATTGGTACACTGGATGCCTAAGAGATGAATAGCAGTGGAAGAAAAAATGTGTTCCCTGCGGCGCATATTTAATATTCGTAATAAAAATTATCGGGTGAGAACTATTATCTAAGATCTAGTAAGTATTAGTGATAGTCACAGAATTAAGCATCACGGAGTAGTTGCAACTGACTGTTAAATATCGTGGCTAAACTATATATTCCATCCAGACAACACATGCTCTGCTACATCTCAAAAAGTTTTGAGGAAACTTGTGGCCCACGGAACTACTCAAAGAGCTATGACCCCAGATGGACTACAAACCATGCTCTGTTCTTCATGGCCTGATAGTCGTACCTCAAAAATTTGATGACAAAATACCTACAACTCCCGCCAAAGGGGAGGTTCACCTGATTGACAAAACTTTTATTCTCCTCCATGAAAGTTATCGATCATCAATGTTAAATGAAAATTTTTAAGTTTGAAGAAAAGTGAGCTTGCAAAACCCTCCAAATCCAGCCAATTTGTTCCAATTTCAGCTACTTTTTTTCAAAAGTTTGTAATTCAGTAATTTGTAATTTTAAAAAATCAATTATCCTTGATTTTTTAATCAAATAAGATTGCCTCCCATAGTTTCAATTTACCTTTTCTTCTTTCGTTTTTGCCATTGAAAATTTTTTGTTCAAAACTTCAAAATATTGTTCTCTAAAACTCCAATTGAAAAATATTGCTAATAGGTTTTAGAACTAATTGATATCTTCTCTAACAAGACTTAAACCAAATTTTTCTATGATGCAGTAAATTAAAAAGGCTGAGAAAAAACCTCTTTCTATATATCTTACTCCATTTTGAAATTATTAGACCAATAAAACTATTTAAAAATTGAAACAATCAGAGTAAATTTTTCAGCCGCCTAAAATTCATGAAACCATTAAAGAATTGACAACGGGAAAAAGGGAAAAATTAATCAACGTTTTGGGATTGTTTAGATCGGAGATCGCCAAATTAACAAACGGGTTGTTTAACCGACAAACAGAAAATGAGATTTCAAGCCGATAACCCAACCACACACAAATTACGAACTGTTAGACGAACTGTTGATAGTTTCACCAATCAGAATTGCCGACCCGACCAAGCAACATTAAGCCATCGGATAAATTTCGCAGTTTTTGAATTTTTTCTTTGTCGGTTAAACCCTTTCTCGGCAAATATTTAGATCTTTAGCTTTTAGATCTTTGTTAATTCGACTGAAGTTCGATTCCAGCGTCATTAAAAAGTAAGAAAATCAGAGAAAGACTTGAGAAAGACAGTCAGCATTTTTTCACTCTTAAATGAGAGCTAAAGGAAAAATCTAGTTAACCAAAAATATGAATTTCAAGAAACTACGAACCGAGAACAGCTGAGCCCGGTGTCTGAATGCTCATATCAGCTGCTGGACTGGCTTCGGTCCTTTGCCGGGCACTTTCTGCAGGACTTTGTGAGGTACCAGCATAAACTGCCAAATTGTCAACTTTTTCCCGTTTTCTTGATTTTGATCTGGATTTCTTTGGACTCCCGGGTTGGCTTCTAACACCTGGCGACTTCATCGGAGCTGGATAGTTTCCATCTTGAGGACTGGGAAGTTTCATGCCATCAATTGAGATTGTTGGCGGATTTGGAACGGTGTTTGGCGATCCAAGGGCCAAGTCCGGAACGTTTGTTCCACCCTCCGGAAAATTAAACACTGTTCGTCGTGCTGGTGTTGGTGTTTGAGATAGAAAAGGGGTACCACTAGTACTTGGCATTGCATTTGTGCCAGGTTGCTGGTCATTGGCGGGTACCAAGGCACTCGCCGGAGTTTCGACAACATTTGGCAATCTATTACGCTGAAATTGTGCCGGTTCCTCAGCTGAGCCAATTCCACTTGAATTGATAGATCTGAAAACATCAGAAGAGGTGTTGTGAGGGGTTACAGCGCCAGAAGTTTGCAATTTTCCAGCTGTCGAACCTCCTCCAGTTTTTGTTCCTTTTGAAAAACGCACACCGCGCGCAACGTTGTCTTTATTTGTACCTCGAGGAGTTTTTTGAGGTTTGCCCTTAGGAAAACCTTGGGGAATACCTTGCGCAACACCTTGAGGGGCAGCTTGAGGCACACCTTGAAGAATTCCCCGCGGAACACCTTGAGGAATACCTTGCGGAACACCTTGAGGAGCATCTTGGGGCACAGCATGGGGAAAAACTTGAGGAACACCAGACGTTGGCTCAGTCCCTTCAGCAAAGCTCTGTGATACCTGGTTAGGAATACTAGCAGTTCCTGTAAGCGAACTTTGCGGTAAACTAGGGTTGGCATCTATACCTTGAGGAGCACTATTAACCATATCGTTAACTGTCTGAACAGCATCAAAGAATTGTGCATCATTTACAGACTCGTCAAGATTCGGTCTATTAGCACCTGATAAGCTGAAAGTTGTGGGCGATTCTGAAAACACCATTTCGTGACTGACAAAATCATCAGGCATTTCGTTAGTGGCAACTTCCCCCGTTGCACCATCATTAAAGTTCCCCTCGGATACTTCAGTACCTCCTAGGAGAGGTTCGTTACTCCAAGGTCCAGGTGGAACTTCGTCCGCGTTAGCACCGCCAGTCATTTCACAGCCAGAAACAACCCCTGAAACAACCCCTGAAACAACCCCTGGCTCTCCACTGTTAAATACATTGTCAATAGATGAAACACTTGAACTGCTGGCGTTGGATAATTCTAAGCTAGTAGCTTGATCTTCGGGTATTGTCTCGGGTACGTTAATTTGACCTCTGGCTACCAAATCTGCGGTATGAGGCGAAATCCAGTTTTGCAAGACTGTGACGTCAACGCATGGAGGCGGGAGCTTGATCGGAATCATGCTGGTATTTCCAAAATCAGGCGGGGGTGCCGTTGTTGCCCCGGAAGCTACCTGACCGCCATCGGGAGAATCAGGGAAAAATTGATGCTGATTGGCACTTTGCCCCGATGTTGGTTGTGTTTGTGGTGCTTCTAGAGGTGTTGATATGAAGAACCCTTGAGTGGAACTTTCGGTTCCCTCATTACATCCGGGAGGTACAGAACTCCCAAATGGAAGCTGATGAGGAGCTTTTGCAAGTGCACTGGCCTCGGCTAAATCCTGCTTTTCGTTATCCCAAGTCCTCATAAACGGAGCGCGAGAATCTTCAACTTTGAATCCATGAGCATGAATTCCCGAACTTCCGTCAGTTGAACTTAAAAGACCTCTTTCTTCGATAGCAGAAGAGCCTTCAATCATCATAGCATGAGGAATCTGCATGTTTGCAGCTGCTCCCATGTTCTGAGAAGAAACTTTCAAAGCATCCAGACTGAGATCTGACACACCTGTTTGTTGCTGGGGAGGAGGTTGACCACGAGCACCACTATGGTCATTCCTCGCAGTCCACGCAGACGATGAGTGAATTGACGACGATGCACCAGATCCGACAGTCGCTGAGTTTCCTCCTGGCGACTGGGGTCCTAAATTCGCAGGAAACGAACCAGAACCAATTTGATTAGTAGAGGCATTATTGGAAGATCCAAAGTGCTGATTGTCAACGTTAGGTTGCGATCCGGCGCCAGGTTGTGTCGAACCAAGCTGAGGTCCACTTGGATCCGAGCCTGAACTTGAGGACCCGCGTTGATACCATGCCATTGCGCCATATCCCGCTTCCTGTTTTTGTTTATCAGTCATTCCAGGACTGGATTCGAACAACGAACTTCCACTAGAACCGCTTGTTGAGTAAGTAGTCCAGTTAGCAATAACACCTTTTGGCAGGGTGATCTTGATGGGAGCAGCGCCAGCTTGCAAAGTTCCAGGACCGGTTGCTGCTTCAAACGCGGTTCCAGTCACGTCCAAAGGAGTTTTTCGTACAGGTACCGATTGGATAACTGAATTTACCTGTTCTTCTAAAGGCGACGAACTGAAGTTAGCCCAACCCTCGGATATCTTCTGAAGACTTTGAGCTGTAAAAGGATCGCTGTTGACAATCTGCGTTGATTTTGGTTGAACCGGTCCAAAAGGTGAAAATCCAGATCCAATCATGCCACCATGCGGTTCACCCTGTGTGTCAAGCGCTCCCTGCGGCACACCATGAAAACCTGAGGAATTAGAATTTTGTCCCGGTTCCCCGCTCCCACCCAAAGACATGCTCGCAAAAGCCGAAGTGGGTGCTCTAGATCTGGATGCCTCAGAGCTGTCAATTTTCCCAGATTTGCCTTGAATCAATCCAAAGCTCCCCGAACCTATACCAATGCCTGAACTGGAACCCTCGCCAGTTTTAGTACCGTAACTGGAGTGTTTTCCATCTCCGTAACTTAAACGCCTGGCACTCTGACCAATTGGACTTTTTCTGTCAATGGGCGATACTTTAATTTCTGCGGGATCGCCGATAGATGGGATTCTGCCTGGAATCATAGGTGTAGACTGATTGAAAGGTTCGGTTGTGGTTGTCGTGGTTATCCTCTTGGTTTGAGTGACAGTTTTTGTAATTGTTGGTGACGAGCCACCATCAATGGCTGATGGTTGTCCGGACACTTGTTGCTGCTCCAAACTTCCCCCACTATGGGTCGGGAATCCAGATGTTGATTGGCCTTGACTTGTCGCACCTTGACTCAGAGAGGACTGTCCAGTTGGTGCTAGATCTTGGGTTGGAATCCCTTGATTCGGTGATTGCAGCCCAGATTTCGCCGACTCTTGGGTCCTAACCTCTGGGTTGGTGGAACGATATCTTGTTGACATGGTTGGATTCTGTGTCGGCACTCCTGGATTTACGGATCGATATCCGGTAGCGGTTCGATTTTGAGCTGAGGAGGCTGGTTGATTATCTGATTGAGGTCTTAAAGAAGACGATTGCTTCGAGGCTGCTCCTTGATCTGAGTTGGGATACCCTGAAATCGCTGGATCCCGAGAGGCACCAACAGTGCTCCTAGGTGGAAGTCCCGGTGTTGTCGGATCTTTTCCAGACGATAGTCTTTGGTATCTAGATGGGTATCTAGATGACGTTGCAAGTGGGCTTTGCTGCTTCGATGGTCCTCTGCTTGCGTATGGGGAATCTGATGAAACAATTTGCCGAGATTCCTGACTTCCTGGTTGACGAGATGCCGAGATATTTTGCGCGGTCGTTCCGGGAGTTTGCGATGAGGCAGCACCTGCCATTTGCGTCCTCTGAGATCCCGCTTGATGCGATGTTCGACCTTGACTTGCATTTGGAAAATCGGAACTCACGACTTGCTTGGAACCTTCGGTTCCAGTTACTTGGGTTCCAGATCTCGATGCATATTGAGACGGTGAAGCTCCGATGTTTTGATATGCTGAACTACCTTCAACTGATGTTTGCTCATTAGCTTTTCTAGGAGGCACAGACCGGACAACACTTTGAGGTTCATAGGTGTAATTTGGTCCAAAGCCACTCTGAGAGGCAGGTACGGAAGGATTCTGTTCTTGATTACCTGTCCCAATGTTCTGCTGAGACGTTGATCCCTGATTTCCATACATGGAGCCATATTCTCCTGCGTAATGAGATCTGACAACACTTCGCGATACATAACTGTCATTTCCTTGTTCAGACCCCCGTTGGGGTCCTGTCCTACTTCCGGATCCATAAATTCCAGTTTGACCAGTTTGACCTGCTGTTGTATCCATGTTTCCAGAACCAGGTACTCGCGATACTCCTGGCTTCATTGCAGTTGCTGTTCTTCCGGCCGTTTGAGATCCGGATGCTCCCGGCTGTTGAGTTCTTGGGCCATGACTTACATAAGGCGACTGAGATGTCACTATTTGCTGAGACTCTTGCGTTCCTGGCGTACCACCAGTTGCAGAAGGTTCCACTCGACCCGTTCGTGAATTTGAAGACTGCTGCGTTCGTGTGGCTCTACTGGCGTATTGCGAACCAGTAGTAACAGGATCTTGGGTACCTGGACCTTGACTGGCATACGGAGAATCAGAACTTACTATCTGCCGAGATCCTCGGGATTCTAATTGTTGCGATCCGGCAACTCTGTTAGATCCCGATTGCCGTGGTGCCCCAGATTGTCCGGACCCTGTTGCAGGTACCCTGGTGCCATATTGCGATTGAGAAACTCCTGGTTGACGGGATCCTGCTCCTTGTGTTTGTTGTTGATCAACCTGCCTCTGACTTTCATAAACCATCGGAGCGTAAATCGAATTTACGACACTCCGAGATTCTTGACTCCTCATTGAGTTTCGTGGATCTCGAGAGCCAGGTTTTTTGGCATTTGAGTCATACCCTGGCGACATTTGATACCCTGGATTGGAATACCCCGTTGGTCCGCCTGTGACTCCGTACGTACCAGCGCCAAGAGATCCCCTCGGCACGTAGTCTCGATCGCCGTAATCGTACGTTTTATGTGACTCGGCTCCGGCCGAGTGCCTTTTCGACCCTCGAGTTTTGCCCTTTGGTTGGCTTTGATTAGACCCAGAAGCTCCTGGATTCTCGTTACCACTGGAATCATTTTTGAACTTCGAGTATCCGTCCCTCGACGCCTGGTTCCCGGCGACCTCAGCATCGCGTGGCGCGTACGTTTCAAACCGATGGCTTCCTGATGAAACTGACATTGGGAGTTACGATGAAACTGATGAAACTCGCAATCCTTACAGCTACCTGCAATCACAAAAGACGGTTGACTAAGTTTGGGTACATGAAGCAATCCAATAGTAAGCTGAACCCCGATTTCAGCGATTTGCTAAGTTTTTTGGGGGCCGTAAAATTACCGGGGTGACAATGAAAACTGAAAAATAAAGAAGGCGTAGAGTTTTCAACTTTTTTCTCTTAACGAAGTGAAAATGAATAAAAGATGTGAGACTTTTTAGAGGTGATATAATTTCCAACAAAAGATTTCGAAAAGAGACTAGAAAAAAACAGTCATAGATTGAAATGAAACAGGACAAGTCTGTACCAATAATTTGAAGTACATATTTCTAATTTATTTTTTTATATCTCTGACGACACATAATAGGAACTAGAGTTCTTGCATACTTTTTGTGCGTACGCGTCAAACATGTTACAAAATTTTGTAAAAAAGTTGATAAAATTTGGATCTTTTCCGTTTGTGTCCGCTATGCGCCCCCAGTTACAGAGCGCGAGCCATTACATAATTAGTAATGTGTATATAGGTACCTCCGCAACATAGAGCCGCGATACGGTACCCATATACACATTACTCTAATTCCCTTTATATATCCACTACTCTATATTCACTTCTTTTATATTTAAAACCTATCATATCTTGTCTCACTTAGTGCAAGCCACTAGTACAGAGTTAAGCTGGTAATTAACCATTATCAGACGGATAGTTCGGGTTCTATCCTCACTGACTCCAGTGAACGTATCCCAGATACTCGTATAAAACTAGTGGGACCGTGTAAAAAGCACGTAAAACCAACTTGCGAAAAAACTTGAACAAAAATTGAAAGAAATATTAAAATAATAAAAATTTTCATATATCCCCTAATCAATATTTAATCAATTTAAAAATAAAACTTTCTGTCTCACTTGGTGTAGTGGTTAAATCATCGAGTCTAGTTAAGTTGCTTTAGCAAACGGAAGGTTTGGGGTTCCTTTCTCACTGACTCCAGTGAACGTCCCCCGACTCTGATGAAATACTATAAAACCAAGTGAGATTAAAAAATCAAATTCACAGTTCATAAAAAGGATTATCCCTGCTGTGAGACTGTATATGGGACACACTGTGATGGGTATACAGTCAAAAACACTGAGATCGGTGGAAACACAGTGATTAGTGTTTTTCAGTATAACTATTCAGTGAAGCTGCTTCGCAGATGAGACCGTGTAACAAGCACGTAAAACCAACTTGCGAAAATTGTTGTAACCACTTCGTGGATAACTTGAATAAAAAACCAGCTTAACTCTTTTATAAATTTTAACTTTTGCTATTATTTTATAAAAATTGATTATCTGCGAAGCAGCTTCACTGGTAAAACCTCAATTCACCCTTACTATCTCTAATGCCCTTATCATCAAATGGATCTATAGCTATTTTATATTGTTCTTTAGTTTCTAATGGAATATTTAATATAATGGAATATCTAATGGAATATTTATGTTTATAAATATACTATCTGTATCTGTGTAATGATAACTACAACCTAACTCTTTCTCAAAGTAATCATATATAGCTTTATACATGAATAGTTTAGCTTTTTCTAATATAACAAATCCAATATAATTAAACTTATCTAATTTAACATTACCTCTCGTTTTATGTACGGCTACTAAATCATCATCAAACTCTACAGAATATTTGAAACCAATATTTTCTACTAATTTAATATATCTATCTACGTCATTAACTAACTCTACATCTTGTCTATTATATACATTCTCTATTGTTTTTCCATAGAAGGCATTATTCATTAACTTAAAGAATACATCCCCAAATTTATCACACTTAGCTTTAGCTTCTTTTCTTTTCTGAATATTAAACTCAATATAAGGCTTTAACCACTCACTCTTACTATACTCTAACTTTTGCTTAATTGTAATATCTTCCAACTTGAAACCACTAGCTAAATACCAATCTAACATCTCACCATCAATTACATAATCGTTTTTATCCGTTAACTTCAACATTAACTTCTCATTGGGTTTATATCCTTTCTTTTTATTTTCATTTTGATAGTCTGTAAACTGATTAATGTTAGCTTTTGTCTTTTCAGGAAAGAATGGATATTTCTTTGTTTTCTGTTTCAACTCATCATTATACTTTATATCAATGGTATAGATATATCCAGTATTAGAGCTAGATCTAGTATATACTGTATCTGCTAAGCCAGTTTCTGGATCTTCACATACTTTGATCTCACCAGTAGGTAAAGCTTGAACCATAGCAGAAGCATATAATGAGTTGAAGTCTAAATACTTTAAATAATTCTCTTTACCAGCATACTCAGGATCTATCTGTTTATTCATACATTTTACATGACAATCACCTAATACTGAAGCTAGTCCACCTCTATTACCATGTTGTATTGTATCATAAATATTAACTGTATTTTCTTTATAATACTTAAGTCTAACATTAGTATATTTCAACCCACACAACCAGGTTAACCCAGGAGTAGAATATGTGTAACATGGATCTATTTCATAATATTCTAAACACATAGCTCTAAATTTCTCGAATACATCAACTGATAACAATACATCTGTTTTAAGATACAACATCATATAATCGTTTATTGTCTCACATTTAGTATCTTTCCAACAATCAATTGCTTGCTTATATTCTTTATCTGTAATACCACTTTGTTTCAACTTAGAATAGAATGCTTCCTTGGGTGGTAAAGTTGTTTCATGTAGTTTATCTATACTATCAAACCATTCATATGGGAATATACCTTTACGTCTTTCTAAGCCACATTTGTTTAATGTTATACATTCGTCATTACTCAATGTTTTACTTATAGCATCTAAGCTAAGTGGATGGAAGAACCTAAACATATCTAATGCTTTAGCATAACTCATATCAAAACTAATATAATTCTCATCAGTTTTAGTTAATACTTTTAGTCTAACTTTCTTTGCTAGTTTAGTTATAAATAGATGATCATCATAATTAGAAGAATTAAATGCATACATTGGTACAAAATTATTCTTAGCTTGGAGGTTACATTTGTTGTGAGCATAACCTCTGAATTTACCATTTAGATGATCATGATCTCTAACGATGTCTTCACCCAAGTTCTCATTACAATAATAACATCTATATAACGGAGTAATAGTCTCTTCTTTCAATGGAATATTTGTATTAAATATATCTTTAAATAATTTATTATAATGATCTACTCTATCCACAAACCAATCAACTACTTTATCGCCACAGTAACATTCAAACTTATCTTCTAATATATCAGGATAGTCACTTTTTATATGTAAACCACAAGCAATAGGAATGTGTTTACCATCTTTTATTATACATTCAAAATCATAATACATAGCAAATGGTACTCTGTTTTTATAACGGAACTTATCAAACTTTAGGTAATCATCTTTATGGAATGTTCTTCTTCCTACATGTTTCTGTGTAATACATAATTCTAAATGTTTATTTAATGCATCTTCTGTTCTAAAGGATACACAACATTTTAGACATGGATAACATATATGTTTGGATGATTTTCTTAAGAATGATATATTTTTACATAGGAAGTAATGATTATCCCAGTATAATATATTACATCCTTTAGGATCATTATGATTAATTAATACAGGATTAATAGTTTTAATTTTATTTAGATTAAACATATTAAATTTTATTTTATCTTTATTTAGTTCTTGTATTTTCTTTAAGTGATAATAATCATATGGGGGGTAACTCCTATTGGTAATTTTATCTCATTAATATATTCTGGTTTATTATAATTACTAACTCTACTGGGATTATGTGGCGCAGAATGTAGATAAGCAGTTAGACACCATAGCAAACACTTATTATCAGTATTATGTATATTAAGTATATATCTAGATGTGAATGGTAACTCAGTATCACATCCACCACTAGGATAAAACCTATGTATATACATTGTCCTTTTAACAAATCGTTGCATACTCCATCCAGATTGATTCATTTCTTGTTCCTGCATTCTTGTCCCTAGTTCCCCATTCAATAAATCCAAGTCATGTGCACCATTATATTGCCTAGTCATTAACCTAAAGGTGAATTCGCTTTCTTCTAGTTTATCATCCGTAGGTTTTGTATACTTAACTACATCAAAGGTGTTAAACCTAATATGGGGATGTATGTTATGCAATGACTCCAGTATATTTAAGAATTTAGGATCTTCATACGGACTAATAGTTATTTTTATTTGATTATGCTTCATGTTATGATCTAATCCTAACTCATTAACTTTATCTCGCCACTTCCCATCAACAAGTCTTTTCTGATTAACATTTTCCTTATGTTCGTCTGATTCATTGTGTTCATTTGATTGTTATATCTATTATTACATATATTGCAATATCCTTCAGTTATATCAGTGAAGCTGCTTGGTTGATCTTTAGATATATTATCTTTACTCTTACCTGTAACATTATCTAGATGCATCTTTGTTTTTAAATGTTGGTCAACACTATATTGACTCAGACTTGTCTTACATATCACACAATCAAACTTACTTCCATTCCTTACTATTTCCCAAGTAATCAATCTTACATTATTCCTATGTTTTAATGTTGTTACATGTTTATTATAAGCAGTATTATTATCAAGATACATATCACAACTATCACAAAACTTTATTCCTTCTTCTATATACTGCTCATCCAATTTTTGTTCTATATCCTCATTAGTAACTTTTATTCCATCCTCATTAGCACTCTCAATAATTTTGTTTCTATTATACATTCGCTCATTCTTTTTATGTTTAAGTGATTGAATGTGTCGGTTATACTTCTTTCGAAAAATACTACTTTCATCTCTTCATCACATTCTTCACATCTAATCCTATTTGTTTTAGGTTTTTGAACATAGACAAAATCATCAAATGAGTCTAAATCTGAGTCCTTATCTGTATCAGAATCTACATCTTTATCTTTATCCTTATCCTTATCATAACCACTTCGTGGATCTAAATCTGGATAATATTTTGCTTCTACCTTTCGCAATGACTCACGCATATCTTCTTCTCTTCGTTTTAATTTTGCATTGTGTTTATCATATGTTTCTTTTATTTCTTCATTTATTTGATTAAACCTTCTGATTGATTCTAAAGATTTTTCTAATTCTATCTTTTGTCTTTCCTTATCAGTGAAACTGCTTCGCAGATCCGTGAAACAGCTTCGCAGATCTACTGGTTTATTTTTATTTTTTTAACATTTGGACCGCCATACTAGAAGCACTAGATTGGACTTGTCCATGGGATTGAGCTTGTCCATGGGATTGAGCTTGTCCAAGAGATTGGACTTGTCCACTTCCAAATTGAACTTGTCCATGAGACTGAGCTTGTAGTATTACGAGAGCCGTTACAAATGAACGGATAATTAATCCCGCATTAGAGCGAACGTATTTAGGCGCTAATTAACCATTCTTTCGCCGCGCGCTAAACAAACTAACGCTTGTTAAGACTACCAGTACACAAGTATTTAAACAACTCAGTTCGACTTATTTAAATAACACAACTTTAGGCCTGGATCTCCTCGCTTATATCCAGGACAGAAAATGTACGTTGTTGAACGTAGGCGGCCTGTACAACCACAGTTTCTTTTCATTTAAATTACTTCTGCTTTTGACAGTTGCAATGCAGATCTTTCCCCCCAAGTTCAATAAAGATGAAGCAGATTGCTTCAGGGGAAAAGACAATAGAGTCTCATAAAAAGCCCCCAAGAAAACCATAATTCTTGCGGTTTTAGAAGAGGGGAAAAGCAGACAACAGACGCCTACGAAATCAATAATTGATGCTCTCAGCTTTTTAGATTTTTATTATTTTTTGGAGTTTCAATAATTTTTCCGTGAGATAAAAAGAGTTAATTCTCTTGCCTTCTCGGCCAATAGGAAAATTAAGAAGCACCTCACTATGAACGTGAGTTTTGAGTTTGTGATTCGCTCCCTATCGGCCCAAACGGAGCTGAGAGGAATTAATTGTTTCTCTCAGCGAAGTGGGACGGAATAAAATTAGAGAGACAAATAACAGAGCAAACGACCAGCAGCAGACAACTGCTTCATTTTTCTTGCAAAATAAATTCCTAAATTTAAACAGAGAAGAAATTTTATTAAAGATTTCCAACTTAGCAAATTTTCCAACAGAACATACTTGTGAGAAATCGACTGGAAGAAGTTTCAACGACGCACTCACTTAACAACAACACAATCAAGTAACAGCTCAACCCGGTTTAATACTACTCAGTGTAAGCTTGTTCATTTAAACTATCTATTTAATTAATTGAACTTTTCAGCCCCCCAACTAATTTAAATTGAGACTTCTAGCACAGACAGGTCTTAGGCATATATCTTTGCCTTCGATTTGTTATATCTTTTGTCAAGTTTGACTGGCATACATAAAGAGATCCCGTATTGTGTGATCTGTAGCATCCCAGCCAAATTTGATTACTGGTGCGCCCAGAGGAAAGAATCACGCCTGAATTTTTGTTTTTCTATCCGATCGGATTAAAATAGTAAAATAACCACTACCACAGAAATGAAAGCACACTAATAGACAAACAAATAGAGTAATATATATCAAATTTACGGCCGAAATACAGTAAATTTACATTAAAATAGTAACAGGCAACTGATTCTTTGCTCTTGTAAAATTGTTCTGACCCGGGTGGGGGTAATCTATGTCCAATTTTTAGTTTATTTATATAACAATTGAAGTACTTTTAAAATTTATAGTCAAAATTTAACCGAAAATCATCCCCCCAAAACCTATTTAGCCTAATTTTACCCAATTTTCATCAAATTTATGGTTAAATTTTAGTATTTACACCTTAAATAACCAAAATTCAACCAGATTTTGTCACCCCAAAACATATTTAATTTGATTTTAACCCAATTTTCACCAAATTTATGGTTGAATTTTAGTATTTTCACTCTAAATAATTGAAAGTTATACAAAATTCATCCCCCCCATAACCTGTTTATTCGATTTCTAACCCGATTTTGACCAAATTTATGGTTAAATTTTAGTATTTTCACTCTAAATAATCGGAATTTATACAGAATTTATCCCCACAAAACTTGTTTAGACTATTTCTGACCCGACTTGGACCAAATTTTTGATTAAATTGTAGCATATATACTCCAAATAACCAAAAATTATCCAATTTTCACCGCCCCAACACCTAATTAAACTAAACTTTAGCCAATTGTCACCAAATTCACAGCAGAATTTTAGCATTTTCACACTAAATAGCCAATTTTTAACCAGAAATCATCCCCCCAAATCATATTTAGAGTAACATATGTCTAATTTTTACTGAATTTTTGACCAAAATATAGCATTTTCAAACAATTTAACGTAAATTTAACCAGAATTCATCCCCCCAATACGTGGTTAGTGTAATTTATATCTAATTTTCTACACATTTAAGCACACGTTGTCGCATTTTCACATTAACTAACCCAATTTTGGTTAAATTTAAGCCTTCTTTAGTTGAATATTCACTCTGTTTTATCAATTCCTTGACCCGGGTGGGGTAATATTAATCAAATTTTAACCAAATAAACATCATTTTGACCTAAATTCTCAAATATTAACCAGATTTTAACAAAATTAACGTTACTTTTATCATAATTTAACGAATACTAATCACATTTAAGCCTTAAAAACATCATTCTTATCCAATTTTAACCAATATTACTCAAGAAAATAGCCATATTAACGTCATTTTTACACAAAATTAGTAAATATTAACCAAGTTTTGACCACATAAATCTCAATAAGGCTCAAATTTAACAAAGAATAACGGGTTTTAAACTAAATTTTATCCCCCAACATAGATTTTTAACCTGAAAATAACATAAATTGATGAAAATTCCCCCATTTTAACCGGTTTCACAAGTACAATTTCACCAATAGAGGTTTTAAACAGTGCATGGACCAAACTGAAATAGTTATTGTAGAACATCTTAATCTAACAGCAATAGAAAACACTAGAAGGGGTAAAATAACACGGTTTATTACTTTCTTAGCTATTTTTTAGGTGTTTGAACATAATTCTCCCGCTGATTTTTGTATGAGTTATGCATCTGAGAACCCTAATTTTCAGAATTTACTAACTTTGTTAAAAACTAAAAACAGTGTGATCGAGATTCCCGCAGAAAATTTAACCAATAATTAATTAAAAGAGCGTAAACTAGCCTTTTTAACCCAATTTGTACACAAATTTATCATAGAAAAGTTGTTGTCTCATGTTAAAATACGGTCATTAACAGACTCAAGCACTTTAGAAACAATACTTAAACACAATAATAGCTACAAAAATACTACTACTGATGTACTAAATATCCCGTACTAAACGTTTTTATACTGTCTTCTGTGTAATTTCATACGAAAATACAATAATAAAACAACAAAAACAATTGTTCTATGTTATTTATATGTCATATATTAAAGTAAACGTTCAAGATTTAAATATAAGTATTAAAGTACATAACAAAATAGGCAAAGTTTCATATTATTTAACTGATCAGAACAGAAACTTTTTATGCATTTACCATCACTCTTCTAGCGAAACAGAAACTGAAATCTACATAACTTACAAAAGGACCAACCCAAACTTTAATGAACTTTTGTGTGCTCTAAAAAATCAGAAGTGTGATAGAATTAGCATAAACGTTATCATCTTGTGTGTGGATGAGCCACCAAAATAAAATTTCCCCGTTTGGTTTACAAATCTTAAAAATCATTAAACCCAAATACATCAACGTTTCTCCTGACGATCCGAGTTTACCAGATAGAGTTAAATTACTTATAAAAACAGAATTTGTCACACAAATTAGATTTTCAAAAATAAACAGATTTCACCAATACTCTGTTGAATTTAAACACTCTGAAAGCACTTATCCTTGGTTATTAAATTTTACCGTTGAGCAAACCGATATTTACTCTTGGGTTGAAATTTTTAGCACTGACAACGGCAAAAACTTTGAATTTAAAATACAATCATTAAACGGTCCTAAACAAATAAAATTCATATTACAAAACAAACAGTTCAACTTTCTACTTTAGTATTAGCGTTTTATTACTTAATTGTTATAACAAAACTATTTTCTACACTAATTACCCAAACTAATAATACTTTCGTATAAAATATTCTTTTCGTACACTAAAATAAAACATGGCATCGAACGTTGTTGCGTACCCCGACATAGCGTTAGAGAAATTTACAGGTTTAGATCCATCTGAAGATGCCCAGGAATTCTTTAGTTTAATACATAGAAAAATCCAATTCTCACTAGGAACAAGAGTTCCTGCGGATGCTGTCTTGCAAGCAGCATACGACACTAGACAAAAAGCGTTGTTTGGTTCGGTTTTGCGTGGGCCCGCAGCCCAATGGTTTGAAACCTTAGCACCAGGTTTAGCATGGAACGAAGTTAGAAATCAGTCCATTGACCGTTTTACTGATGCAAAAGACAAGTATAGGAAAAGAATTGAAGTCGAGAGTATTAAAAGGCAACCAGATGAATTGATAAAAAGCTATACACACCGAATAACAAAAGCAGTTGAAAAAGGATGGCCACATCCAGATTTTAACAACGACCAGCGTAACGCTAAGTGTATGGAGTACTTTGTAAGAGGATTAACGCCACCTGCACTCAAGCAAAAGGCACATCAGCGGTTAATAGAAAACCCAGCTACAACTTGGCAACAATTACAGGATCATGTAGCAACTAAAGACTTAAGTTTTTCTGTTAGCAGTGAATTCACGGGTACTGCCTCAAGTAGTATCGACAATAAAATAGAAATAGAAGGGTTAAAAAACCAACTCACAGAAATTGCAAATCTAATGAAAGATCATAAAATAAACGCCACATACAACAACGACAATCCCAGATTCAAACAAAACCAGACTAGATTCTGCAAGTTTTGCAAACGTTCAAGTCACACAATAGCTTTCTGCTTTAAGTACAAGGACTTTAAAAACGAAAACCGAAACCCACCTCAACAACGAGAAAAGTTCACAGATAATTATAAACGTAGTAGGAGCCATTCACCAGGTCAACAAAATTACAAATCAAACAATTATGACAATCGAAATTCTAGGGACAGACAGAGAAATAGTTATAACCAAAATCAATCCAATTATCAAAACAACTCTAGATCAGACTACCGACATCGATCACCGTACCCATCAAACTCTTCAAACAATTACCGATCATCTTCTTACGATAACCGATCACAGGAACGAGACAATAACCATCGAAACAACCCTTACAGAGATAACAATAGGCAAAATAGTAGGGATAGACAAAGCAACGGTCCTCCAAGATCAGATAATCGATATCGTGATAGGAGTAGAGACCATGACAGGGATAGGACACCTACTAGACAAAACAATAATACTCATTCGAGAGACAAGAGTGAAACTTCCAGAGACTATTACAATAATGAGAACCATAACGACGATTATTTAAACTAGACAGGTCTCCGTTCATAAACACTACTGATAACAAAGCAAGTTACTCACATATTTATATCAATCCGTCGGAGACAAAAATAAAAATAACGGTTTAGAAACACAGTTTTTATTGGACACAGGAGCATCAAGCTCTATAATTAATTACCACACTTATCTTGAACTATGTAAATTACAACACATTGAGATGAAAGCTTCAAAAAATCATACGTTAGCGGTTAATGGTGAGAAACTAAAACTTCTAGGTCAAATTACTTTCAATACTTCTTTCGACATTGAAGGAAAGTATCAAGTGGAAGTTACCACATGGGTTTCAGCCAAAGATGGTTGCAAGCCGAATTTGTTGGGAACGGATTTCCTTGAATCTACAGTAAAATCTATTGACTTAACCACTCCAAAAATTGATTTAAAAACTTACCCTGAAGTAGCCGTCACATTATCTAGATACCAAACGAAAAGCTATCCATACATTAGCTCTTACAAAATTGTAACTCTTGACCAGCAACTACCATTAGCACCAAAATCAACTCGAGTAATATCAATTAGACCTCCGAATGAATTCTTCAGAAAGGGAACCTCCTTCGTAATTGGAAGTGAACTGCAAGCTCAAGGAATTTATACTTACAACGTTCAGTGTTTTAGAAAAGAAAAGGTATTACCAATAATACTAAACAATCCTCAAAACAACAAGGTTGTCATCCAAAAGAGTCCTATAGGGCACACTTTAGAAGACATTGAAATTAGACAAGACCCAGAATTTTCTGTAGTTGACAACGTTGCATTCATAAACCACCTAATGAATAGTGACACTAATTGGGATCAAATATTCCATGTTAGTGAAAAACAAGGTCCAAAAATTTCAAAAATTCAAAATTTCTTTGCAAGCAAAACTCCTGAAAAACAAAAGAAAACAGAAAAGCGAAAAAGGCAACAAGATTTTACCAACAACTACGAATTAGAAACAGACTTTAGCGACGACCTCAAGAATCTTAGGCCACAATTAGAAACAACTGATGAGAACATCAGACCCGTTGAACTTCCCAAAGAAAAACTTAACAGATTTGACAAAACCGATCAAGCGTTTCTCAAAAAATTTGATTTTAGTCAAGCTGATATCAATGACGAAAACTTAGACAAGTTACTGAGGACTTTAACTAAAAATAAAGACGTTTACTCTCAACACAAATACGATGTTGGAAAGATAAAACAAAAGTTTCATGTTAAACTTTTACCTAATTCAACTTTGACAAAACAAAGACCATCCAAAGTACCATTACATTATCAAGAAAAACTAGAAAACCTTTTGGAACAACTGTGTAAAACAGGTATAATCCGGGAAATGGGTAATGATAAAGAAATGGGATCAGAATTTATTAATCCAATCATAATCCTACCCAAGGGGAACACAGTAAAACTGGTTATAGATGCCCGATATTTGAATTCAATAACAGATCTTAGTCGATATTCATGGCCACTAGAGCCAATCGGAAGCCTATTAACTAGACTTAAAGGTAATTTCTTCACAACCAGCGTGATCTCTGTTCAGCTTATAACCAAGTTCCTTTAACTGAGGAAACCAAACAGCTGGTAAGTTTTGTAATTGGTCCAAAGCAATACACATTTGAACGCGGATTTTACGGCCTATGCGGTCTACCTAATTTCTTCAGTCGTATAATGACTATCCATTTTGCACCATTAATTAGAAAAAAACAAGCTATAACCTACATTGATGACACCATCAAGCAAGCGCAAGATGAAACCGAAATGTTTGAAATAATTGACAAGTACCATGAACTTTTAAGGAAATCAGGATTGAAAGCTCAACCTGAAAAGACTAAATTTTTCCTTAGGAAAGTACAGTTCTTGGGACATGTAGTAGGTAAAGATGGGATACAACCAGTCAAGAAGCGAGTAGCAGATTTGAAAGCACTTAAGTCGCCTGAAAACAAACGTGATGTCATGAGAGTTCTAGGTTGCTTAGGATTCGCATGGAGCAGAATATTCTACACTATTTACCCAAACTAATAATACTTTCGTATAAAATATTCGTTTCGTACACTAAAATAAAACATAGCAGCGAACGTTGTTGCGTACCCCGACATAGCGTTAGAGAAATTTACAGGTTTAGATTCATCTGAAGATGCCCAGGAATTCTTTAGTTTTAATACAAAGAAAAATCCAATTCTCACTAGGAACAAGAGTTCCTGCGGATGCTGGCTTGCAAGCAGCATACGACACTAGACAAAAAGCGTTGTTTGGTTCGGTTTTGCGTGGGCCCGCAGCCCAATGGTTTGAAACCTTAGCACCAGGTTTAGCATGGAACGAAGTTAGAAATCAGTTCATCGACCGTTTTACTGATGCAAAAGACAAGTATAGGAAAAGAATTGAAGTCGAGAGTATTAAAAGGCAACCAGATGAATTGATAAAAAGCTATACACACCGAATAACAAAAGCAGTTGAAAAAGGATGGCCACATCCAGATTTTAACAACGACCAGCGTAACGCTAAGTGTATGGAGTACTTTGTAAGAGGATTAACGCCACCTGCACTCAAGCAAAAGGCACATCAGCGGTTAATAGAAAACCCAGCTACAACTTGGCAACAATTACAGGATCATGTAGCAACTAAAGACTTAACTTTTTCTGTTGGCAGTGAATTCACGGGTACTGCCTCAAGTAGTATCGACAATAAAATAGAAATAGAAGGGTTAAAAAACCAACTCACAGAAATTGCAAATCTAATGAAAGATCATAAAATAAACGCCACATACAACAACGACAATACCAGATTCAAACAAAACCAGACTAGATTCTGCAAGTTTTGCAAACGTTCAGGTCACACAATAGCTTTCTGCTTTAAGTACAAGGACTTTAAAAACGAAAACCGAAACCCACCTCAACAACGAGAAAAGTTCACAGATAATTATAAACGTAGTAGGAGCCATTCACCAGGTCAACAAATTTACAAATCAAACAATTATGACAATCGAAATTCTAGGGACAGACAGAGAAATAGTTATAACCAAAATCAATCCAATTATCAAAACAACTCTAGATCAGACTACCGACATCGATCACCGTACCCATCAAACTCTTCAAACAATTACCGATCATCTTCTTACGATAACCGATCACAGGAACGAGACAATAACCATCGAAACAACCCTTACAGAGATAACAATAGGCAAAATAGTAGGGATAGACAAAGCAACGGTCCTCCAAGATCAGATAATCGATATCGTGATAGGAGTAGAGACCATGACCGGGATAGGACACCTACTAGACAAAACAATAATACTCATTCAAGAGATAACAGTGAAGGGCGAAGCCCTCGAGTTCACTTTACCAGTGAAACTTCCAGAGACTATTACAATAATGAGAATCATAACGACGAGTATTTAAACTAGACAGGTCTCCGTTCATAAACACTACTGATAACAAAGCAAGTTACTCACATATTTATATTAATTTATATCAATCCGTCGGAGACAAAAATAAAAATAACGGGTTAGAAACACAGTTTTTATTGGACACAGGAGCATCAAGCTCTATAATTAATTACCACACTTATCTTGAACCATGTAAATTACAACACATTGAGATGAAAGCTTCAAAAAATCATACCTTAGCGGTTAATGGTGAGAAACTAAAACTTCTAGGTCAAATTACTTTCAAAACTTCTTTCGACATTGAAGGAAAGTATCAAGTGGAAGTTACCACATGGGTTTCAGCCAAAGATGGTTGCAAGCCGAATTTGTTGGGAACGGATTTCCTTGAATCTACAGTAAAATCTATTGACTTAACCATCCAAAAATTGATTTAAAAACTTACCCTGAAGTAGCCGTCACATTATCTAGATACCAAACGAAAAGCTATCCATACATTAGCTCTTACAAAATTGTAACTCTTGACCAGCAACTACCATTAGCACCAAAATCAACTCGAGTAATATCAATTAGACCTCCGAATGAATTCTTCAGAAAGGGAACCTCCTTCGTAATTGGAAGTGAACTGCAAGCTCAAGGAATTTATACTTACAACGTTCAGTGTTTTAGAAAAGAAAAGGAATTACCAATAATGCTAAACAATCCTCAAAACAACAAGGTTGTCATCCAAAAGGGTCCTATAGGGCACACTTTAGAAGACATTGAAATTAGACAAGACCCAGAATTTTCTGTAGTTGACAACATTGCATTCATAAACCACCTAATGAATAGTGACACTAATTGGGATCAAATATTCCATGTTAGTGAAAAACAAGGTCCAAAAATTTCAAAAATTCAAAATTTCTTTGCAAGCAAAACTCCTGAAAAACAAAAGAAAACAGAAAAGCGAAAAAGGCAACAAGATTTTACCAACAACTACGAATTAGAAACAGACTTTAGCGACGACCTCAAGAATCTTAGGCCACAATTAGAAACAACTGATGAGAACATCAGACCCGTTGAAAAATTCTGATCCCATTTCTTTATCATTACCCATTTCCCGGACTATACCTGTTTTACACAGTTGTTCCAAAAAGTTTTCTAGTTTTTCTTGATAATGTAATGGTACTTTGGATGGTCTTTGTTTTGTCAAAGTTGAATTAGGTAAAAGTTTAACATGAAACTTTTGTTTTATCTTTCCAACATCGTATTTGTGTTGAGAGTAAACGTCTTTATTTTTAGTTAAAGTCCTCAGTAACTTGTCTAAGTTTTCGTCATTGATATCAGCTTGACTAAAATCAAATTTTTTGAGAAACGCTTGATCGGTTTTGTCAAATCTGTTAAGTTTTTCTTTGGGAAGTAATCCAATCATAATCCTACCCAAGGGGAACACAGTAAAACTGGTTATAGATGCCCGATATTTGAATTCAATAACAGATCTTAGTCGATATTCATGGCCACTAGAGCCAATCGGAAGCCTATTAACTAGACTTAAAGGTAATTTCTTCACAACCAGCGTGATCTCTGTTCAGCTTATAACCAAGTTCCTTTAACTGAGGAAACCAAACAGCTGGTAAGTTTTGTAATTGGTCCAAAGCAATACACATTTGAACGCGGATTTTACGGCCTATGCGGTCTACCTAAATTCTTCAGTCGTATAATGACTATCCATTTTGCACCATTAATTAGAAAAAAACAAGCTATAACCTACATTGATGACACCATCATGCAAGCGCAAGATGAAACCGAAATGTTTGAAATAATTGACAAGTACCATGAACATTTAAGGAAATCAGGATTGAAAGCTCAACCTGAAAAGACTAAATTTTTCCTTAGGAAAGTACAGTTCTTGGGACATGTAGTAGGTAAACATGGGATACAACCAGTCAAGAAGCGAGTAGCAGATTTAAAAGCACTTAAGTCGCCTGAAAACAAACGTGATGTCATGAGAGTTCTAGGTTGCTTAGGATTCTACAGCATGTACATCAAAAATTTGCATGTTGACTGCAAACCATTTTATGACCTAACCCGCACAAAAACTAAATTTGTCTGGACAACGGAACACGAAAAACTGCTTAACGACATTAAAAACAGGATTAGCGAAGATACTATTTTAGCAATACCTGATACTAAATACCCTTTCCACGTGCATGTAGACGCTTCTTCTATAGGAGTAGGCTCAATTTTCGTTCAAGAATTTCCAGAAGGGAAACGAATAGTGTCTTTTAACTCTAGAATTTACACTAAAGGGGAACAAAAAATGAGCACCACAGCACGCGAACTTTGCGGCGTAATATCTGCACTACAAACTTATGAGCATTACCTAATTGGTTCTCCCCATCCAGTATATGTGTACACCGACCATAAGCCCTTAATGTATCTATGGGGTAGAAGAGGAAAACTCTCTCACAGGTTTTCCAGGTACCAGTTAGTAATATCTCAATTTCAGAACTTGAAAATTATTTGGACTGAAGGAAAAAACTTAGTTTTTCCCGACATCCTAAGTCGCAATGTAAAACTTAAAGATCTGGACAAGTATCAACTTAAACACAAAAAGATACCAAAAGACATTAGTTTTTACGACAAGCATGGTAACGAGGAAAAATACTTCATTTTGCGTGATAATGAAAAGGGATCAGCAGATGACTTTTTTCCAATCCTAAAACAAAGCATAAAGGGTATCGACAAATTCATTTTCAAAAATGACAAAATGGTAAAGCAAAAGTACGACAATAATCAAAATAGACTTTGCTCAATAAACAATATTTCGGAAGATTTCTCGTATGGTTCATCAATTAACCACTATAGGCGTCACCGCAAACATGAAATAACCCCTGTATCAGAACAGGAGGAAGACGAAACGTCTGATCATTATACATAAATTGATTCCTACCCTGACGAAGGGACAACCGAACAAAATTTTGACCCAATTTCGGAATTTGAATTGTTCAACGAGAACCAGTCACCGGAATTAAATTTTGACAAACTCTACATTGATCAAACTAATACCACAGACTCGGAGTACAGATTCCCTCTAGAATACGATAAAGTTTTTCTCGTGAAAAATAGCACTTGTAGAGTTAAAACCGAATTAGCAAAAAAAAATTCCCGAAAATACAAAAATACAAGATGCAAGAGAATCCATCGATAAACTGACAATCTTCTCTAAAGAAGTTGATTTAAATACATCGGTAATTTGTCAAGAACAATTAAAAGACCCAGTGATACAACAAATTCGTCAATTAAGAACGAACAATAACAAAGATGAAAAGAAAATTGAATTCCGACAATCTAAAGCCATAATGTCATACATTAATAACTTTGAAAAACTGAGTTTTGTAGGCAACATCTTATGTATTCAGACGAACCAGATATTGAATACTTAAAAATTTGTGTACCACTGTCATTGTTCTTTAAAGTTTTTCAGCTAGCTCATTTTGAACTGTCAGGTCTTGTAGGTTTAGATAAAACACTTGCTAATGTAAAACGATTTTTTTATTGGCCCGGAATGTATAAATGGATTGAAAACCTAATCGCTGATTGCCTTGAATGCCAAAAAATAAACAAAAACGGAGAGACATCCACGAAGCACCTCTCGAAAAGTGGACTGATACAGTCCCATTCCCCTTTCATACGGTCCATATTGATCACAAAGGACCTTTAAATCCTCCATCGAACGGTAAACACCATTGTTTAGTTATTGTCGATTCATTTCGCGTTTCATTCAAGTATACCCTGTACGTTCCGTTCCACAGACGCAGTCGACACCATAAAAGCTTTAGAAAAGTTCATCTTGTCTTTTGGAATACCACAAAAACTTGTTTATGATAAGGGTTCGGCATTCATGAACCGAGATTTTGCGAGTTATATTCATGAATTAGGTATAACACCAGCACCTCGAACTGCTTATGCGCCTTGGACTAATGGTAAAGTCGAGATCCAAAACAAACATCTAGGAGCACATTTCCGAATTTTTCTAGAACAAGCTTGAGGTAAATGGGACGAACTGGCACCAAAATTTGCTTTTTCTCATAACACGGTTCCAAATGCTAGTACTGGAATCTAACCTTATGAAATTGTGTTCGGACAAAAACCACAGATACCTCTGTCACTTAAGTTAGTACTCCTACGAAATTCACAACTCACATGCTCTTCCGAGTTTTGCAAAGACCTGCCTCTTCACAGGTATACCTTGCAAACTTCAAAAAACACCGAAATTGACAAACTTCTAAAACGGACTATTAACAATTCGTTGCTTATGCGAGAAAACCAATTCAAACAAATATACGATAACGCTTATAAAAAGAGCTTAGAATACAATAACCGCGCACATAAACATAGAAACAAACACAAATTAGGCAAGCCACTTGAGGTTGGACAAAAAGTTCTAATGGAAAACCATCAAATTGAATTAGGAAAGTCAAAAAAACTACATGAACTAAGATCCGGTCCTTATACTGTAGAAAAAAAACTAATCAATGTTAACTATGAATTAACTTTAGATAGCAACCCGGCCACCAGGAAGGTCGCTCAGAGAAATCGCCTAGTCGAGTACTACCCAGCTACTGAAACTATACCAGAGTTAACCCTAGAATATGGTATAGATAAAAATAATTGTAACACATTTTATAATAATCTAATGACAAGTCAGATGAATAAACTCAACAGTCCCTTGACTAAATTCTCCTTCCAAAGCCCCACTAACACCGAATATTTCCCCGTGGATAATTTCATACGAAGAGACTCCCCTGTGCAGAACACACCCTGACCGAACACCTACCAATTTCGATTCTGGATTCAACGAAGCAAGTTCAGGTGGTCGTGACAACCCACCTCCAGTCCAAACACACCTGCCTAGCGGTAGTCGAACAAGAAGTTCAACTCCTTGCCCTTAGCACAATTCTAGAATACCTCTAGACCCTAATTTAAGTCCTCTCCGCCCTAATACATCGGAACAAGGACCTTCTAAATTAGAAATTTTAGAAAAGAATAATAATAGGCGAACTTCTAGTCGCTCGGCCAAGCCGCTATCACGCTATCAAGCCGGATTTACTTAACTTTGTTTTAGGTAGCAATAAATCCAGTCAACATTTACTGGCAGTGCCTATTACTACAACTCATAGCCTTAATTCTCGACTTGAAGCGCTAAAAAAAGAACAGGATGAAAAGATATCCTTGTTTTGAAAAACTCTATTTTTCTTATTTACTTATGAGTCTTTTCTACTTTTGTACTCTTTCCATAGTTATTAACGCTACTGGACCTCCTTTTGAGGATATTAATGACGTATCTAACAAACTTAGGGTCATTCATTATGACTGTTCTAAAATGAAAGAAAATAAAATGTATGCTTTAACACAAGTCTCTCCTTGCAAAATTACACCCGAAAACATACAGATGGTTGATACACATGTAACACTTTATCAACGGTCTCATCGGACCTTTGTTAAAGCGCTTATGTGCAAAGTCACTGCAATGCTCATTCGTTATAATTGTGGTATGTTTTCCCATTCATCAATTGTACACAACAATCCAATAATAATATACGATATTATTGTTTCACCCGAACAATGCCTAAATGCTAATAAAACTGGAAAAATTACTGTTACCGAATTTGACGATGATGACATGGAAATTGACATAAAACATGGAATAAAAACTGTCTCCTGTAAAAACCAGGGAGTTGATCTTGAAGGTGAATCATGAACATCTTGTGATAATCGTGGTCAAATTAAACATTTCTCTTTTGAAACCCTGATGCAAGAAACTGTACTCGATATTGATCTTAATGACAGAACTGTCTATAACAGTCAAGGACTAAAAGGTTGTCATTCGACATCACTCGACCCCTTTGCATACAATTGGGAGGCACCGGAAAATTGTATATTTACTAAAAGATTTTCACAAAACGCAAAAATGCTAAAACATGAAAACGAACTTGGTAACGTACAGTATTTCATAGTGAGTGATGAAAAACCGGAGACGCCCTATGAAGGACCAGGAACGTATTCTCCTGCTGAAATGGACATAAAAATTAGAGTAATTGATGAAAAAGAAAAGGTGTGTGGAAAACCAGAATTTATTTACAGAACAAATTTAGATTTTTTATATGTTTCTTATAAAGGCGGATTTAATATGAAGACTGGCAAACCCTATATAACAAAAACTCAACAATTTTTTCATAAACTTTGTGTTGAAACTGACAATAGCCTAAGTGTAAATGGGTTTAATAGGAAGCCTTCAGATGAACAGATCCGAACATCCGACAATGGTTTTGTTGCATGGGAATACTTAGACAAAGACAAGTTAGACAAGACAAGACTATGATCTTAACCTTGCGGTAAAAATGGATTTTGTCATATATCATAATTAAATGCAAATAAAACAAGCATGGAAAGGTTTGGTCATAGAACAATGCGAACTTGATCGAACTCAAAAACAAATGATACTAATGCAGGCTATCCAAAACAATCGTTTAGCTGGATACATGTTAACCGGCAACCGCTCGATGTTCTTAGACACAGATGGTAGCATAGGTTGGCTGTACCACTGTCCAAAACGAAACTCACCACTTCAGGTTCTTGAACAGTGTTATGATAGGATTCCTATTCATTATGATTGTAGGACAATGTTCGTCGACCCAATTACTCGACAAACCTACCCATTTGCAAACGAAGTAGATTGTGTTGGAGGCTACAAAAATGCCTACCAATTAGATATTGATAATGAAAATTCATGGTACTATTTGATGCCAGCACCTGTTCCTTTACAACCGCCAACAATATTCTCTTCAAGAATTATTAGTTCTATTCCAAAATTCACCGGTTACGAATCACAACGTGCCGGAATTTACACACCAAATCAGCTTAAATCGTTTTGGGACAATATCTTGCAGTCGGAAGCTTCAAAATCTGTTTTGACAAAAATTTCAAGAGAAGTTCTAGAAGGAAGAAGCATAGACTATTCTCAAAAAGATATCTATGCGTCAGCAATGGGAATAAACAGACAAATTTATCTAGATTCTCTTCTTTCACCTACATTTTTTACAGACCAGTTCAAAGGCACTTTTGGAATCATCACTTTTTATCTGGAATAAATTGGAGTTTATTTTGCTTGTTTCTCGTGCCTAAAATTCTTAACTGATGTAATCGTAACAATCATAAGAGCGTTCGAAATCCACAAAATATCCAACAAAATAATGGGTTTTTGGAAAATTCTATTAGGAGCAACATCTAATCTTTGTATCTTATCGTTCTTTACACCGGTATTCTCTAACGAAACCAAATCGTCAGCCCCACAGAACAACAATCATTTTTTACCGCTAAGTAATTATCAACCTTACAGCACAATAGAAAAAACTTACAAATGCGTTGAGGATCAACCCAGAAAATAAAATTGATGAGCATTGTCATACAGAAAATAATAAAGCAGAATACCCAAGTCTGGCGTCACATCAATCACAACCACAAAATGATGCAACCATTTGAAGTGTGGTGGCACCTCCTTAAAGCTGTGACTAAAAATCATCCTTTTTATAAAAAAAATAATTTGTCTCAAAAATAATAAAAATTATTTGTATTAGACTCTGTAAGTTAGTTAATATCTTGTTTAGATACACCTCGAGGATGCTATGTTATGCAGCCCAAATTCATAAAACAGCCTAACGCTTTATTCATTCGATTTGGACAAATATTATCATCAAGTATTTCCGCCTTGAAAACTACTGTAACTATTAGAGTTGCATCTTTCTACTTCAGTGACATCATTGATCTGGATGTACCACATTCAAATTTTCAATACTTCTCATTGTTAAGAGCCCTGATTGATAACACAATTACTTTTGTAAACATTGGAATCGAATACGAAATTGTTTCAAAGCACCTGAAGAAAAATATTACTAGATTTTGAATTTTCTTGTAAGTTCAACATTGAGAGACATGTATGAATTTCTTTCTCTCTATTTATTTCTTATAATCCAGTTTCAACTGTGTAATACCAACTATGTTTATCTAGCTATTGCCTGCACTCTTCCCCTACTCCGATTTTGCTACAGTGAATCCGATTGATATATTATCTATAAATATCAATCGTTGTCAATAATCCTGTTTTTAGAAATAATTGACACTCCTTTTTATCCTTTTTTAAAAAATTATTTGAATACCTATTTGGAAATGAAGAACACTAAGTTGATTAACAACTAAAACGCTTCCATTGATGTACTTTTTGTTTCAAGATAGACTTGTTACAATTTATCAAATAAAGAAAACCTTTGAAGAACAACACGGAGACATTTTCCCTCAAATTGTTATAAATTTTGAGTTTTGGGACACTTGGGAAAACGATACTTTGATTTCAACCCCTCATTCGTTGTATTGGAATTATTTTGTGTTTTTAGCACAATTCGACCCTAATAGTCTGCCAAATGAGCTAGATGAGCAACATGATTCATTTAACTAATAGAAACTTACAAATCAGAATCGGAAACCAAAATTTTGAGCTATTAGCCGTATACTATGTTTCCGCTATAAGTATAATGACTTTCGCAAAAAACCCATGACAAATATTTACAGACTTTTAACTATTTTCATTACTCATCCTCAGTTCGCCGAATTCACCATTTTTCTAGCATTCAAAGAGAACTCGGTATTTCAAGTACAACATCCAATCTACATTGCTTAGGTATCATTCTAAACTGTGATATTTGCAGTTAACAATAAATTTGTAGAGTTACAAAAAATTCAACGATCTTTTGATGCATACCCAACTCCTGTACCTACTATGCTAGTAACGCTCAAAGAAATCCAAAGTGAAAAAATTTGTTTAATAAGTATTAACCCTCTCTCAGTTCATTGGAAATTCTTCCTATTTATTCTAGAAAATCCAAACTGTGCACCTCACAATATTTATTTTGATATGCGAAAGACTGATTCTTGCCAAAACGATTCAATCCTTAAAGAGTTGGAAACTATTAACAATTAAAAGCAGCAATGATATTCTCATACCAAAACTGCCTTATACAAATACAATTTTTTGAAAAATCATTTGTCACGACAAAAAGCAACAGAGTAATCCCACAATTAATACTCCATTTTGAATATTTAAACCTTTGGACTGATGGAACCATTACCTTAACACCATCTTCCCCTATTGGACATTCTTTATAAATATATCCCAAGTTTTAAATGGTTCTAAAATCCCTTTTAATTTAGATCTTCGATAATGCTGTTCCACTTTGGTGAGCGCCTAGTCAAAGTAGATTCCCTCGAGAGATCTTTCCTTGAAACTTCCACAGCAGAGATTAAACCCTGTATAATTATACACTATACAGACTACGAGCGTGGATGTGAGGGTTCTACTCGAGTCACCATGGGAATGCTGCACTGGGAATTCTTTCTTGCACTCATTGATATCGAAGAGCATTTCCCAGTCAACTTGGGTGCTCTTCAGTAAAGTAATTTGCTTCACATAACTTTCTCTCCCCAAAAAAAAAATTTTTTTCCCTGCTCATTATTTTTTTTTAATCAATTTGTCCCTTTTCCCTCAATTCTTTCCAAATTGTTAAAAATAAAATGATTTTGTTCATTGGTAAGGAAAAAGTTAAAATTGTTAAAGCAGAAAGATGGTTTACTATCTGTTTTTTACAATATAAAGCATGTATCAAAATAACTTATATGTTCCTAAGCACAGGTAGCATTAATCATTATTACATCTATCCAAACGAGAAACACTGGAATTTCTTTTTTGCTATTGCAGATCTAAATGTAACTATCCCCAACGAACTTGAACACCATGGATTAGGAGTCGCATACCCAGATCTCTCTGATTTATCCATATAATGGGAAACACTTTGAAAATATTATCTCAGCAACCACAAATTGACTCAACCCCAAAAATCGAATGTCCTATTTGTTACCTCCCTTGTCGTCAATTTAAAAAATTGCACAAAAACCCAAACGGTCAACCCCCCCCCCCCCATTTTGCTTGCATTCCCTGTAGAAATGAATTATTTAAGTATTGGAACCAACCTAAATGCCCCATTTGCGTAGCTCCCATTTATACAATCAGTCATTGCCATTATTTCCAGTGTGATTCTTGTCAAGAAATCAAAAAGTTAT
This sequence comes from Convolutriloba macropyga, assembly GCF_964194025.1. Taxonomy (NCBI): domain Eukaryota; kingdom Metazoa; phylum Xenacoelomorpha; order Acoela; family Convolutidae; genus Convolutriloba; species Convolutriloba macropyga. The sequence continues at coordinate 59,751,892 of NC_134477.1, read as the reverse complement.
CCACTTGCCACAGCCACTTCAAAAGCCTATACCCTAAAAAATCAATTTGTTTGCAGTGTATGACTTGCACAACTACTAAATGCCCTTTATGCAAACAAACAATTGACCCAAACAACCCGTGGTAAAATCCTCAATTCAAAACTACGTTCACAAACTATCCAAAATGTTTACCCCCACTTTACTTGATTTTTTATTAAGGGCCCTTATGATTATTGCAGCAGCCTTCTCCTTCGTTTTAACCGTTTTCCTCGTAGTTGTAAGTATTCCTTTCAACTTTTTGATGTTCATAATTATATTAGTAATAGACCAAACAATAAAATCCCAAAATAATCGACAACCAAATCCTCCAACATTGCCAGTCCCATAATTCCTTCCAATAACAATCCTTCAAAAATGAATACAATTGACAAAGAAACCAATACTATAGAATCCAAACCGGTCTCATTAATTTGTTTATGCTGCAGACGTGAAACAATTGTTTTCAAGAAATTACACGAGAACCCCCCTAACGAACTACCCCACGTAATGTGTCCGCTCTGTTACCAATATGTTATAAAAGATATGGGCTATGATTTTTGTCCTAAATGCTCTAAATTTAATGTTATCTTTTCAATCTTTAACTGGTTTCAATGTGATATTTGCAAACAAAATTTCAATATTCTATTGCAAAAACGTTTCATCACAGTAATCATGAGCCCGTCAACTTTTGTAAATTTTGCGTAGAAGATTATAAATTATGCCCTCGTTGCGAAAAAACAATCACATAATCTAAAATGCGTCCAAGAACATCCAAAATTTTACTTCTTTCCCTAGTTTTATTTTTAATCCAATCGATATCCCAAATTCAACTCAGTTTTTACCAGGAGCAAGTCACCTCCTTCACCCTAGTTCTACACTACTCATTGAATTGACAAAATGCAACCCATAACATTGTTTATTCTTCTATTTGTTCTCTTATGCGCATTGGCAATATCCCTTTTTATTAATAACTACCTCCTTTCCGCAATTCGCCAAATTTTCTCCAGATACTGAAAATGACCAATCTAGACCTATCCACAAAAATATTTATCCTAATCCTAATTACCTTGCTTGCCATATCGTTCCTCATTAATCTCATCCTACTGCAGTTTCTCAAAGGTTTTCCTGTTTCTATCTAAGGAAAATAAGAGAACAGTCACTCGATGGGTCTTTCACAATCCCTATTCGACGGTTTCCGTTGGTTCTATCCCCAGAAGGACATTATCTGCCCCATATGTTCACGGAAACCCGTTATTGTAGAAAAACTACATAAGCAATTTCCCAGAGAAAATCCTCACTATGTATGTATTCCTTGTAGAAAGGCACTTTTTAAAACATACACAAACCCTAAATGTCCCATTTGTCTTCGACCTAGTCTTCCCGTCCTGATCACATCCTACTTTTATTGCAATTTATGCAAAAAATTGAAAACAGAATTAGGAGTAACAAAACACCCACATTTTTTCCAACAAGACAAACACCGATTCTCTCGGGTATGCATAAATAAGCTGACAAAATGTCCCATTTGCAAAAAATTTTTTTAAACGACGTTGTCTAATAAACCAAAAACAACTCAAGTACAAACGATCTTTTTTTTCTCTCTTTTAACTTTTCCTCGGGAAGGGGTTACCTCAGCTTTCTCCAGCCTGCCCCCTGGCTTTTTGAACCTAAATAATTCAGAACACTAACACTATAACTGAAAATTCCAAAAATGACCCGGAAAATTTCTTTTTCTTTCAACTCAGCAAGGATGTCTCCCCAGCTGCACGGGTCGTTGCAGCCGTGTTAGTGTGACGCACGCCCCAAGACTCACACCTCCGGGCAGCGGAGAAAGACGTACTTGTGCCAGGGCTGCCCGCCTGGCATAAGTATAAAAATTTTTTTATTATTGCCCCCCTCCCTTTATTAAAGTTAAATTTGCATTTAGCAAAACAAAAACTTTTCTACCAAACTTTAATAACAAATGCATTTAGCATTATAATTTTTAAGTAAAGCAGTTAGCAACAAAACCTTACAAAAACATTTTTTACAATAGAATATATTAGCAATACAATTGCAAACTTGAAAAGAGACCATAATGTGTGATAATTAAGACACAGGAAAAGTAATCAAAAATAATTTTAGATCCCAATCACATCACAATGAACAGCCAAGCAACACTTAAGAGTGTGATCACCACAACTGATGAAAATCAGACTGTCAACATGTCCTCTACACGAACAATCTACACTCCCCACGAACAATCTGCAGCACACCCAAATCAAATTAGGAAAAATGACCATCCAAGCAAAACATCAACTCCCCCGTTTGCACCCATTAAACCACAACTGGACACTCCATTAACTTCTAACCAGTACGACCCTGAAGTTAACTGGAAAATAAACCGCAAAAGATGCCCCTCACAATTTCTGGATAATAACCATGCGGAAAAGATCCGAAAATTAGCCAACATTGATGACCTCTTATCTGAGGAAGATAGGAAAAACAAACACTACTGCTTGAACGTACAACGAAGCAGAGAGGCAGACCTAAATCCTGAGAACCCGAGATTTCTCAACCATCTGAAATACACGCTCAAAGCAAACTACAACAAATTCACAACATTAGAACGGGTGAAAGTTAGAAACGATGCTACGAATGAGGATTGCTTCATGAAATCGGACGAATTGCCACTCGTAAAACATTTTAGCCTAAGCAGTGAATCTAACACGTGGAGGATAAAGAACAGAGATCCAGAAACGAAAACGTATAACGTAAGAAATCACCAGCTGGATGTCTACATTAACGTCCCTTATGATGCTATAACCGCGTTCCCTTCAGCAGAAGACTATTGTAGCGAAACATCAAAGGAACGTCTCATCACAGAAAACAACCGCTTCAAGCAAGAGCTCTTCATCAATGAAACGGAACTACAAGAATTGCAAATAAAATTTGAGAACCTCAAAATGGAGAGCAATGAGAAGGAAAAAACTACCAGCGATGACTACTGGAGACGTCAGTATGTGATTACAAAACAATTTCAGAAGACTGAAGACAGCAATCTAAAACAATTGAATAAGGTGTACATTCAAAAACATCTAGAAATCACATCAGCGAATCAAAAGCTCGGAATTGATAATAAGAAGCTAGTGCAAAAGATTAAAGAGCTAAATCGCGAATTAAGAAAAATGAAGGACAAGAAAACTCGGAAAAATAAACGAGAAGAAAGACGCAAACTAGAAGCCAAAAAGAAAACAGACAGAAAACCTGTGGAAATGGAGGCATCATCACCTGTGGAACTGACTATACAAACTGAAGAAGTTGTGGAAGTGTTTGATATATTGGACGACGGCGACAGTCCTGTAACGAGCCCGGTCATCCTACCGCCAGAATTTTTCAACTGACATGGCCGCCGCCCTTTGCAAATCTTTTGTACCTATCGCCATTTGCGATAAACTTTATATAAAAATGATACTATCGCCCTTTGCAAATCTTTTGTACTTATCGCCATTTGCGATAAACTTTATATACAAATGATACTATCGCCCTTTGCGACTAATTCTATAGCATACCATTTGCGATTAAATTTATAACTGTCTGAACCTGTAGTAACTCATTTACATGTCCCAAGCACAATAAAATTACATACGATGCAGTATATTTCTTTCTTTTAATCATTTTCTTTTCTATCTTAAAAATCGGGGTGAGCTGTAGTATTACGAGAGCCGTTACAAATGAACGGATAATTAATCCCGCATTAGAGCGAACGTATTTAGGCGCTAATTAACCATTATTTCGCCGCGCGCTAAACAAACTAACGCTTGTTAAGACTACCAGTACACAAGTATTTAAACAACTCAGTTCGACTTATTTAAATAACACAACTTTAGGCCTGGATCTCCTCGCTTATATCCAGGACAGAAAATGTACGTTGTTGAACGTAGGCGGCCTGTAAAACCACAGTTTCTTTTGATTTAAATTACTTCTGCTTTTGACAGTTGCAATGCAGATCTTTCCCCCCAAGTTCAATAAAGATGAAGCAGATTGCTTCAGGGGAAAAGACAATAGAGTCTCATAAAAAGCCCCCAAGAAAACCATAATTGTTGCGGTTTTAGAAGAGGGGAAAAGCAGAAAACAGGCGCCTACAAAATCAATAATTGATGCTCTCAGCTTTTTAGATTTTTATTATTTTTTGGAGTTTAAATAATTTTTCCGTGAGATAAAAAAGAGTTAATTCTCTTGCCTTCTCGGCCAATAGGAAAATTAAGAAGCACCTCACTATGAACGTGAGTTTGTGATTCGCTCCCTATCGGCCCAAACGGAGCTGAGAGGAATTAATTGTTTCTCTCAGCGAAGTGGGACGGAATAAAATTAGAGAAACAAATAACAGAGCAAACGACCAGCAGCAGACAACTGCTTCATTTTTCTTGCAAAATAAATTCCTAAATTTAAACAGAGAAGAAATTTTATTAAAGATTTCCAACTTAGCAAATTTTCCAACAGAACATACTCGTGAGAAATCGACTGGAAGAAGTTTCAACGACGCACTCACTTAACAACAACACAATCAAGTAAAAGCTCAACCCGGTTTAATACTACTCAGTGTAAGCTTGTTCATTTAAACTATCTATTTAATTAATTGAACTTTTCAGCCCCCCAACTATTTTAAATTGAGACTTATAGCACAGACAGGTCATAGGCATATATCTTTGCCTTCGATTTGTTATATCTTTTGTCAAAATTGACTGGCATACATAAAGAGATCCCGTATTGTGTGATCTGTAGCAGCCCAGCCAAATTTGATAAGCTCGCTCACTTCCAGATTGGACTTGTCCATGAGATTGAGCTCGCTCACTTCCAGATTGTAGTTGTCCATGAGATTGAGCTTGCTCACTCGTGGAATAAATTTAACCGGTATAATCTTGTTGATTCATTTTTATATGCAAAATTTTGAAATAATATTATATATAGCTTTTCAATACTATAAAAAATGATTAGTACCAAATGCGATAAATGTAAAAATAAAGCTTGGTGTTGGAGTTGTGATGAGTGTCAAAGTAAACCATTCCAATGTTTTGTATGTAATAAGATTATAACATAGAGAGACAGACATAGTCATTTGCAAGTGCACTTTAATAATCCCAATCAATATTTAGTATGCAGAATGTGTAAAGTAAATAAACACATCTCTCAGTATAGATTTAAACACTTCTATTGTAGGTTATGCATATATCTCCATAGATATAGGTTTCATCATACAAAAGAAAGATTCTTAGAGCATGCAAAGAAATATAAAATCAGCGAAGCTGGTTTCCAGATCCACAGAGTGGTTTCACCAATCAGCGAAGCTGGTTCCCAGATTGAAGTAAAGCTATAACTAATTATAATAAGTTTTCACCCCAAATAAAATGTTGCTGATGTTTCCGCTTTTTATTATGTTGATACTTATTATTATAATTGTTTATTGGAATTATGATAAATATTCTGATTTAAGGAAGAGATTCAAAGGATATAGGAATATTGTACCAGAACCATTTGAAATTAAAAAACATAACTTTATTATTTATGGTCCGTCTAATTCTGGTAAAACAACTTTTATAAAAGATTATTGTGGTTTGTATGAGACTGTTAATGTATTCTGTATTGATGGTAGTGAGTGGAAAGGATATAATGTATATGGCATTGATGATTTAAAATTATTAGATAATTTAGATAGTTTTGCTAATAGTCTTATTATATTTGATGATATGGGAGAAAAAATTAGATTACCAGCTATAGACTCATTGTCATTGTACTCTAAAGGCAGACATCACAATATTCATATAATATGTGTAGGTCATACTGTAACAGATTTAAATACAAAAGCAAGAGATAATACCCCAGCTATATATATTACTTTAAATAGTTCACAACAATTCTTTGAAAGAGTACAAGAGAAGTTTAAAATTGATTCTAATCTATATAGATTTAAACATTATAACTATGGTGTAATAAATTATAATACTATTAGCGACTATTATATTGTATTAGATAAAGACAAAAATGTTGTATATGATTCTAGGATAGGTGATCTTGATATTGAGAAGTATGTTGATTATACAGAGTTTAAGGAAAAGGAATATAACAAACTAAGTAGCTATTTAACAGATAGAATGATAGAACCAACACATATTAAACCAAAAGAGTTAATGTTCTATTTTGAAGAATATTTGGAATTTAAGGGAATACATAAATCAATTAATTTATAGAAAATATATACAAATATAAAAAATGTACTTAGTGAGATACATAGTGGCTAATATGCTATAGCAGGCATAGTTACTATGGTAGAATTTGGTTATTCTTACTTTCAAAAACATGGTAATAATAATGATAATAATTTTAATGGTATAGATATAATGAATATAGATAAAGCAGAAATTAAATTAAAAAATGGTAAGAATATGACAATAGGTTATGGTTTGATTGATAAAAGCAATTATGATCTCAATCATCCATTTAATATCCATTGAGATCATAATTGCTTTTCTCAATCAAACCATAACCTATTGTCATATTCTTCCCATTTTTTAATTTAATTTTTGCTTTATCTATATTCATTATATCTATACCATTAAAATTATTATCATTATTATTACCGTGTTTTTGAAAGTAAGAATAACCAAATCCTACCATAGTAACTATGCCTGCTATAGCATAATAGCCACTATGTATCTCACTAAGTACATTTTTTAAATTTGTATATATTTTATATAAATTAATTGATTTATGTATTCCCTTAAATTCCAAATATTCTTGAAAATAGAACATTAACTCTTTTGGTTTAATATGTGTAGGTTCTATCATTCTATCTGTTAAATAACTACTTAGTTTATTAAATTCCTTTTCCTTAAACTCTGTATAATCAACATACTTCTCAATATCAAGATCACCTATCCTAGAATCATATACAACATTTTTATCTTTATCTAATACAATATAATAGTCGCTAATAGTATTATAATTTATTACACCATAGTTATAATGTTTAAATCTATATAGATTAGAATCAATTTTAAACTTCTCTTGTACTCTTTCAAAGAATTGTTGTGAACTATTTAAAGTAATATATAACTGGGGTATTATCTCTTGCTTTTGTATTTAAATCTGTTACAGTATGACCTACACAAATTATATTAATATTGTGATGTCTACCTTTAGAATACAATGAGTCTATAGCTGGTAATCTAATGTTTTCTCCCATATCATCAAATATAATAAGACTATTAGCAAAACTATCTAAATTATCTAATAATTTTAAATCAGCAATGCCATATACATTATATCCTTTCCACTCACTACCATCAATACAGAATACATTAACAGTCTCATACAAACCACAATAAACTTTTATAAAAGTTGTTTTACCAGAATTAGACGGACCATAAATAATAAAGTTATGTTTTTTAATTTCAAATGGTTCTGGTACAATATTCCTATATCCTTTGAATCTCTTCCTTAAATCAAAATATTTATCATAATTCCAATAAACAATTATAATAATAAGTATCAACATAATAAAAAACGGAAACATCAGCAACATTTTATTTGGGGTGAAAAACTTATTATAATTAGTTATAGCTTTACTTCAATCTGGGAACCAGCTTCGCTGATTGGTGAAACCACTTTGTGGATCTGGAAACCAGCTTCGCTGATATTATATTTCTTTGCATGTTCTAAGAATCTTTCTTTTGTATGATGAAACCTATATCTATGGAGATATATGCATAAACTACAATAGAAGTGTTTAAATCTATACTGAGAGATGTGTTTATTTACTTTACACATTCTGCATACTAAATATTGATTGGGATTATTAAAGTGCACTTGCAAATGATTATGTCTGTCTCTATATGTTATAATCTTATTACATACAAAACATTGGAATGGTTTATTTTGACACTCATCACAACTCCAACACCAAGCTTCATTTTTACTTTTATCGCATTTGGTACTAATCATTTTTATAGTATTGAAAAGCTATATATAATATTATTTCAAAATTTTGCATATAAAAATGAATCGACAAGATTATACCGGTTACATTCATTCCACGAGTGAGCAAGCTCAATCTCATGGACAAGTACAATCTGGAAGTGAGCGAGCTCAATCACATGGACAAGTCCAATTTGGAAGTGGACAAGTCAAATCTCATGGACAATCTCAATCCCATGGACAAGCTCAATCCCATGGACAAGTCCAATCTAGTGCCTCTAGTATGGCCGTCCAAATGTTAAAAAATAAAAATAAACCAGTAGATCTTCGAAGCAGTTTCACTGATCTGCGAAGCAGTTTCACTGATAAGGAAAGACAAAAGATAGAATTAGAAAAATCTATAGAATCAATCAGAAGGTTTAATCAAATAAATGAAGAAATAAAAGAAACATATGATAAACACAATGCAAAATTAAAACAAAGAAAAGAAGATATGCGTGAGTCATTGCGAAAGGTAGAAGCAAAATATTATCCAGATTTAGATCCACGAAGTGGTTATGATAAGGATAAAGATAAAAATAAAGATGTAGATTCTGATAAAGATGAAGATTCTGATAAAGATAAGGACTCAGATTTAGACTCATTTGATGATTTTGTCTATGTTCAAAAGCTTAAAACAAATAGGATTAGATGTGAAGAATGTGATGAAGAGATGACTCGAAAGAATTATAACAGACACATTCAATCACTTAAACATAAAAAGAATGAGCGAATGTACAATAGAAATAAAATTATTGAGAGTGCTAATGAGGATGGAATAAAAGTTACTAATGAGGATAAAGAACAAAAATTGGATGAGCAGTATATAGAAGAAGGAATAAAGTTTTGTGATAGTTGTGATATGTATCTTGATAATAATACTGCTTATAATAAACATGTAACAAAATTAAAACATGGGAATAATGTAAGATTGGTTACTGGGGAAATATGGAAGTAAGTTTGATTGTGTGATATGTAAGACAAGTCTGAGTCAATATAGTGTTGACCAACATTTAAAAATGGAAGTAAGTTTGATTGTGTGATATGTAAGACAAGTCTGAGTCAATATAGTGTTGACCAACATTTAAAAACAAAGATGCATCTAGATAATGTTACAGGTAAGAGTAAAGATAATATATCTAAAGATCAATCAAGCAGCTTCACTGATATAACTGAAGGATATTGCAATATATGTAATAATAGACATAACAATCAAATGAACACAATGAATCAGATGAACATAAGGAAAATGTTAATCAGAAAAAACTTGTTGATGGGAAGTGGCGAGATAAAGTTAATGAGTTAGGATTAGATCATAACATAAAGCATAATCAAATAATAATAACTAGTAGTAGTTATGAAGATCCTAAATTCTTAAATATACTGGAGTCATTGGATAACCTACATCCCCATATTAAGTTTAACATCTTTGATGTAGTTAAGTATACAAAACCTACGGATGATAAACTAGAAGAAAACGAATTCACCTTTAGGTTAATGACTAGGCAATATAATGGTGCACATGACTTGGATTTATTGAATGGGGAACTAGAGAAAAGAATGCAGGAACAAGAAATGAAACAATCTGGATGGAGTATGCAACGATTTGTTAAAAGGACAATGTATATACATAGGTTTTATCCTAGTGGTGGATGTGATACTGAGTTACCATTCACATCTAGATATATACTTAATATACATAATACTGATAATAAGTGTTTGCTATGGTGTCTAATTTCTTATCCACATTCTGCGCCACATAATCCCAGTAGAGTTAGTAATTATAATAAACCAGAATATATTAATGAGATAAAATTACCAAATGGGGTTACACCTCCATATGATTATTATCACTTAAAGAAAATACAAGAACTAAATAAAGATAAAATATTAATTAATGTGTTTAATCTAAATAAAAATAAACTATTAATCCTGTATTAATTAATCATAACGATCCTAAAGGATGTAATACATTATACTGGGATAATCATTACTTCCTATGTAAAGATGTATCATTCTTATTAAGAAAATCATCTAAACATATATGTTATCCATGTCTAAAATGTTGTGTATCCTTTAGAACAGAAGATGCATTAAAAAAACATATAGAATTATGAAATACACAGAAACATGTAGGAAGAAGAACATTCCATAAAGATGATTACCTAAAGTTTGATAAGTTCCATTATAAAAACAGAGTACCATTTGCTATGTGTTATGATTTTGGATGTATAACAAAAGATGGTAAACACATTCCTATTGCTTGTGGTTTATATATAAAAAGTGACTATCCTGATATATTAGAAGATAAGTATGAATGTAACTATGGCGATAAAGTAGTTGATTGGTTTGTGGATAGAGTAGAACATCATAATAAATTATTTAAAGATATATTTAGTATAAATATTCCATTGAAAGAAGAGACTATTACTCCGTTATATAGTAGATGTTATTATTGTAATGAGAACTTGGGTGAAGAAATCGTTAGAGATCATGATCATCTAAATGGTAAATTCAGAGGTTATGCTCACAACAAATGTAACCTCCAAGCTAAGAATAATTTTGTACCAATGTATGCTTTTAATTCTTCTAATTATGATAATCATCTATTTATAACTAAACTAGCAAAGAAAGTTAGACTAAAAGTATTAACTAAAACTGATGAGAATTATATTAGTTTTGATATGAGTTATGCTAAAGCATTAGATATGTTTAGGTTCTTCCATCCACTTAGCTTAGATGCTATAAGTAAAACATTGAGTAATGACGAATGTATAACATTAAACAAATGTGGCTTAGAAAGACGTAAAGGTATATTCCCATATGAATGGTTTGATAGTATAGATAAACTACATGAAACAACTTTACCACCCAAGGAAGCATTCTATTCTAAGTTGAAACAAAGTGGTATTACAGATAAAGAATATAAGCAAGCAATTGATTGTTGGAAAGATACTAAATGTGAGACAATAAACGATTATATGATGTTGTATCTTAAAACAGATGTATTGTTATCAGTTGATGTATTCGAGAAATTTAGAGCTATGTGTTTAGAATATTATGAAATAGATCCATGTTACACATATTCTACTCCTGGGTTAACCTGGTTGTGTGGGTTGAAATATACTAATGTTAGACTTAAGTATTATAAAGAAAATACAGTTAATATTTATGATACAATACAACATGGTAATAGAGGTGGACTAGCTTCAGTATTAGGTGATTGTCATGTAAAATGTATGAATAAACAGATAGATCCTGAGTATGCTGGTAAAGAGAATTATTTAAAGTATTTAGACTTCAACTCATTATATGCTTCTGCTATGGTTCAAGCTTTACCTACTGGTGAGATCAAAGTATGTGAAGATCCAGAAACTGGCTTAGCAGATACAGTATATACTAGATCTAGCTCTAATACTGGATATATCTATACCATTGATATAAAGTATAATGATGAGTTGAAACAGAAAACAAAGAAATATCCATTCTTTCCTGAAAAGACAAAAGCTAACCTTAATCAGTTTACAGACTATCAAAATGAAAATAAAAAGAAAGGATATAAACCCAATGAGAAGTTAATGTTGAAGTTAACGGATAAAAACGATTATGTAATTGATGGTGAGATGTTAGATTGGTATTTAGCTAGTGGTTTGAAGTTGGAAGATATTACCGTTAAGCAAAAGTTAGAGTATAGTAAGAGTGAGTGGTTAAAGCCTTATATTGAGTTTAATATTCAGAAAAGAAAAGAAGCTAAAGCTAAGTGTGATAAATTTGGGGATGTATTCTTTAAGTTAATGAATAATGCCTTCTATGGAAAAACAATAGAGAATGTATATAATAAACAAGATGTAGAGTTAGTTAATGATGTAGATAGATATATTAAATTAGTAGAAAATATTGGTTTCAAATATTCTGTAGAGTTTGATAATGATTTAGTAGCCGTACATAAAACGAGAGGTAATGTTAAATTAGATAAGTTTAATTATATTGAATTTGTTATATTAGAAAAAGCTAAACTATTCATGTATCAAGCTATATATGATTACTTTGAGAAAGAGTTAGATTGTAGTTATCATTACACAGATACAGATAGTATATTTATAAACATAAATATTCCATTAGATAGTACTATAGAAAAGGAAATGGATAAGATAAAAGATATTTTACATAATAATGAGTTAAGTAAGATGAAGGATGAATTACCTAATGATACTGTTATAGAAGCATGTTTCCTTAAAGCTAAAGCATATTGTTACAGTACTGTTAAAAGAGAAGAAGAGAAAAAGTTAAAAGGTATAACTAAAGCTACTATTGAAAAACAGATTAATTTGGAAGATTATAAAAATGCTATATATGAAGGTAAAACTAAATATGTAACTCATTATACTATTGATAGTAATAATTATCATTTAGAAGCTAAAGAACAATATAAAATAGCTATAGATCCATTTGATGATAAGGGCATTAGAGATAGTAATGGTGAATTTAGGTTAAAATTTATAAAAGAGTTAAGCTGGTTTTTTATTCAAGTTATCCACGAAGTGGTTACAACAATTTTCGCAAGTTGGTTTTACGTGCTTGTTACACGGTCTCATCTGCGAAGCAGCTTCACTGATTAGTTATACTGAAAAACACTAATCACTGTGTTTCCACCGATCTCAGTGTTTTTGACTGTATACCCATCACAGTGTGTCCCATATACAGTCTCACAGCAGGGATCATCCCTTTTAAGAACTGTGAAATTGGTTTTTTTTTATCTCACTTAGTTTTATAGTATTTCATCAGAGTCGGGGGACGTTCACTGGAGTCAGTGAGGAAGGAACCCCAAACCTTCCGTTTGCTAAAGCAACTTAACTAGACTCGATGATTTAACCACTACACCAAGTGAGACAGAAAGTTTTATTTTTAAATTGATTAAATATTGATTAGGGGATATATGAAAATTTTTATTATTTTAATATTTCTTTCAATTTTTGTTCAAGTTTTTTCGCAAGTTGGTTTTACGTGCTTTTTACACGGTCTCACTAGTTTTATACTAGTATCTGGGATACGTTCACTGGAGTCAGTGAGGATAGAACCCGAACTATCCGTCTGATAATGGTTAATTACCAGCTTAACTCTGTACTAGTGGCTTGCACTAAGTGAGACAAGATATGATAGATTTTAAATATAAAAGAAGTGAATATAGAGTAGTCGATATATAAAGGGAATTAGAGTAATGAGTATATGGGTACCGTATCGCGGCTCTATGTTGCGGAGGTACCCATATACACATTACTGGGGATTTTGTTGCAAATGGCAAGTGCGTCTGTGGGGTGCAAATAAAATGCGCCCACTAAGCTGTGGGGCTCAAACGAAAAAAATTCATACCTTTTTGTCTTGAAAACCTCTTTAATGGTTGCATATTATTTGCACAAACCCCCAAACGCACGTGACAATTTGTTACATAATAAATTACTATGTAGTGACACGTGCCTTTTAACTGCAGCGTACTGCATAATGTACTCGGCGGTACAAACAGAGAAGATCCAGCTTAAATCTTTCGCATATTGTTCTTCTCAGTAATCGAGTAGTAAACTTTCGAAAAACAGTTACATTAACAGTCTCAAGAAGTTCAGAAGAGTCACATCAACTAGGGATCTGACACCCAGATGATGGTCAAAAAAAGAGTGGCAAAAAAGACAGGGCACATCGACTGTGATGAAAAAGGAGTGATACGACGCAGAGATGGTTAACACTCAAGATAGGACACTGAGACTAGAAGCCTCGGATGTCGAGGAAGCAGCACCAGATGAAGAATCTATCAGGAGGACTCTCAACGACTCAGAGTCATCCGAAGAGGGTGACAAAGAAGCTGGGGGCACAAATTACTGTTTGTGCCCCCCCCCCCCCCCCAGTTTAGTGGGCGCATAATATTTGCACCCCCAGACGCATATTTCACATTTTTACAAAATGATTAACTATGTAATGGCACGTGCTCTGTAACGGGGGGGGGGGGGCGAAACGTACTGGGGGCACAAACGGAAAAGCTCCCAAACTTGAACTAAATTAGCCTATAGCAACTCGTTATAGGCTCACAGAAATCTAAAAGTCCATATAAAAGTCCATACTTATATCGACTTTTAACATGCAAATTATAAATCAAACTTGATTCAAAATCGGATTTATACACACTCATTTGTCACAAAGCGTGTTTTTGGTGCTAGCGTGAGAAATCGGGAAATTGTCAGCAATTTCCATGCTATAAGTCGATAGTTTCCACCTTATAAGCAACTCTTTCCAGATAACTAAGAATTTCAATTAGACCAAAAGAAAGAAAGACAACACTATTCGATACTAATTGTGGATTAAGATGACAATTAGTGGTTTTTACATCACCCGTAGAATTTTCACAAGAACAATTAAGACTTTTGTTCAGGTTCAAGGTGAATTACATGTTCAATGTTGTTGTTAAAAAAGATTTAATTTATTGCGAATACTCGTGACAAAATGTAGGCCTTTTCTATGATATAAGTAACTTATGACCACTTTTTGCGTAGCCAAATTTCATTGTTGAAAATGGTGTATGAATCGTAAAAACTTAGGCCAGACTTCTATCACTCGATTCCGAAAGACGCAAAGTTTATTGAAGTTTGTTTTTGGCCACGTATTCATAATGATCAAACAGTTATGAACAGAGCATCAAACAGTTATGAATACGTAGTCATTGTGAATGCAAATAAAATGCACCCACTAAACCGGGGGGGGGGGGCACAAACGGAAAAGATCCAAAAACAAATTGAAGAAAATTTTATAATGTTGTTTTTTAAACAGAATTGATTGAAGTTTGTAAATCTCTGCATGAACGCTTTGGAGTATTGGTTTGTTGCAAGTTTCATTTGGATCTTTCCCATTTTAGCCCCCTGCCCCGTAACATAGTGGTAAGATAACTTAAAGCTCCCCACCCCCCCCCCCCCCCATCATGGCAATGACCCCCAGTTATAAATTATATGTGGTTTTTAGCACGTTACTATGTAAGAACATAGGGATCTATTCTGTTTTGCCCCCCAGTGTTTTTTTACACCCCCAACTACAAATTATATGTTGTAATATAGCACCTTACTATTTAAAAAATATAGCATGTGCTCCTGGGGGTGGCGTAAAAAACATAAGCCCACTAAGCTGGGGGAGGGGGGGGGGCAAAACAGGATAGATCCGAAAACAGCACGTGCGTCGGGGGGTCATTAAAGATTTATGCCCACTAAGCTGGTGGGGGGGGGGGCAAAACAGAAATATCCGTTTTATTTGTTTAAAAAAGGATAGGATCTTTTCCGTTTGTGTCTCCAGTACGTTTTGCGCCCCCCAAAATATAGAGCAAGTGCTATTACTTAGTAAATCAGTATGTAAAAATAAGGCACGTGCGTCTGGGGGCGGGCAAATAATATGCGCCTATTAAGCTGGGGCCAAAAACGGAAAAGATCCAAAGGATATTAACTAACTGATTATTCATCAAGTTTGCTGGATGTTTTCCGTCTGTAACCCCCCAGCTTTGTGAGTCGATAACTTTTGCACCCCCAGGCGAATCTGCCATGTTTTCATAAAAGAAGACACTATTACTGGGGGACAAAGGGAACAAATCCAGTTTTGTAGTAAATTTGGAATTGCATGTTAATAGATCAAAAAATGAATGGAAAAAAAACCCTAACAGTCTAGATTAAACAATAGGTGGGGGTTGATTGAAAGCACTTAGGTTTTTCACATTGTACCCCTCCAAATTTAGTGGTCACATAAAGTATACACCCCCAACATGGTAATTATACTATAATGAGGGGGCTATGGGGGGTTAAAATGGGAAAAATCCAAGATCTAATAGAAAACTTTTAATAGTCTTAAATATGGGCAACAAAGCCCTTGATAAATCTATAAAGTTAATAGTCTAACATTTATATATACTCTACTTCAGTTCACAAAATCCGCAACGTATGTTGATAAAAATCAAATATTCTATAGAAAAAATGGATCTGTTCTGTCCCCCCCCCCCGCTTACAAATTATGTTGTTATATAGCACGTTACTATGTTAAAAATAGCACGGTACTTAAAAGATATAATCTCCCTAAGCTGGGGGGGGGGGGGGGGTAACAGAAAATATCCAAATAAATTTTAAAATATTATCTTTTTTTCTTCCACATTTACAGAGCTAAACTTGAAAATTATACGTTCCAGTTTTGCAGTTCCAAAATTTGAAATGACAAAAACTAAAATTGGAAAAAAAACCTTGGGGGCGGGGGAACAGAAAAACAAACTTCGCATCGTTTCCCTGTGTTCCCCCCCAGCTTAGTGGGTGCATATTATTTGCAGACCACCGACGCTCGTGCCATATTTTTACATGGTGATTTACTATGTAACGACGAGTGCTCTTTAACTGGGGGTTGCATAACGTACTGGGGGGCACAAACGCAAAACATCCCAAATTTTTAATTAGAAAAAAACAGCTTCCGTCCTTTCGTCAAAGCCATATTTATTTTTGCGGCGGGGGGGGGGGGGGGGGTTGTGAAGCGGGTTTCACCCATTACAGCACTACTTCCCCTCCTGCTTAGTGATCAGTTGTAAAAAAAGGGTCTTTCACATTATAGCCCCCCCCCCCCCCAGCTTAGTTTGTTAGTGGTAATATAACGTATAGGAACTCATATTATCATAAAAATACCGCATCTATTCTGCGGGAGCAGTTCTGGAGGGAGCAGGGGGCATTAATAGAACTGATCTAAGATAATAGCAAAATAAGACCCTCAAACCGCAATAATTAAGTTGTCGTTAAAATAGACCGAACAACAAATAATACGGCTCTTTCCCATTATAGATGTCGGCCCAGCTCGGGCCATACTTTAGTTTGAGGCGGTGGGGGGGGGGGGATGAGATGGGGGCATGTATTCTATTTTTTCCTTGGGGTAAATAACGGGAAACAGCGAATCAAACTACTAACTTGCTCTTGATATAATGATCTCGGTATATATAAAATATAACTGTTCTCCAAATAAAAAGCGTGAATTGTTCTTTGATTTCTCAATTGCAACACAAACTACATAGATAATGGATAAAGGCTTAAAAACAACGTGTACTTTGTTACTCGTTGGTTCGAAATGACATCAATTCCGGGCACCAGGTAAATAACCAAAAGAGAGGTCAGAAGTCATTTCCGCATGTCACTCAAGTCGCACGTCACACATCATCAGCTGTGCAAATTTAATCGCCAAAATTTTGGTAAAAGCGGGTTTATAAAACCCCACGTGAGCTGAACTAACTTTCCGAGCTATTCTATTTCGGACCACCCATAGTGTTTTCTTAATTCGTCACAAAAAGAGTTACTTATGGTTTGAGGAGCTGCTCTTTAACAAGGCCGCATAGACTAACGGATAAGGCGTCTGACTTCGAATCAGAAGATTAGGGGTTCGAATCCCTCTGTGGTCGTTAATTTTGTCATTAGCTAATCCAACATCGATCCAAATGTGTTCACGTTAATCGCCTTTCATTGCTTCAACTTTTCTCTTAAAGGACCGATAGCCATTCGCATTATAGCCCCATGCATAACTTTTAAACAAATCATAAAACTGGAAGGAACTTTTGCCATTTTAATCCTTATGATCAAGTGTAAAGAAAGTTTTTTTTAAGAGATCATCAATGTAAAGACAAATGAGTTTAGATCTGTGGCATTCGGAACTGTATTCACACTTTGTGATTGTTGCATACCAATTCCATTGCAATTACTATGATACTTAGGAGTCTCATATCTAAAAGGAATTTCGCCATTTTAGCTCTGTAATGAGCATACTTTGAAATGTCTCCTAGTTCAAATATTGGATCTTTTCTGTTAGTGCCCCCCTCGCAGTACTTTATGCATACCCCCAGTGAGAGCACGTGCCATTACATAGTAAATGACTATGTAAAAATATGGCACGTGCGTCTCGGTGGTGGATATAATATGCAACCACTAAGCTGGGGGGGGGGGGGGGGGGGTGCCCAAACGGCACCCCCCCCCCTTTTTTCACTTTTAGCTCAAATTCTGACCAATTTTAGATATTTTTACTCATTTATGTTAATGTTAGCAACAATTCCGTGTTGACAATAAGCGAGAAATCCCAATAAAAAGGCTGTTATTATTCCCATTGTGGTTTTTACAATCGAAAGAATTGGATTCCTTTCGGGAGCTCGTTTTTAAATATCTTCACATTTTTTCGACTTCTTAACTTCAACGAAGAGACAGTTTTTTCAATCTATTCCGTTTGTGCGCTGCCAGCTAAATGGCTGCATATTTTTTTGCATAGTGCCCCCCCCCCCCCCCCCCTCCAAGCATATTAGGCACAGTCTTTTCCAAATATGTAAATTAATATAACCGAAAAGTGAAAGTTTACATGCCTTCAGAAAAAACAGGAATATATATTAAATAACAAAAATTAAACAATAATCATATTTTTTCCGTTTGTGCCTCCCCCGTACCTAATGCTACCCCAGTTACAGAGCACATGTCATTACATGGTAAATCATTATGTAAAATATTGCACGTGCTTCTGGGGGGGGGGGGCAAACAATATGATCCCACTAAGCTGGGGGGCACAAACGGAAAAGATCCCAATAATCCTATCGTTTTAACGCCCCCGAATGCATATGCTAATTTTTACATAGAGGCGTGTTATAAAAACAAGGATCTTCTCCATTTGTGCCCCCTCCCCCAGCACATTAGGCACACCCAGTTACAGAGTACGTGTCACTACATAAGCAAATCATTATGTATCATTATGTTAAAATATGGCAAGTGTTTCTGGGGGTTGCAAACAAAATACACCCACTAAGCTGGGGGGGGGGGGGGGGGGCACAAACGGAAAAGATCCCAAATATTATTGGAATACTTTTTGAACTCTCAATTTGCGCACTTTCAATCGTTTACCATTATTTTACAAATCTCAAATTGAGTTCACCATCAGACATGTTGGAACATATCCGAGTGCATATTAAAGTCTTTTTCAACCGTTTTATTAGCGAATTTATTAATTTGTAAAATTAAATCTCCATTTAATTTTAAATCTTCCATTTAGTATAACATTTGAATTTCGACCTTTACCATACGCTCTCTTTGGCTCCCGTCTGATTTCGCCACAATTGTAGTTTCGTATTTTCAATTGCAATTCAGGCATGCATCCCAATCGAAAAGAGACTAAGCTTTAGTTAAAAATTGGCAGGTATAAAGCCAATCAATAAGAGGATCTTTTCCGTTTGTGCCCCCCCCCCCCTGCTTAGTGGGTGCATATCATTTGTACTCTCAGACGCACACGCTATATTTTCATCTAGTTATTTACCATGACACTTTCTCTGTAACTGGGGTTGCATAACCTACTGGGGGGGGGGGGGGGGGGGGGGGCACAAACGGAAAACATCCCACTTTTCTGACCACACTCTGGAGCTTGGCTATCACTAACAGTTCACTCTCCTAGACTACATCAGTCTTTGGACGAAAATTCTGCCGCTCTTAAGCATCGTTTTGGTGTCGGAGTTTGTGAAAGTCTTAGTGTCAAGGTTTTGATTAAGAGATTTAATAATGTCTGAATGCGCTACAACTAATCTCAAATTTTTAGGCCCTGTCATTCAAATGTACCTGTTTGAAAAGCAGGCGAAGCAGCAGCTTCGATGTTACGGTCAACTCACCAAAACAGACTAGCTTGATCTCCAATGCAGAGAAGCGTGGTCTAGGCCTGCCTGCTGGAATTACAATCAATACGGCCAACAATGTACCGGCGTTGTGATCAATTTCATACTTTTGACGTTTGAGACCTTTGAAGTATTCCCACAGGCTGTTCACGTGACACTCAATCAAATTCTGGGCGATAAAAAAACGTAGTCTTATTTTATAATTTCTAGAATAAAATTTTTAATAATCGATTTTAGTTGGCCAATTTGATCTCAATCAACTAGTGAGCAATTGGCTTTGGTAGTACCTAGCTTGGGCATAGACAGGCTAACCTAAGCATAATTGAGGCAGGGGGTGAGTGAGGGGGCAACAAGCGATCTGGCCTTCACACAGCGAATTATTTTCTTAGCAAGTACGGTGAGTTGTACACTAAGAGACTAATAAAGCTTTGAGAAAGGTGCTCAGCTTTCACTTTTCTTTTTCTAGACAGTGTTGTTATGCGGACTCTGAACAAGCCCCTAACTTATGAAAGTTTTTGTCCTCAGGTAGAGCAAATAAACTACAGAGCACAACAGAGTTTAAGGTTAACTTCTGGTTTCCAGGAAGACTCCAGACATTTGTTGAAAAAAAAACGAGGAAAATGATTACTGTTAATAAAATGGCAGGACAAAATTTGTTATTTTGACCACGACACGAGTTATTAGTTGTGAGTTAGAGCGAAAAATTGAAACATGGGAATGCCAAGAGTTCGGCATTTCTATTATAACTTTAAAAAATATCTGAACAATTTTTGCCGAACAAAATTGACGAAAGTGATTAAACGCTTGTGTTTTGCGGCTTCACTGGTATCGCTATTCAATTAATAGTGGCAATTAATATCCGCAACTGATGATGACAACTGTGCAATTATTGTATTTTGAAAATTACGAATTATAAACTTATTTAAATACTCTCAATTGATTGCTCTCTTTAACTTCTAAAAACTAATACACAAAACGATCCGAAAAAAATTACATGTACATTGTGAGCTGTATAATCTTCAGCAAGGCATCTTCACAGTTTCGAAGTGTTTAAAATTCAAATCTAATTATCAACAGAACAAAGTTTTTGATTATTTTTTCACAATACTGCATTGAAAGTGTTTTTTTTGGTTCGCTCATATTTCGTTCATCCTGTTTTTTTTTCGGATGTTCAGATTATAACTAATGAATGAGCCTACTTTGTGATTTGAATCCACGATACTATCAGAAGAAAAAATTTATATAGATTTTCGGGAGAAAACGGACGTAAGTTTTTCAAAACAAAGATGAATCTATTAACGAATATTTACTAGACTTCCTATAAGGGAAGACCTCGAGTGCCCTGCGGCATGATTAATTTAGCGAAACAGAATCTTGTCAAGCAGTAACAAAATTTGCCCTCGAAAAATGAACGCTCCCTTTTTACAAACTTAGCTTTGATAAAATTTAGTTCTTTGCTGCATTTGCAAGCCTTTTTACAATTAATATTGGCATGGTCAAACCAAATTGCAGTAGCTGACCTCTTTGATTTGCTGGTTTTTTAAAAGCGAAGTTCTAAAATTATCTCTATATTAATCACAATATTTTAATTCTCGATGTTATCAATAACCGGTTATCAATCACCCCCAAAGAGCAATTTTGAAATTAGCAAAATTATTCATCGGCGAAGTATATATACCTTTAAGCTGGTGTGTCAACTGTTTGAAAAGCATCCTTTAGGCTTGATTATAAATTATAACACAAATTGGGTTACAACTTAGCGCACGCGCACAACCGATCATTTTTTGTCAAAACATTCATTCTCCAACCTGATGATGTTAAAAATCTCTTTAAACACTTTTAATAATATGAGTGCATATTTCTGATTTTAATACATGCACTGGGCAGATTTTTTGAGAACTAAAACTAAGTCCTCAGACGAAGCTTGTGAACAAAACGACCAGAGACATAAAATGTTAATTCAGAATTTTATTTCCGACATTTGCATAAATTCATATTTGTAACAAACTACAGGTTCCAAATTTGGATTAAAATTTGTAGGAATAGCGAGTAATGATATAATAAATTGAGTCTAACAGTTGAGGCTGAGGTTAGTCCATACAAACAAATATATTCTGCACAATTGAAGAGCTGAATTAAATTTTTAAAGCAAAGCAACCCTTGCCACTAAATAGGTTTCGCGAAAGTGAGTTTTGGCTTTGTAAAGGAACCAAGTTCCTTTATATTTTATCTCCCCCCACACCCTCATTTTCCTCCCCCCACCTACACTTTCGTCCTCCAAAACCCTTTCATTTCATGATTTTCATTCCCCCAACCTATTTTCGTTGAAGCTTTTTATATGTTGATTTTATTGAAGAAGTCAGAAGTGGTTGACGTTCACTTTCAATATTATTTATAGTAAGGGATTTCCCGTTTTTGACCATAACTTGTGTGCCAATGGCGCGAATTATGATGTATTTATAGAGCTTGATTTGCTACCATAGTTGCGACTTTCAGAAATACAAATATTAATGAAAAGTTGTCTTGGTATGCAAGACTTAGGCCGAAGAGCATAAACATTTCTGGCGTATCCTAGGGTCAAAAAAGGACCTTTGAAACTTGCTCGACGCAGACTGGGGAATTTTTGATTTCATAGGGGGGAACTTAGACATTTGACACTTAGCACATTTTAAACTCTGGTTTTGATAACTTCACACTTTTTAATCAAAAACATCACAATCACAAATGATCCAACTGATTTTTAATCTGGCCCTAGAAGTGAAGACTGAGATGAGAGTTCTCCTGAAAAGGATGCTTGCGTGGGATGCCTATTCACGACAGATGGGCTGGTCTTGCTTGCGGATTTGAATGTCTTCATTTCAAAGGCTGGATTTTAATAGGCGACTAGTTATCGTTGGATCAATATAGTATCTTTCCGCATTAGTTTTGAAAGGAGTAGGTCCTCCTCTAGGTGAAATTTAAAGCACCACCAACACACACATTAACTTAGGATTAGTTGCAAGGCCTGGTATGCCCTTGCTACCTTAAGGTTTATAGGAACGTGAAGTTATCCCCCCACCAGTGTCAGTAGACACACACAATAGTCGAAAGTTAACCACCACAGGTTAGGGTTCCTTCTGTCGCGCTCGAGAATCAAATAGGCAACCAGACAAACATCTAATTTATCTAAGTTTGTAAGAATTTCACTGATTAGTGGAAAAGTTTTCTATGCAACTTCTGATTAGCATCATATCTGTATCAAACATCACTTAGTGATAGCGACAAGCATAAACATAGCAATCAAACATTAAACAAAAGCATTAGCTAAGCACAGTAAGCAACAGCCTCATTTAAATAATAGGTTTAACTTAACAAAAACTAGAATAGGGCTGTTACAAGGAAACATAGTGCAGTAACAGTGCAGTATAAACTTTGTACAATAAGAAAAGTCTTCTAACACAATCAACATGCCAAACAAGTCCAAAGCATCATCAACAGCAAAGAACAGCCTCAAGCAACAACTTCAGCTGAAAGTGATAGAGTGGAACGCAGTAAAAGACCTCTTCGAAGAACAAAGCAATAGTAACGAAGGTCTAAGCATACTACGTGAAACTTTGGAACTTTTGAGGTCTCAAAAAGAGCAGTTGGACAGAAGTTGCAGTGAACTCATGAAGCTACAGCTAACAAGTGAAGAGTTGACAACACTTGCTAATGAATCTGCTGAAAGAAACATAACCATGCTGAAATGCAAACAGAGAGCTAAAGCACACAGAACGGATGCAAGTGACACTGAATCTGCTTTCAACACATCAGCAGCGCCTTCCCCTAATCTACTGAGAAAACAGTACCCTTTACGCAATAGAGCAATGAAACAAATGAAACATCAGTTGGCAAGCCGCAACAATCAGGAAACAAACAAAGCTGACTCGTCCGACTCAGAAGACCCTGATAATTCTCAACCCGTTTTTAACATTGAAGAGAGAGGAAGGAACAGAGAATTTCTCACAGGGGCCTTGAGAATAGATGAGGGCTGGCAAAATTCAATTCGATCGAGAGAAGAGAACCATGTTCGAGGACAGAACCAACATGAGAGTGAGGATAGAGCTGGGCGTTTGCAACAACCACTTTCTTTTCACATCAATAGCCAAGCTGGTCCTACCATGAGCCATAGGTACACACCACAAAATCAACAACCACTGAACAGTTGTACCGGGCATGAAGTACACTATAACAACGGCTCTAACAACAACCTATACAATGGCTTCCCGAGTTTCCCGAGTTCTCCACCAGACTGGATGCAACACCAGGCACTGATGATACAGAACACAATGAGTTTGCCCAAGATATCAATTGATAATTTCACAGGTGATCCTTTGAAATGGCACCAGTGGTTCAGCTTCTTCAAAGCCACCATTCACAACAACAGTGGCCTCTCAGACGCTCAAAAAATGACATACCTCCAAAACTCTGTAACACATAAGGCAAGAGATTCCATAAGTGGATACTCATACAATGGGGACTACTACCATGAAGCTATCGCTGAACTGACCAGAAAGTTTGGCAAACCACAGCATATTGTCGCTGCATACCTAGATCAATTGGAGAAGTGGCCGAAACCCAGACTGGACGAACCAAACACTTTTGTCAGCTTTTCATCCTTCTTGAGGAGACTGGTACAAACATTCAGGCTTCACAACTTTGAAGCTGACCTCAAGTCTTCAGCCGTCCTGAGAATGGCCAGAGACAAACTGAACGCTACCATGATAATCAGATGGAATCAACACACAAGAAGCCAAGCCTTGCTGCAACCTAACCTTACCCACTTTGCTGATTGGATTGACTCCTACGCAGAGGCGTGTGAGGACATCTCCCCACAACGGAACCAGAGAACCAGAGTGAACAGTTCTTCTAGAAGGGGGCCACCAGATGTGTCATGTCAACTCTGCTCACAAAACCACAACCTTGGTCGATGTCCCGAATACTTGGAAAAAACAGTGTATGACCGACAGTGTTGTGTGAGAAGGTTCAATCTCTGCCCTAACTGTCTAAGAGGTCATGAAAAGGGTCTCTGTCAATCAAAAACAAGGTGCCTTGTGGACAGATGCAATGGCTTCCATCACTCAACACTCCATAGGACAGATGCAAGGCAGATGCAACAATATGCACAACCAAATGGCAACTGGAACCAAAACTCACAAAATAACTTCAGACCCCAAACCAACCAAAACCAGTCAAACTATGGACGTAACTTTAACAATGAAAACCAAAGGCAGCAGACGAGTTCAAACTACAACCAACAGAGTGGAACTCAAAACAGACATGGTGGATCTAACAGCAGTACTTCACACAGGGGCAACTGGAACAAAAATGGTTTTCACCCTCAGCCGATGAACACGCAGAACGACAACAACAACAGACAGCAGAGTAGCAATCAACGCACTGTGGCTCAACAGCAGGCAACTACTCCGCAACAAAACTACACCTGCAGCAACCAGCAGGAGACTTCTTGGATCAGACCGCAGATTCAGTTGCAGGCAATACCAGTAACACTTTTCAACAGAGATCTTTGCATTGAAACCTACGCATTGCTGGACAGTGGCAGTGACAATACTCAAATAACACAGAAGGTTGCTGATGCACTTCAAGTTCAACAACCAAAAGACATAACCCTACCACTAGCTTCACTTCATGGTGAACACTCAGTCAAAACAGCAGATGTCATGATCGGCATAGGAGCTTTGTACAGCAGTTGTCCTGTGATCAGAATCCCTGTGTACGCAACAGCAATGGACGAGTTTTGCATGCCAATAGTTCAAATTGAAATGTTGAATGAGATCTGCAGTGACCATTCTCACCTCCAGAGCATAAGATTTCCAACAATCAGGGACAACCGGATCGGAATACTGATTGGAGCAGACGCATTCACAGCAACAGTTCCCAGACAGTTCACAACGGGACCCACTGGTACACCATACGGAGTCAACACTCTGCTTGGCTGGACACTGACAGGGCCCATTCCTCAGAGGTACACACAGAAGAGGGTCGGACAGTCAAACAGCACAAACATAACACTTTTCAATCATATCAAGAGACGGCAAGACGATCCAGATGAAGATCTTCTCCAGCTCTTCTGGACAATTGAAGCAGTGAACTTCAATCAGTGTTCTTCAAAGGGACAGTCTTCAGATGACAAGGAGGCGGTTTCCATCCTCAATGATACCATAAGACACATTGGTGACAGATACCAGATTGGACTTCCATGGAAGAAAGACATCACACTACCTAACAACTACTTCATGGCCAAAGTTCAGTGGCACGCTCTGCAGCAGAGGTTGGAGAGGGACACAAACTTGAGAGACCGCTATGAGGAAACAATCAAAAAAGATTTGGATAAAAACTACATCACAACTGCAGACCCCAGTTGCAGACACTCTGTCTGGTACCTTCCCCATCACCCAGTGATCAACAAACAGAAACCAGACAAAATCCGCAGAGTCACAAACGCTGCTTCCAAATATAAGGGACTCTCACTCAATGATGCATTGCTGACAGGGCCGGATCTACTCTGCAACCTGCATGGCCTTCTTCTCCGCTTCAGACAGTACTCAGTGGCAATCACAGCGGACATCGAGGCAATGTTCATGCAGATTGGCATCCAACCAAAAGACCAAGACTATCTCCGTTTTCTCTGGACAGAGGATGGCAATGAAAAGATCTTCAAATACAATCGACTCATTTTTGGAGCCACATGCTCACCTTCTTGTGCGATATTTGTTCTGCAGAAGTGTGCAAATGACCACAAACAAGAACATCCAGAGGCCTACACATCAATCATGCAGCAGTTCTACATGGATGATTTCATGCAGACCTACCCTTCTGAAGAGGAGGCCCGCAGAAGTGCAGAGGAGATCAAAACTGTTTTACATACAGGAGGATTCAATCTGACGAAGTTCTTGAGCAACAGACCAGCCGCATTAGAAAACCTACTGGAAGAAGACAAGGCGGAAATGAAAGCCCAAAGAATCCTTGGTCAGACGTGGGACCCCAAAACTGACAAAATGATGTTTGCAAAACCGAAGTTTCTCTACACAGGACAACAGATGACCCAAAGAAAGGTTCTCTCAATGGCAGCTTCTCTGTTCGATCCAATCGGACTGATATCACCCTTTGCCATCAGAATTAGATGCAGCCTCCAAAGAATCATTAAAGAGGGAAGAAACTGGGATCAACCTGTGTCAGAATGCTACCAACAGGAACTACAGGAGTGGATGGATGAGTTCGACAACATGACTCCAATTGAAATTCCCAGATGCTTGATTCCCAACACCAATGGAACCCATCAACTTCACACGTTCACTGATGCCTCAATGAGTGCAATTGCTGCCATAGTTTATGTGAGGACAACGAACGCCGATGGATCTTCCACATCCCGATATGTGATCAGTAAAACAAAAGTGGCACCGATCAAGCAGTTGAGCATTCCAAAACTGGAGTTGGAAGCTGCAACACTTGGAGCAGAGCTAGCTGGGTTCTGTGAGAGCGAGATGACAACTACAATAAGTTCAAAACACTTTTGGACAGACAGCACCGCTACACTTGGTTGGATCCAATCCAAGCAAAGACAGAAAATGTACATTGCCAACAGATTAACCAAAATTCACGAGAATTCCAACCAAGAGAATTGGAGACACATCCCTGGAAAGATGAATCCCGCTGACCATGGAACACGAGGCCTCACCCCATCAGACATACCAAAGCTGTGGCTCCAACCACCGGACTTTCTGAGCAAACCTCAAGACTCTTGGAATTTTGCCGAGGACAGTGATCCCCACATATGCGCCACACAAGCGACACAACTTCAGACGCCGGTCATTGAGGTTGACAAATTTTCAACATGGAGTCGACTGCTCAACTCTACTAGAATGGTGTTCCAGGCAATAAGACGCTTCAGGGCAAAAGTTCGAACTAGAAGACAAAACGAATCACCTGAGACATCCAACACTAACACTTTTGCATCAGATGAGAACAGGGCAAGGAACTACCTCATCAAAATGTCCCAAAACGAGTTGTTCTCGGGAACAATTTCTGCACTGTTGAAGGGAGGCAATCTTGAGAAAGGAGACAAGCTGATGCCCTTCACACCCTTTCTAGATGAAGACGGACTCTTGAGGGTAGGAGGAAGACTCAACAAGGCACCTCTAACCTACAATGCAAAACATCCGCTTCTTCTCCATAGCAGGAGCAAAATTGCAAGACTGTTGATTGAAAAGGCGCACCATGACTGTGGCCATCAGGGTGTGGAACATGTGAAGGCTCACCTGCAACAGACTTTCTTGATGATTGGATTGAGAAAAGTGCTGCGAAGTCTGGGGAAATACTGTTTCATTTGCAGACGATGGAGGGCAGACAATGTGAGACCCAAGATGGCCGATCTTCCTGAATTCAGATTTCCAGATGCAAACAAGCAGTACCCTTTCGTCAACACAGGAATGGACATGTTTGGACCTTTCTACATTGAGGACAAGAGAGAGGGCACCCAGATGCACTACGTCTGCTTGTTCACATGCCTGGTCACCAGAGCTGTCCACCTAGAAGTATGCAATGACCTCTCAACTGATTGTCTTCTCATGACAATCCGCAGATTTGTCTCACGACGTGGATACCCTGACCTCATTGTGAGTGACAATGGCAAAAACTTCATTGGAGCCAACCAAGCAATGAAGTTAAAGTTCCAGAGAAGCTACAAGCCAGACAATGAGTACATCAGACTGCAATTGGCTCAACAGAACATTCAGTGGACTTTCAACCCTCCATTGGCACCACACTTCGGAGGAGTCTGGGAGAGGCTGATACAGACCGCGAAGAGGAGTCTACTAATAGTGCTGGGCAGTCGGAAACTAACACTCTCAGTTTTCCAGACAGTTGTGGCAGAGGCCGAGGCAATTTTGAACTCCAGGCCATTAACTCATGTGGGCTGCAGCATCTCAGATGAGGGACCACTTACTCCGAATCACTTCCTCCTTCGCCGACCTCACATGTGTTTCAAACCTCTTGTGAACAGCAACCAGCGGTTCTCCACTAAGGACTTCAAGTTGACGCAGACACTACTTGATCACTACTGGAGCAGGTTGCTGAAGGAATATGTTCCTGAGCTCAACAAGAGAACGAAGTGGCAAAGATCACATGATGAGCTGGATGAAGGTGACATTGTGTGGGTGCTCAAGGAGTTCACACCCAGAGGCATCTGGCCTCTTGGGAAGATTGTGAAAGCACACAGAGGTTCAGACGGGATAGCCAGGAGTTTCGACATCCAGACGGCTACAGGAATGGTACAAAGACCAGCAGTAACCCTAAGCCGTGTGTTCCCACAATCGTCAGGTGCGCCGGAGGGTCACTGAAACAAGTTCATCGAAACACACACACACTCACACACACACACACACAAAACTCAATGTCGGAATGAAAACTTTTTGCTTTATTGTGTTTACATTTTCATATCAAATGCTTGCTTTTGTTGCCGGGAGTGTAAAGGAACCAAGTTCCTTTATATTTTATCTCCCCCCACACCCTCATTTTCCTCCCCCCACCTACACTTTCGTCCTCCAAAACCCTTTCATTTCATGATTTTCATTCCCCCAACCTATTTTCGTTGAAGCTTTTTATATGTTGATTTTATTGAAGAAGTCAGAAGTGGTTGACGTTCACTTTCAATATTATTTATAGTAAGGGATTTCCCGTTTTTGACCATAACTTGTGTGCCAATGGCGCGAATTATGATGTATTTATAGAGCTTGATTTGCTACCATAGTTGCGACTTTCAGAAATACAAATATTAATGAAAAGTTGTCTTGGTATGCAAGACTTAGGCCGAAGAGCATAAACAGGCTTTGAAAGTAAGAAAATATCCAAATTATGGAGCAAAATTGTCGATTACTTCTTCAGTCAGGTAAGTTATTTCGAACCCAAACTTGACAAAATCCGAGAGAAACATCACAACAACATTCTTATTCATAAACAAACTCTACATATTATCTCTCTCCTGCAAAAATGAAAACAGGGCTCATTTTCCGCAAGCATCAAATTCCTAAAGTTCAAGTCTCTAGCCGGCATGGCTTTGAATAGTCAAATTTTCTGAAGTTTTTTTCAATGATGTTGAAGTATTTGGATGAGCGGTTTGACTACGCTAGACTTCAATTAATTGATAAAAGATCAGAAACATACGATAATTCTGCAAAATTATTTATAGCATGTCTCCAATACATGGATGTTCATTGTTTATCCCTGCCTACTACTTACATAAAATTTTTGGAAAAATCTTAGTGCAGAAAACAAAAAATCTTCGGAAATAGGCTTTATACCATACTTCCGCTCGGAATAGCACTTAGCAAAGCAATAATTGATCTAGAAAAACCTTTATTAAGGTGATTGCACCTATAACTCAGTTGTCTACTCTATGCAAATAGTTAGAGCACTGCCATAGCACATCACAGGGCGACATAGATGGGTTTTCTATCCAGGATCCGCAGCCCAGTAGTAAGAAATACTAACAACTGCACTAAGTGACTGGTTAACCCGGACTTTGGTCGCAGTATGTTTCAGCGCTGTACAATTAACTTTCAATTTTAACCAGTACTGAACTAGGCAAATAGAAGTTTGAAACCTTTTGCCAGTCTGCACAGACTCGATTAGGCAACATCCCAGTCTGTCCTTTTTCTTCGCAGCATCAGTTACATTTTTGGTTAACACTGCACAGATGTTTCATATCACAGACTGTACATACAAAGAACTACATGCAAAAGAACTAACAGACTGTACATAGCAAACTTTGAAAATTTCGAATGATTGATGTCATGCATGAATTTTTCAACATGGCCATACCTGAGCTACTCTAGCTTAACTTCTACAAACTACACCACAATTAACTCGCACATCGACCTCCACCGATTGTAGGCCGACCTCCAGCGACTCCGCTGACCTCCAACGACTTCCGCCGACCTCCACCGACTTCCGACCTCCGCCGTTTCCACCTGAAAGATGTGAATGCACCAATGTATGAAGCCCGTGGGGTGTCAATCCCAGTGTTAATCAGTCTATTTATGTTTATCTTTTTCCAGTGTTTGAATAGTAGACTCAATGGTCTTCATATGTTGTGTATTTCAGATTTGATTGAAACTTGTTTTATTTGTTGACTGTTTAGAGACTTCACTTGATTGAATTTGTTTATTGAAATGGAACAGAATTGAATTACATCAATCCAGACTTGAGTGCGAAAGAACTGCTGCTTATCATTGCCGAACCCGAATTAAAAACATGTCATGGTATTGTGACAATCAGAAAGGAACTTGATATTGATGATGAAAGGGGCGATCTTATGATGCGCAAAAGACGGGCACCGAGTAACGTAGTCGTGAATGAACGCAAGGGGAAACGATATGAGTGCAGTTATTGCGAGTATGAGTCATGTGCGCAGTACATCACTGCAAGGCATGTAGCAAGTGTTCACCAGCGTAACATTAAGCCGACGAAATGCGACCTTTGCCCAATTAGAACAATCTATAGATCCCATCTCAAGAGACATCAGGAAAAAATGCATAACACTATCAGGTTGAAATCGAAGTGGGAGTCGGAGCCGAAGTCGTCGGAGTCAACAAGGTCAAAGTCGGATGCGTCGAAGTTCAAGACGTCGGATTCTTCAGTTGTTCCATTAAATTAAGTTCCATTAATTCAGTCTTCTGTTTATTGTGTGAATGATACCTTGTTTTACTTTTTACTTTGTTGTTTTACTTGGTTTATAGTTTGTTTACTGGATTACCTTCTGTTACCATTTCGTGCATACCAACGACAAAGTTGTTCTTAGCTTTCGTGTTACCATTTCGTGCATACCAATGTGTGTGCGTGTGTCTGTGTGTGTCTCTGCCAAGTAATTATCTCTGCCAAGTAATTATCTCTGCGGTAATTATCTCTGCCAAGATAAAAGACAGGCGGCATTTTGTGCTGTCGTAAAAAAACAAGTCGTAACCACTAAGATAAGTGGGTTTTGAGGTAATTTTTTTCTAGGTGCGCATTTTGGTCATTGGTGACTCCAATCTACGAGCTGCGAAATGGTACTTAAAAGCCGACGAACTACTACAAAACTATAGTTATTGTTTTTTTTCAAAAAAAAACATTTTATTTTTTTACCAAAAATGTTTTTACAGACCTGTCTATGACGGGGAAGGAGGCCGATCTTGTGACCATTTAATGAGCTTGAGCGAAAAAGCGTCCAATTACACACACGTTTTTGTTATCGTTGGTGACAACGACGCCCTATAAAAATCAATGCACTACATTTGCAAAGAAATTAAAGAGGTTCGTGACGTAATTTGGCCGACTGAAGTTCAGTTCGCCGGACATATGCGACGCGAAGATCTTCCTATGGAAATTGTCTCAAAAAATCAACATGTTCTTTTGAAATCAATTGGGAATTTTATTAAAAAGTACAAAAGTTGTCAGGCGTGAGGACTTTGACAACTGTCCATATCATTTTTAAAAATGGACACGGGTACCATCATTTGGCCGTGTAAATGCTTTCTGCATTCAAGGAATTTTGTAACATTGCCTAGCAACGTTAAAATTTGATAGTTGACATATTCAATATTCAATATTTAATATTTAATATGATGTCGAATGAATTGAGATGTTTCCTGTCTCCATGTTCCTGTTTCATTTTTCTAGCTGTTCCTGTTTGTTTCATGTGTTCTAGCTGTTCTTAATGCCTCAATCTCTTTGCCTGTACTTATTAATCATATGTCCAGTTTCTGCCGGTTTATATGCGTTTCATAGCAAATCATTAAGTAAAAGTATGGCACGTGCTTCTGGGGGGTGCAAATAATATGCACCCACTAAGCTGGGAGGGGGGGGGGGACAAACGGAAAAGATCCAAAGAAGATTCCCCAATAAAGACCTATTCGTAAACACTAAGCGCCTAAAAATCCGCAGATCTATCTGCTTATAGGAATATCAGACATCATTCTGCATCTTGGTTGGGATCTTTTCTGTTAGCCCCCCCCCCACCCAGCTTTGTTTGGCACCAGCCATTTATACATGTTTAAACACACTGTTAAAGCTAAGTAAGTTTATAGAACCATACATTCAAAAAAGATCCATACATCACTTTATAAATCGATTCTTGAATTTACCAGGCAATTTACCCTCTTTGTCAGTACTTATTAATTATATGTCCAGTTTCTGCCTTTTTATATGCGTTTCAGATGTATGTTAGATCTTTCATTGGGAAACACTCTCGATGTCTCAACTCAACTGTTTCTCAGTTTATTCTTTGCGCAAATTGTATTTTCCTGCATTGACAGTGAAGTTCACAACATTTGTTCACTTTGACACCTATTCGGGGAAAGTCCAGAACCACCTTCGGCAGGTCAGGAAAGGTGGCGCGGCAATGGGACGTCATACCTGCTTCTCGGGAACAGAAACAGAAAGCCCCATTAGGAACAAACTGAATTACCCATTCGAACTCAACTACCTGAACGAACTCAACTACCTCAACGAACTCAACTACCCTGAACGAACCATTCAGAACAGAAAGCATTCAGAACAGAAAGCATTCAGAACAGAAAGCATTCAGAACAGAAAGCATTCAGAACGAAAACTAACTGAACAAACTAGCTATTTGAATTAATTAATTAATTAATTAATTATTTGATCATATTTGGATCAATTTTAATTAATGTTCTTTTCATTTACTGTTTTCCGCGAGCATGATTTGGTGTTTTAGACAGATAAGTAAACAGCAACAGAACGATGCTAGAAGCCATACCTGAGATATAACAGAACGATGCTAGAAGCCACTTGAGCAAACATTAGCGCGGGTAATTATGTTCAGTTAAGATTAAGTCTGGTAATTATCTCTGCCAAGATAAAATACAGGCGGCATTTTGTGCTGTTAAGCTTGAGGTCATATTAAACACAGACTAAGTAAAAGCTATGCAAAGTGTAATGACTCATATGACGCGCAAGTTACAGACTATAAATTGCAAAGTCGGACATGATCAGAACAATGATCTGTACGAAGAACATGCTGTAATTTTCTATTGCTAAGCGCTGTTTTGATATGAAAGTAATGTCAAGGAAGTTGTTCGATTCAGCAGAACCTTGCAAAAGGAGCGTATACACAAAAGTGAAAAGAAATAAGAAAAGAAACAAAAAGCATTCATCACAACAATATGAAAGGGCGACTCGTGACCTCTGAAACTCATCTAAACGTTATTTGGAACAAAGACAAAAAAGCGCAAAAAATTAAGTTAAACAAGCCTACACAGGATTCGATTTTTTACATTTCTATCTAAATTCAATTGCCTATCAATTCACCTAAAACACCATTTTGAACATACAAAAAACTTGAGTAAAGTTGCTCCGTACATTTTATCCAGCAAAGAATGGATAAATCACTATTCAAGCTGTTAAAACAAACAGCTATTTCCCAATGGGCCTTGATGGGTTACTTACTAAAAAGCGAAGAAAAAATTCCATTTAACAAAAAGACCGAAAGATCAACAAAGTCCAGATTCACCCGGCGGCGAGACTGAATGCTAATCTTGTTACATTTTACCAGATTCTTGCCAAAAAATGTTTATCTTAATGATCTTGTAAGACAAACAGTTATCTCGTAAGATTCTTGAAAAAATGCCCGAAATTTATTGTTTTTTTAGCATAAAAAGCCATCATTTTCCCAGGAGTAGACGAGAAAAAATGCACATAAAGAGACCGCAGTCAAAGTCACCTGTCGCTGAACTTATGGACAGCAATGAAAAACAATTATGATACAGAAAACGAATTTTCACTATCAAAAAGCTGTTTTTGTCCGTCTAACAGACACTCGTATTAAAATAGAAAAAAAGAGCACAGCTAGGTTCTTTGAGGAAAAATTGGAAATACAGTTAAGTTTAATAAGTTATAAAACACTTCGCTTTTCAGGAACAAAATTGTGAACTCCAAAACTTCGCCGTTTTCTTTAAAAACAAACTTAAAAAAAACCGTACTTTCAATTGACTCAAAAAAATATTAAAAAAACCTGGAACAGCTTGCAGTTTATCAAATTGTTTCTGAAGACGTACAAATAGGAACCAAAATGCTTTTCTCATCAGATTCAGGGAGAATATTCAAAAATGCTTTAACGTGGTAAATTCTTAAAAATATGTTACAGAAATGCTTACATTATATAATACCCATTAACTAATTATGAAGACAGTGCCCATTGGCTTAAAAGAGAGCATGATCAAGTGGATTCCTTTTATTACATTGACCGCTTCCTCTGAAAATTGATTTCAGAAAGACAATATATCCATTGGAGAAATTTGTCACCCCGGATTGGCTAAGAATGTAATAGCGTGACTGGAAATTTTTGCCGAACTACTGTTCTTTCTCAAAAGAAAGAATGATGTCTGAAAAAAGGATATTTCTGTTCCTAAACTTAATGACGACCGATTTGTTCCAACAAGAAAAAGCTACCAAAGATGCAAAAACTGCGGCAATTTTTGATGATGATGATCAAATACCAGACGAACGCGACGCTGATTGCGACTTTATAAGACGCTTTTAGAATAGACGCAAAAAATATGCTGGGCAACCCTCAGGCAAAAAAAAACAGAGGCTCAAAGAACTAGTACTGAAGAGGTGAGTTTTAGTACAACAGTCTGTCTATAAGTATAAAACTTTGTAGGAAGAAACAGTAACAAGAGACTCCTGAAAATTGCACTTAAGTAGTCAGAAATGTGCTTGAGGGGACTAGAAAGATCCCTGTTTTGCCCATTTTGTGAGCTCGTATTTAGTTTTGCTAAAGAGTACAATTGAGAGAAGTTTCGCCACTTGATGGGACGCATTGCTGCAAGATTGGAACGCCAGCAATGATGTTCTCGCTCAAAATATGAGCTTTACAAAAAAAACCATGGATGAGATCAATAGACTCCATCAGAACAGTCAGTCAAAACTAAATATATAAGATTGATGGACTTTTTTCTCACGCCATAGATCAAAAATTTTCCGACGTAGTTTTGCTTTCTGTTGATGCAAAAACATGTATAAATTCAAACTTTGCGATGTTTTATTGATGTTTTGCCAAATAAAGTTCTTCGGTATAGATATCGTACCCATTTCGGATGAAAAAATTTTCTAGGATTAATAGACAAACGGTTATTTCGAACAATTTTATTAAAGACGAACGGTTATCTTGCAAAATTCCTTCAAGACGAATGGATATCTTGTAAGATTCTTGTAAGATGGATGTTTATGTAGTAAGATTCTGTCAGATAAGTTGGGCCACATGATGGAACGCATTGCCACAAAATTAGATGCCAGCAATGAATTTCTCGCTCAATTATATGAGCTTTGCAAAAAAACCCTTGAAGATATCAATAGACGCCATCAGAACAGTCAGCCAACCATGAAGATAGAAGATTATGTTGTAATAGTTTTAATACGGACGGCTATTTTATAAGATTACTTCAAAACGAATGTTTATCTAGTAAGATTCTGCCAGACAATCTTTAAGACGATGCATTATCTGGTAATATTCTGTCATAAGCTTATAAGATCTTACATGACATTCATTCGGAGTTCTCCCTGGACTGCATTCCAGTCCATGCATTAATACAATCATAAAACATTCCCGAAAACAATATTATAAGTTCCATACTTTTCGAACAAATAATCAACCATTTAAGAAATTTAATGAATCAACCTTTTTGTTAGAAATTTAATTTTCAACTCTTTCCTAGGTTCAATTTCGAGAGGCGGACATGACTGAGAATATAGTTTTCATCTCTATTATATCAACAACAAAAACATCAAATGTCTGGCAACGAATCCTTCACGGTAATAATCGCGCATCAATTAAATCCAAGAGAAAATCTACCTCAAGTCCCAAGAACAGGTTGCAGTTGAACTGTCTGCACCTAATTCGTCAAATCCCTGAAATACTTAGACCCCAGAAAAATCTTCATTAGGAAAATAACAGCACCAACAACTAAATTTTCGATTAGCTTAGAGGCAACAAAAAAGGTTAGAAATCATATCATTACTTCCGAAAAAATTTAAGTGATCCAATTGGAAACAATCTCCGCAAAAAATGTTCTGATCGACCGAACGATTGATATTTGAATAAGATAGGCCAGTAAATTCGATTTGATCCCCACGGCTGAAAATAAGTTGGTAAACAGCTCGTTTATTTCAAATTAGGTTAATTCAAAAAGGAAACATGAATCTATTCTGTTTCGCCCACTTCAGCTCCGAGGGCATATAATTTTTACGCCCCCAGTCTGACGTGGTACATTTTCCAGTGATATAGAACAAAAGACAATTGGTGAGTGGGTGCATAAAAACACAGGCGGGGGGGGATAGATCCGAAAACACCTTAATTGTTTGGTAAGCCGATTTTTCCACTCATCAACGCATCAAAATTAGATTAAATATGGGCGAAATACATTATCACTACGATTCGCCTCCAACTAAAATTTCCCCAGAAACATTTCTATAATAAAAAAAAACGAGTTGCTTTCTTTTCAGACTTCGTCCCAGTTAAAAATGAGAACATAACGGACTCAAATGGCAAAAATTGCTCCTAAGCGAGTACTGGAAGCTCAAATCATTCGCAGCCTGCTTCAGTGGGGGGAGGGAGGGGGTAGGTTAACTAAATTTAACAAGGCCGGCTTCAAATGGCGTCATTAGAGGTTATTATATACCACTAAAACCAGTTAAAAAAAACTTAAAATTGAAAAATTGCACGCTAATAATATAAAAAAGAGCAAGTTTCCAGATGCATGGGAGGAAGGTCGTAGATCAATTCACCAGCATTGCAGAAATATCAAAGCGAAGAAGAATTTTCAAAGCTCTCAGAGGACTGGATTCAAATAACACTTTTCGCTAATCCTATGGTGCCTCTCGAAGTCTTGATTATACGATGTTGATTTTATTATGAAGTTTTGATTTGATTATGGTGATCATTTTTGTTTATCATATGAAGTTCTCTTTTTTTGCAAACAAACTCTTCTCTATAACGTTATCTTCCTCACATTGAAAAACTCCGAATGAGTGAATGTGCTTTAACACAAAATATCCCGACATTCTATATTCCATTATATAAAAGTTGTTGTTTACACGTTAAGCTGTTCTCTTTTACGAATGCACATTTCATGCTGTCAGACTGGACTTTTCAATCACAAATTATCTCAACCTGTCTCATAACCTAACTTGTCAAGAAAAGGGAGAGCATTTCAACGATGCTGAAGAGTTATCCGTCATCGTTATGTTTTGTGTACCATCTACGTCCTAACTGTCCTTATAACTAACACGCTTTAGTTGTTTCATTATATATCAGTTTGTGCTGTTTACATATAGAAGTGTCTTTTTTATTTTTTATGCAAATTTCAACCTCTCATACTTGACTCGTCAACTTCTCTTTACCTCTATCTTTTCACTTAACCTATCAATTTTAACTTATCGCTCAGCCTATCAAAATTGCGCTTTTTTGTTCAGATCGACCCATT
This sequence comes from Convolutriloba macropyga, assembly GCF_964194025.1. Lineage (NCBI taxonomy): Eukaryota > Metazoa > Xenacoelomorpha > Acoela > Convolutidae > Convolutriloba > Convolutriloba macropyga. Next base: position 59,713,690 of record NC_134477.1, on the reverse strand, counting down.
TTCTTCTACTTTTTTCCATATCTGCCAACGAAATACATAGTACCAAACAATCTAATATTTGGAAATCGTTTAGTACTGTTAAGATTTATCATTTTCCCGAGACCCAATATCTTGACATCTAAATTTCAGGGGAAAGGCCACGGTCTTTTACAAGAAAAACGGTCGAGAAGGTTTCCTAGAAAGATAAGGCCTTGGTTCAGAAATAAGTTAAAACAATAGCAAGGGGAGAGCCTTATTTCAAACGCTGTGCTTAACAGAACATGAGACTTTTGCTTGACTAACAGATGTCTCTGGATATTGTTACGAAAAAAATCCCTGAAGCAGGTACTGAGTTATGTTCACTCATCTGCGCCTGATTTTGTGTTCCAATTCGTGCGTTAAATTCGTCTGTGATAACTGCTGTGTCATGAAAATCCTATACTGCAACAAATGCACTGAAAATATTCCACAACCTGCTATATATGTCTGGGTTGTGCATATCAATTGTGTATGTCACTCCCGTTTTCCGATTTCATTTTAAAAGTAAATTGTAACCTTGCTTTCAGATAAATCTTACACTTGTATGTCTGCTGGTAGACTAAACTTCGTGTATCATTCTTTCAGTAGAAAAATGCTAAAATGATCTTGGATAGATTTAGCTCAGTTGGACTCGGAACTGACGAAATATGATTTAGATTCTAATGGAAATCGATCCGACTCAAAATACACTATTGCATTTAGATAACCAGATGACAGTAATGGAAGAAAGCTACGTTTAACGTAACAGCAATCGGAGTTCCGAACACTCATTAAATTTTCTAAATGACCGAGGCTGTACTAGCTTCTGTGCTTTTCCGAAGTTTTCGTAGTAATAAGCTCTCGCCTGGTTTAAATGTATTTGGAACACCTTTTTTTAAAGGAAGGAATAACTTCTGGTTACAAAAATGGTTACAAATCATGCAAAATCATACCAGAGAGAAAATGACGCTGTGTTGAGTCGTTTTCATCAACTCGTCGTGTAAGCCTAATTGCATGTAAAGTTACAATCAACAGCGAAAGATGTGCACCTGAAGACAAGGAATCAGGACAAAAAAAATTAATGCAAATGCCCGACCCCATTAAGGGGTTCCAAGGTAGCGAAACAACTATGAATACTTGGACGCGCTCGGGAAAGAGGTTCAGAATCCAAACTGGAGCAATTCGAATCTCTGGAGGCTTCAAAACTAGAAGTTACAGTTAGGAAGCCGAAACGTGAGCATCGGGAAAGTACGAAAAGTAACGAGATATCGCGTGAAGAGTTCAAATGGAGCCTGGGTCTGACCTCAGCAGTGAATCTGTTAAGAGGCAATCACGTTCAATAACCGACAGAAAAATAACAAGTTGATTCAGTTTGGTCTTTAGACACAAATAACATCCGTTGAAGATTTTCAAATGGATAATACCGATTCCTCTGATCACGAGATTAGTCCCACAGCAATTCAAAGTTCCTCTAGTGATTAAGAAAAACTATATCAGAGATCGCAATTGATAATTGACAACATTCAAATTTGTTTGGGAAACGCACTTCCGAGGGGTTTTATTATCATTTAGGCTAAGAAAGCAGACTGTGCATTTATTGTCAAAATATTTAGATTTTCTCACGGCTTGTGTTGGCCAGTTGCAGAACGATATCCATGGCCTGACCACTAAAAAAGCTTAACTTATCCAATTTGTTCTCAGTAACGATGATGTTTAAACGTACCATTCAAAGCACTACAGATTGGATTCAGTGTTTCTTATGGTACTCAATTTATCCAAAAATACAAACTTCGATTTAACAACTTAACTCTAGCAATCTGATATAGCGGTGAAAAGAAACCACGGTGTCGAGCTGTTGTCAATTAGAGTCAAAAATTGCAAAAGATACAAGAGTGCGATAGATCTTAATTTGTTCCTATTTTTTCTTCAAGAGGTACATTTTTGCTGTCACACAATATGTGATACAATGATTTTAGTCATTTGTCATTTACTGATAATGTTCATAACTTTTCTAAAAAAAATAATGAGTAGAGAGCCTCTTTTCTGTTTAGATTTCAGTCAATGTGTCTTTTGTGTTAGTCGATATGCTAAAGAAGGCTCCATAAAGGTCGATATGTCAGCGCTAAGACAAAGTGAATAATGTCAGCGATAATCTTTCCTAACACAATTTTATTTACAGGTTTCCTATTAGGTCTGTCTGCATTAGAGCAGATACTCGAAAGTAACGGATTGCTTCATCATTGACTATTTGCATAAAGTTCTGCTCGGTGTGATCAAAAGAGCTGTTGCTAATATTTATCGCCAAAAAGGAAAAATTTGGCACAGTAAAAAATGTCCAGTTCTCTTGCAACGTGTAAACTACCTTTCAAAGACAGGAATAGACAATTGCGTGTTCTGTCGGCAGTGGAATCCTGGAACACTTAGGAGCTTCAATCAATTTTGCTCTACTGATTTAGATTTACGTGTTGTGGTTCTTTGGAACACTGTGACGAAACGTTTTCTCTCTTTTACAACTGAGCTGTAGAACTCGGATTCTTTGCAACTGAAAAATAGCTGTAGTCATTGCTTAGGGGCTGGCTGACAAATTCTCGCGTATTTTGTCTGAGTCATCTATCGCAACAAGTCCAAGTCTCGAGTCCATTGTCATTATCGGCGATGCCCTTTGAACCAGCTCATTATCAGCTATTGCGAGCAATGGGCACCAAGACAAAATCTAGCTAAGCTGCTAAACTGGCTGTAAAGAAGCAACATGGGCAGTTTGCGCGACGACAAAAATGAAGAAAAACACTTGTACATCAATAACCACTGGTGAGCTGAAGCTCAAAAGTCATATAGACAGTTACAGTTGGGGAGTAACAGTAAAATCTATTTTTGAGCTGGCTCCTTTAAGTTTAAAGTGAACAATCTCCATTGTCACAACTTAAACTGCACACGGGAACAGTTATCCATATGGTGGTTTTTTCGCAATAAAAAATTGAGTTAAGTTCAACCCGTTTCTGTCATAGCTTCTACCGAATGCGTAAGTGCTTTGTTTCTGATGCTTGAGTTCTCTCAAACTGTAACACTGCCTGAGAATCTTTACACTTTTGGTGATCTGAATTCATCTTATGAAGTCAAGGATTTGAAACTAATTAAAATAATACATGAAACTAATTAAAATACTGTTCTCCCAAAAACGCTGTTTTACAGCTTTAGTGATTTTGACCATGTTTCTGTTATGACGCAGAAAACGTAAAACATTCCAAAGTCAAAAATTACTTTTAAAAGGGATTCAAATTATGAAAGCGAAATATTATTTCCAAATTGAAATTTTGTATTTGAAAATTCTTTATTATAACCATCAGCAATATTACTTAGTTAAATGATTGATTAAACAATGTGCTATTTCACTTTTTGATTGGCAACCCGCAGTATATCTATAAATTCATTTATCTGCTTTCAGATTGTTCCGCTCTTCAGTATCATCTAAAAAAGACGTCGGTTTAACCTGTAGTAACGACAAGTCTCCCTTCTGTTTAGACAAAATATATAAAGCCATTTTGAATTCGCTTGTGTATGTAGCTTGTCAGTACTGCATTAAAGAGTGGTTAAGCTTTTTTCGCCAGCGCGCATTCATATGAATGTTGAGCACAATATGTGAGCGTCCTTGAGAAAACCAGACGATGGAAAAATTTACAGTTTAAAACGGTCTTTTTTAATTGGTTTCAATTTCTCAACTCTGTTCTTCTTATTCAAATCTTACTTTGTTCATTCAACAATGTAGTTTTAAATGAATATTAGCAAAAAATGGAGGGCTGCGAATGGAACGATCACTTTTAGCAATTATATCTGCCAAACAAGCATGACGAAGGATTATTAAAAATATTATTAAACTACAAAACTATTGATCAGCACTATTGAACAATACAGTGTACATCGTTAATATGATTCTGGCTCTAAAACTGATTTCAGAGTGTGCCCAGCGTATTTCTTAAAATATCAACTAAATAGAAGTTTTCAATCACTTAAAACTAATGAATATATTGTTACATGCATACAGTTTTAAGCCATAACTTGGTGACTGGTGCAGAGTACAAGAGGATGAATCAGTATCTGAAGAAAGTAAATAAAGTTATGTTTTGTGGACCATTTACGTCCTAACCGTTCAAATATTTAAAATGCATTTGTTGTTTCAGTGTACCTCATTTGTGTTGTTTACATATAGAGCTGTTTTTTATTTTGTATGCATATTTCAATCTCTCTCATACTTGACTCGTCAACTATAAATTCTCTTAACCTATCTCTTCACTTAACTTATCAACTTTAAATTATTGCTCAACCTATGTACTATCCAATATCTAATATTTGTTAACCGTTTGCTTCAGTTCAAATTTATCTTTTTTTCAAAAATTTTTCAGCAAACTTAGATTCAGGTAACTGTGCCTTATATCCAATCCATCTGTATTTCAGTGAAAAGGCCACGGTCATTTACAAAAATGCTCCCTAAATACTTTTACAAAAACGGTCCCAAAAAAGACTTGGTTCAGAGCTCTGTAATCCAACATAAAATCCTGTTCAATTCTCGAAGTGTCAGATCAGTGTGTCCAATACTAAAAGGCATAATGCGCAGGTAATTGACCGTAAAATAATCATGCTGGGCATAAGAATTACCGAGAAAAGATTTTATTTGTCCAGCAATTTATAATGAAATGTCTAATATATGCCACGAACAGTTAATTTGGAAGAGGAAAAAACATGATGGAGTTTAAAAGATTCAGTACTGATTTTAACTTGGAAGTAGGTTCGGGTAGTTAAATGAATGATTAACTAATCTGCTATCTCAATATTTGCAAATTTTATTGGCAACTCGCGGTATATCTAAAAATTTATTTATCTACTTTCAGATTGTTCTGCTCTTCAGTATTATTTAAAAAAAGACGTCGATTTAACCTGTAGCAACAACCAGTCTCCCTTCTGTTTGGACAAAATGAAATATGAAGCCATTTTGCATTCGTTTTGCGTGTAGCTTGTCAGCACTGCATTAAAGAGTGGTTGATAAGCTTCTTTCACCAGCACGCATTCATGAATGTTTACAAGTCATGTGCGCGTCCCTGAGAAAACCCGACGAGGAGAAAATTTAGAATTTGAAGCGGTCTTTTTCATGTTTGGTTTGAATTGCTAAGCTCTGTTTTCCTTATTCATTTCTCAGTTTATTTCATTCAATCCTGTAGTTACAAATGAAAGCTCCTGTGCATTAACTTGAGCTAAAAAGGAATAATTTTAGATTGATTTCGTCTTGAGTATTAGCAAAAAAGGGCATCGATATGACCTGTAGTAACGACCAGTCTCGCTTTTGTTTGGACAAAAAGAAATGTTAAACTATTATGAAAGGAAGTGATTAGTTTGTGCATGCAGCTGGTCAGCTGTGCATTCATGCGCGGTGGATCAGCTTCTTTCGCCAGCACGCATTTATGAATGTTGAGCCAACGTGTCCACTTTGCCGGTAAAAAATTGCGGAAAATTATCGAAACCACTATTTCTAGTGTGAGGAAAGCGTGTCAAACGTGAACCATTTCCTTTCATTTTGAAATCTCCTTGTGTTGGAGCTGCAGCAAGGAGGGCTGCGACTGGACCGATCATTTTTAGCAATTATATCTGCCAAACAAGCATGACGGAGGATTATTATAAATATTAAAAAACTACAAAACTATTGATCAGCACTATTGAACAATACAGTGTACATCGTTAATATGATTCTGGCTCTAAAACTGATTTCAGAGTGTGCCCAGCGTATTTCTTAAAATATCAACTAAATAGAAGTTTTCAATCACTTAAAACTAATGAATATATTGTTACATGCATACAGTTTTAAGCCATAACTTGGTGACTGGTGCAGAGTACAAGAGGATGAATCAGTATCTGAAGAAAGTAAATAAAGTTATGTTTTGTGGACCATTTACGTCCTAACCGTTCAAATATTTAAAATGCATTTGTTGTTTCAGTGTACCTCATTTGTGTTGTTTACATATAGAGCTGTTTTTTATTTTGTATGCATATTTCAATCTCTCTCATACTTGACTCGTCAACTATAAATTCTCTTAACCTATCTCTTCACTTAACTTATCAACTTTAAATTATTGCTCAACCTATGTACTATCCAATATCTAATATTTGTTAACCGTTTGCTTCAGTTCAAATTTATCTTTTTTTCAAAAATTTTTCAGCAAACTTAGATTCAGGTAACTGTGCCTTATATCCAATCCATCTGTATTTCAGTGAAAAGGCCACGGTCATTTACAAAAATGCTCCCTAAATACTTTTACAAAAACGGTCCCAAAAAAGGCCTTGGTTCAAAAGCTCTGTAATCCAATATAAAATCCTGTTCAATTCTCGAAGTGTCAAATCAGTGTGAAACACTCTTGCTGATTTTATGTTGCAATTTTTGCGCTAAATTTGTCTGTGATAATTGTTCTGTCAAGGAAAACCTGTACTACAACGAAAATGATTGACAATCTGCAATATATGATTGGGTTGCGCATATCAATTTTGTATGTCAACCCTGTTGTCACATTCATTTTAAAAATAAAATGTGACCCTGCTCTCAGAAAAATCTTTGCTTTTTATGTCTTCTGGTTGATCAAACTTTCATGTATCATTGTGTTGAAGATGGAAAAGGTTAAAATAATCTTAAATAGTTCATCTGGACTCGGAACTGACGATATATGAATTAGATTCTAAAGCAGCTGTTTAGCAAAAAAAAATTACGCGAAGGGTCCAACTCAAAATTCACTATTGCATTTAGATAATCGGAGGACATTTTTGGAAGAAAGCAACCGTTTATCGAAACAGTATTTCCGGCATCAGAAATAATGTTTCGAAACAGTATCGAAACGGTATTAGTTCCGACCGCTCATTGAGTTTTTCAAATGACCAAAGCTGTAGTAGCTTCCGTGTGATGCGAAGTCTTCATAGTAATGAGCTTTTGCCTGTTTTAAATATTTTACAAGCCCCTTTTTTAAGTGAAGGCAAAAATTCTGGTTGCAAATATGGTTACAAATCTTTCAACAACATAGCGGAGAAAAAATGCAGCTCGGTCTCCGGGCAAGCATAATTGCATGTATGGTTACAATCGACAGCAGAAAACTGTGCACCTAAAAGATATAACAGCTATGGGTTTTCGGGATGGCAAAGAAGTTGCTGCAATAAAGGGAAGTTTTCTGTGGACCTAATACAATTAATGCAAAATCCCGAAACGCATAAGGAGTACCATGGTAGACAAATAACTATGAATACTTGGACGCGCCCGGGAAATTTCAGAAACCACATTGAAACAATTTGATGCTCTGGCGGCTTTGAAACTAGAGATTATAGTTAAGAAGCCGAAACGTGGGCACCGGGAAAGAGCTCAACCCGCATATACACCAAAGATGAAAGGTAACGCGATATCGAGTGAAATAAAATCAAATGGAGTCGGTCTGATCTTGACAGCGATTCTGTTGAAATCACGTTCATCCGATAACCGAGAGAAAAATACTAAGTTGATTCACTTTGGTCTTTAGATGCCAATGAATTTCCGCCGTTGCATTGTTCCAAGCCAACACAAGTAACGTCAGTTGAAGACTTTCAGACCGTTAATATCAACTCCTCTGATACTACAACTATTTCCACAGCAATCTCCAGTTCCTCCAGTGATTAGTTAAAGTTATATCAGGGATCACAATTGACAACGTACAAAATAGTTTGAGATACGTACTTCCGCGGGGGTTTATCATTATTTAAAATAAGAAATCATGCTGTCAATTTATAACAAAAAAAATTACTCACGGCTTCTGTTATTGGCCTGTTGCAGAACGATATGCATGGTCTGAACCCCAAACACATGTTCCTTCTCCACTTTTTTTCTCAGTAACTATGGTGTTTCAACGTACAATTCAAAGCATTAAAGATTGTATCCAGTGTTTCTAATGCTACTCAATTTACCCATCAAACACATACTTCAACTTAACAAATTAACTCCAGCAAACTCATTTGGTGGTGAAAAGAAATACTGTCGAACTGTTGTCAATTGTTGTCAAAATTTGCAAAAAATACAAATAAAAGTTCTTAGTTTGTTACTTAACTTCCTTCAAAAGGTACATTTTTTGCTGTCAAACAATGTCTAATACAATGATTTTGGTGATTTTTCAATTACTGATAATGTTTAACTTTTCGAAAAAAAAATCATAGACGAAAGAGCCTCTTCTGTTTAGATTGCAGTCATGGTATCTTTTGTGTTGGTCCATATGGTAAAGGAGGCCCCGTAACGGTCAATATGGGTGCTCTCAGTGCTAAGAGAGGCGAGCAGGCAAAATTCCAAAAGGTTTGGATTTATCTTTCTCTGCAAAATCAACTATTGAAGTCCCATAAAGATTGCAAGCAGTTTAGGGAAAATTTTGAAGTGTAACAAATAACCCCTGTTCTCAACTGCCCTGTTCCTGGCGTCAGGTAATATCTTGGCTGTGACAATTTTATTCCCAGGTCTCCTGTTCTTTAGGCGTGTCTGCATTAGAAGACAGTCGCAAGCAATGAATTGCTTCACCATTGACTATATGCATCAGGTTCTGCTCGGTGTGATCAAGCGAACTGCATTTAATATTGATCGCCGGAAAGTAATTAATTTGTCACAGGAGAAAAGCTTCACTTCTGTTAAAAGGCGTAAACTACCTTTAAAAGAAACGAAATGACAATTGCGTGCTCTGTAGGCAGTAGAATCTAGGGTGGCTTAAGAGCTGAAATCATTTTTGCTCTACTGATGTACGTGGCTTTTGGAACCACTGCGACGAAACGTTCTTTTTTCGCCACTGAGCGGTAGATTTCGGATTCTTTGAAACATGAAAACGGCTGTAGTCTTTAGTTAGAAGCTGGTTGATATATTCTTCCGCATTCTTCTGTGTTTTATCTGAAACATTTTTTGGATCAAGTCCAAGTCTCAAGTCCATTATCATCATTATCGGGTACGCCTTCTGAATCAGCTCATTTTAGCCATTGCAAGCAATAGGCACCAAGACAAAATCTAGTTATCTTGCTAAACTGGCTGTAAAGTAGCATCAGAGGCAGTTCTTCAGTGACAAAACTAAAAAAGGAAAACCCTTGTCCATCAATTACTACTGGTGAGCTGAAGTCTTCGACATTTACAGTTCAAGAGTAACAAGGAAATCTTATTTTAAGCTCATGCCTTTGAGTTTAAAGTGACCAATCTCCATTGTCACGACTCAAACTCACAAGAGAACTCCTCAAACTCAGCACGAGAACTATTATCTATATGGTTTTTGGCAATAAAAAATTGAGTTGCGTTCAACTGGTTTCTGTTATAGCTTCTCCTTAAGACGTAAATGCGTTGTTTCTGATCCGCGAGTTCTCTTGAATGGTTGCACCGCGTGCGAATCTTTACATTCTATTGGTGATCTAGATACGTCTGATGAAGTCGAGGAACTGTTGGCTGCCAAATACCCCCTAGATGGATTGGATGTGATGGTGATCATTTCCGAGTCACCGAACTAAACGAAACCGCCTGTAAAATAGACGCAAGATCTTTATTTGCCCAGCAATTTGCCGTGAAGATTAAAAGAATGGTGGTTTCTGCCTTATACAGCTTTTAGGAGATTCATCTTTTCCACTGAGCCCAATGAATTGCTTTTGAAATTTGCCTTTTACTTGTTCTTTGAACTTGATAGAAAAAATGCTATTTCTTTTTAATTAGCGCATCAATAGTGTGCGTGTCCTTCAGAAAACACCACGGGCGGAAGTGTCATAGGTTGAAAATGTTTCTCGTTATGCTCTTTTGTTGAATTTTTAAATTCTGTTCTTTCTAGTGTTTTCCCAGTTTGGTCATTCAGGTTTAATGATTGTTCTCAAGTAGTTAAAAATGAATTCAAAATATATATTACACTTTATTTAGCAAATAATTTTCTTTTCCAAAAATGCTGTTTTACAGTTTTACTGACCATGTTTCTGTTATGAAGAAAAATTAAATTATTCCGAAGTCAAAAAACTTTTATAAGTGATTCAAACTATGGAAGCGAAATATTATTTCCAAATTGCAATTTTGCTTTTGAAAATCCTTTATTATGACCATCAGCGATATTACCTAAATAAATGCTTGATTAAACAATCTGCTATCTCAATTTTTTCTTGGCAACTCGCGGTATATCTAAAAATTTATTTATCTATTTTTAGAAAGTTCTGCTCTCCAGTATTTTTTAAAAAGATGTTGATTTGACCTGTAGTAACGACCAGTCTCCCTGTTATCGACATCGATAATCTTCTTACATTGGCGCTAAATATTTACAGCAAAATTGTCATAATCGTTCTAAACTAAAAGATATTGATTCAGAACACAAGAATTTGAAACTAAAAAAGGCACGTGGCAACAATGTAATTAACGCAAATTTGAGGACTAAGGTTATTCAAGAAACATCAAAGAACAGACTAGAAAGAGGGCAAGTCGACGTGCCCAACCGACCCAACAAGAGTCATCGACATTGTCATTTGGCGCTCCTGGGTGGGCACTGCTGGGTCGTTGTGGGCACTACTGAAGTCCTGCCGGCTCGGGGGTATTACTGGCTCTTGGAGGGCACAGCTGGGTCGTGCTAGCTCGTGGCGGCCACTGCTGGGTTGTGGCGGGCACTGCTGTGTCGTTCTGGCTCGTGACGGAGCACTGCTGGGTTGTGGCGGGCACTGCTGTGTCCTGCTGGCTCGTGGGCGCTGCTGGGTCGTGCTGGCTCGTGGCGGGGCACTGCTGATTCGTGCGTGGCGGGCACTGCCGGCTCGTGGCGGGCACGACTGGGTTGTGCTGGCTCGTGGCGGGTACTGCTGGGTCGTGCTGGCTCGTGAGGAGCACTTCTGGGGTCAAGCTGGCTCGAAAGGGGCACTAATGGGTCGTGCTGGCTCGTGGCGGGCACTGCTGGACAGTCTGGGCCAATGAGTTACTCAGTGTTGCATGTACTATTTTGCTAGTATCTACTATCCACAAGGATTGTTATACACCAAGGAATTTTTGGTTCCGTAACTTTGGTTAAAATTTGGTTAAGTGTTTTGAAAAAAAAGGTTTTTTCAAAATGTCCCTCTGTTTCTTGTGCCCTTACAGGGACCTTCTCCAATGTGCTGTATAATTATTTTGCTTTGTTTCTGTGCTTCTGTAATGCATTTTCAATCCTAGCCTATCCGGAATTTTATTTTAGACTTTAGGTATTTCAAGTCTTGGGAAATAGAGCCTATTTTCTTACGCTGCAAGACTTGGAACAAAACTCAACTTTTTTCTTGTGGTTTTATGAAGCTAATGAGGTCTCACAAGAAAACCAAGATCCGTTTAATATCTCCTGTTATTTGTCACCGAGAAATAGTAAACATAGACCTGCCATCAATGAGAATGTTGTTGTCATCGAACTCTCATTTATAAAAAAACGTTTAAATCATAGAACTCTCATTACGGAAAAGCTATTGACATAAAACTCTCATTTATGACAAAGTTGTAGACCTACCGATTCCTTACGACTTTCTGAATGTATGGAGTCAATGATCCATAATACGAAAGTTCTGTGATTAAAACTTTTTGTGAACCCGGGTACATTTATATTAAATAGGAGTTGACATGCTGCCCCGAGTTGATCGAATACGCTCTTAGGGTAGGGCCTTTTTTTAGTTGACCTTTTTGAACTTACAGCATTAAACAGCCACCAATTACGTTACGCTATTTTAACTTCGAAAGAGCAGTTTAACCAAAATACCAAGAAGTCAAGCGCAAAGTCTTTTGAAAAGTGGTCAGACGAAAAACCGGTCGTAAAAGAAAACAATGAGGACTGCGCGAAGCAAAATAATTGCGCTCTCTTTGTTTTAAGAGCAACTAATCTTTCATTCTGATGTTCAACTAATCAGTTTCTAATCGACCACAGGTTATTTATTTTGAACTCACTGTACGGTACATGGTCAAATTTATCTAGGATGTGGCAAGGGCGACTAAGCAAAGAAGATCATTCTATAAACCAACAAATTTGATCACTATTTGATACATACTCGCAAAATTAGTAAAATTCAAGAATTTTTAATTGACCTGACTTGAGCTTTTAGAGACATAACTAATATCAATTCTGGCATTTCGTAAAACTTTGGCACCTATTGATACAGACAAACGAGGTTAGGTTACTGTGGCCAAAATAATAGAAACGGGAAATTGCACTGTTGCCCCCCCCCCCCCCCCCCCGCGCGACTACCATCAATTAGTATCTTAAGTTCAATGTCGAATGGAGCTAGATTAACTCCACGCTGTTCGCATACACGTTCTTAGCGCAAACTCAAAATTAAATTTGAACTAACTTTAAACATTAAGAGGACAAAATGTACAATTGAATAGCCCTAGCACCAATCAAATAAACTTAGTTCGTCTTAAAAAATGGCTAAAAATTTTTTTTTCAAGAAGATTAAAAAATAAAAGCCTGCTTTCATTTTTTAATCTTTGTATAATAACAAAATTTTGAGCCATTAGACTATTTGACTGCCGCCACGGTTATCAAATTCAAAATTTTCTCTTAATGTGTTGAGGAGTTAGTTTAAATCTAAATCTGAGTTTGAAAAATTAAGCTAAAAACTACATTGATATACACCAATTTTTTGTAACACTAGATTTAGCATAACCTTTACAAACACTTTTACAACTCAAACCAAAATTCAGTCGACAGTGCAACTTCCCGAAAACTTCAGCTCAGAAAATGTCGGATGCTCTGGCACTTGAATAGCAATGGTATACATACACAATAATATTCTACAACTCGTTTCACAAGCTATCTTAGAATCTATTTACAAAAATAAAGCATTTCCAGTGAAATTTACATGTAATACAAATCCTGCATGATGATACTCACTTCATAACAACTCACACCAGCAATTCAAACCCCAAAGAGAACCCCAACCCCCTCCCCTCTCCCTCCCACCCTCCCTAGTAATATCCGACCCTTTACGGTTGCTATTTTTACACGTTCTACAATGGTATAAATGAACTGTAATGACATCTATTAAGCATTAGTTTGTTCGAACAATTTGAAAACAAAAATATACACTACACATTGTTCACACCGGGGGCGGGGGATGGGAGGGGGCGAATGGTTCCTGGAATTCAGCCGTAATATATGTACACATTAAGGGTTTACAACAGCTTTAAGTTTTGATGATCTACTTCAAGTAATTGAAACATGAAAATTTAATATTGATTAAACTAAATTTAGTTCAAAATTTTCTTTTACAAATTTAACTGCTTTAATTTTTTAATCATGCTTCGGTCTTGATGAAGAAAAAACCCTTCCAAAGTCAAAAAATACTTTGATATGCGTTCTAATTATCAAAAGGAAAATAATGATTCCGGATCAAATTGCAATACGGCAATTGTAAACCCTCCATTCGAACCATCAGCGATAGTATTTAGTTAAAGAATTGATTAAACAAGCTGCTATTTCAATTTTTAATTGGCAATTAGAGGTATATTTACAAATTTATAAATCTTCTGCTGCTACTAGTAAAGAGGTATGTGTTTTGAGCCATTGTAGCACGAACATACAAATGAATAGTGGATAAAGTTGATACAAAAATAAAAGGATGGAATTTGTATTTATGGAAGTTTCGAAAAGATATCATATCTCGTCGACTACATTTATAACCTTTGTTCATTAGTAATATCTAATCTAATCATTTCCTGTTTCTCGGAACGCAATTACCAAAAAATGTTTTGAGGAAAACGTCTTAAAGAGATAAATAAAACAGTATTATTTCTTCAAGAGATTCTGCAACATATAAACACGGTACCCGACTATAGCTAGCCAACCCACAAACAAAAAACTGTTGGTTGTTTATAGGCAATTACGTCGACAACTTAAAGCCCAGGTGTCATTTTAAACCCGAAGTTATAATCGCTTGGAGCTTTAAAATCCACTCCCACCCCCCGGAACACGGTTAACGCTATTCCGTGACAGGAAATCATTTTGTGACCTTAGTTATTTAGCATGGTGATTCTAATTGGGTAATTACTAGTTACACAGAGATGAAAGTTAGGTTAATTAACTACATGGCTACCGGATAACTAGCTTCGGTTATAAGTTTTGAGCAGGGAACGCATTGAAGAAGTACGGCAATCTGACACTAATTTTTGTGACTACTTTTCTGCGTAATTTCACCTCGCAGCGTCCCTACTACTTGGAACAGGCATTCCACTAGCATTCATACTATTCTGAGCTACTGATTGCGACTGGCCTCCACCTGGAAAATAAACTCTTCAACTCCAAAAAAAACACAAACCAACTAACGTCCGATGAATTACTCTCATCGCCAGGCCGGGCTGTTTAATTTTAGAGGGTGTAGCTTAGAAACTTTTTATGGGTGATAAACGGACTTGACAGGGGTTCAAACCCGCAAACTCAACGATGCGAGCCTGACAACTTAAACATACCCGGCAGATTGCCGGAAAATAGCCGCCGTTGATTCCAATAAGCATGATTGGGATTGAAAGAATAGATATTGAAAAAAAAAGATTTTTGTACAAAAACACTTTTTAAGCCCAATTTATTTGGATGCCATTTCGTAGTTGAACATACTTCTGTTTCTTAGACAGAGGCTACAGGGGCTACTATCAATACCAATAAGCATTAGAGACGGTAACAAAGACTTAGGAACGACGTTGAAATAGCGGGCATCTAAGATTGGGCTTTATGGGTTTATCCCATTTCTATTTCTGGACTTCAATTTTTATACTGACTCTGTTCATTTTGAATTGCTTTGCTGAGCAACTGATGTTCAATATCACTTTTAGCAGAATGAGAGAAGAGAGAAACTAGCCTAGAGAAGTCAAAAAGATTTCGCGCAAAATGTTGAAAAAGCGGCAAAATGAGGTAAAGCGAAAAAGCAAAACATTTTTTTATTCGACGAAGTAAAAAAAAACATAGCAGGACAAGTCCTGACGTACAATTCAAAGAAATTTCATTGACTAAACAGAAAAACTAGACCTAGAATGGACTATGAGTGAATTGCGAAAAACATTTTAAAAAAATCAGAACAAAAAATAAGAAATAAACAGAAAATCAATGTCAAAATGCCGCATGTGATCAAAAAAACCACTAGCGAGAAATGAAAATTTAATTCAAACAAAAAGCTAGGCCTACAATGAGCTGTGAATGGATTGGAAAAACCATTTAGAAAAAAATCCGATCCAAAAAATCGAAAAAACAGTAAACATCAAGAGTGAAATTGCCGCATGTGAACAAAAAACCACTACCGAGAAACCGAATTTTTGTTCAAACACCGTTTTCTCACTCTACTTTAAAATTAGAGCGAAAAAAATTCACGCCGCAAAACCACTCGCTTTTTCGCTCCATTTCCTGTTTCGGCGTGACCAAAATCACTACTCCAATTTGACTTCAAAAATCATGAAAATGTGTGAACAGATCTTAAAAAAAAAGACAGCGCCCCAATACAATTCAAATTCTTTGAATTGTAATAGGAGCGCTATAATAGCCGGCTGAGAAGATGAGGGCGGCTATTAACCACAAAGGTACACCCGGTTTGCTTTACCATTGCAAACTCTAAGAACCCCTATTCAGACCATAAATTTACTTCTCCAGAAGTCTAGTTGAATCTCATACATAGACACTTGCACAGCGAAAAGAGGCGTTACCTGCTTATTCCGCTTTTGAGGACGTAGTGTCAAAATAGTCAGCCGAAAAAAACGGTCGGAGAAGTCGCACAAAAATACCACAGGCCTAGAGAGCAATTAGTAACCGACTTAGGTCGGACGAATTGCTTTGAAACTACTGAGTGGAGTTGGGGACTTGCAACGAGTAGAATAAAATTTCATTTGGGGCTTCACTATTAGTGGTTATAAGACCTTCATCAAGAATTAAAGTACTAAGCAAAATCGATTCCTTCATCTTTACTATTAAGCAAAATCAATCATAAATTAATAAAGATCGTTAAAATTCAATTACCAGAAGCCTTTTTATTAGGAACCTTTACGGCACATATGAGTTTCATTGATCTTAAACTAACTCAAAATAAACTTAAGTTTTAAAGTGCAAAAGTCATTTTATTGAGTGAGGTAAGTCACGTATGATCAAAATTTAATCACGCAAATGACTCAAAAACTTTTGCTAGAGAGAGTGAGAAATGATGTCACTCGCACAAAAAGCCTTTAGTGAAAATAGGAAGTCATTCAAAAAGTTTAACTTTCTAAATTAAAATTTAACTTCGCTGTGTGAACAAATGTAATACAAAAAAGAGCGTCAGACGACGAAACAAAAAAAAAACAACCGGAAGAAATCCGGAAGCGGTTCGAAGCATCAGAGCTTTACAAGGAAAATCAGAATTCCAGCTGGAATTACTACATATTGTCTTGAAACACTTCAAAGCATCTCATCAAAGCATCTCATCGGATTTGATTTTAAAAATTAGTATAACTTTCACCTTGTCACCAAACAAATTTGCGCAATGACATAATGGGGGAAAGTAAAAACAATTGTGACATTATTCATTCATTAAAAAATATTCATAAAACAAACGAACAAATTTAAAACATAAGAAAAACTTTTGACAGAAAAACAACTGAAATCTTGATACCGATAGAAAAAATTTGCCGGTCAAAATTTTCAAACGAAATTTCACCAACTTCTCAAGGCTAAAATAACAAAAAGGGTAAAATAATTATTTTTTACACCTGAAAAGTAGTGCTGATTAAAACTGCATGTCTCAGGAAATGATATAGTGATGCCTGCCAGAATATGGAGAATAAGGACAAAAACAGAACACTAAGCAAAAAAGAATAGTTCTTGATTTTTGAAGTTTAAAGTCAAATTGAAAAAAAAAACAGTAGAAAAGAAATTACATTTGCTTAATTAGCATTCGAGCCCGAAAAAATCATATAGCTATTTTCTTGAATCGATTAAAATGCAGAAACAGAGTTTGAATGATTGGAAAAAAATCTCTTGAATAAAATTGTCAAAATTTTGTTTTCAAAATTGCAAAAGAAAAAATGCTTGCAGAATTCCAAAAACTGAACTTCAAAATATTTCAGTTAGTACTAACTGAAAATTAGGATCCCTGACAGAACACAATAAAACTTTTTCTAGTAATTAAAACCAAAAAGCAAAACAAAAACTGAGAAAAATTGGACAAAAACGGGCAAGCATGTGAAAACAAAAATGTCTCAAGTTATAAAGAGGCATTCAATGCATGAAATATCGAAAATAAGAAAAATCCGCTGTAAAGATCGGAAAATAAAAGTTATAAAAAAAGTCAAAAATGAAACAAAAAAATGGGGAAACGTGCTCATTTAATATTTAAAACGCATTATTGGACAAAAACAAAAACAATCTCAAAAACACTGGTATTAATTTCACATAGTGATTCACATAGAGTTTCACATATTGATACAGTTTCCATTATATATTATTTATACAAAAAACTAAATTATATCAAAACACTGCGTCAATTGGACAAAAAATGGCTTAAAATGGTTATCTATATGCTGCATTCTGTCAAAAAACACTTTTCAAAGTCGAAAAGTCATTCACTAACCGGAGCGCGTGATCAAGAAACTTTTCTCGCTTAGAAAAAATTAATTCACACGCCAATTTACTCTTTCGCTTTTAGGTCAAAATGCAGTCTGAACGAATAGTACTTCCGGAAAAAACCTTAAGAAAAACCAATACTCCTCTTCGAGTTGTAAAAAAAAACCAAGAACACCACAATATAGCTCCACTCAGTTTACAGCTTCGCAGCGAAAAAACTAAAAAAAACAGCCAAGCGAAAATAAAAATTTTGCATAAAAAGACAAACGACTATAATGATTGCTTGAATCTTCGTTCGAGAGAAATTTAAACAGTGTCTAGTAAAAAAAATTCATGAGGATTGTAACACCTATTATTAAGGAACCTCTATTAGATTAATAAATTTGATTTTTTAAAAGAATGTGAGACTCATATCATGTTTGAATAGTTTCGTTACCTGGATTGTTAGCGGGTGGCCTCCTTCGTAGCCAGTCGTGCCTGAGTGCCCTGGCAGGAGTGAATCTGTCCTCTGGCATCCACCGAAGACAATTCTTGAGAAAATCGATAAAAACTTCGTCGTCACAATCTCTCAGAGCACGTGACCATGTTTTCGAACCTAAAGTCACAATTGGCGTCAAGTCAAAATGTATTCTACAAAAAAACCTTGAACAAAAGAAATGATTTGTACAATGATTATATTTCAGTACGAGGATGAGTTTTATGAATCCTCCCATTCGAACGAATTCAAGGGAAAAGCCCACTAGTCTGATCAGGGGATGACTTTAGAGCGCACAATAGTCTGATCAGAGGTGGTTTTCGAGCGCACTTTAAGCGCACACGGAGCTTCGAGCGCTCGATAGTCTAATCAGAAGACACTTCAGTCTGTGTCGGTCTGATCAGAGGTCGCTTTTGTCTGGGACGGTCTGATCAGAAGCCATTTTGGTCTGGACCTCATCCTGGGCGGACCTAACGCCGATTCAATTGCAGTACTTGGCAAGTTTAACATCAGTTCTGATTCCTAAATGAGATCAGAAATGTCTCTCTTTACAAACTTAGCCAACACTATATCCGATCATTACTCGAGTCTACTATTCGGAGGTCCGAGTTTCTATCCAAGCACTGGCATTACTACTATTCCAGTTGAGCAATTAACTATTAATAAGTTCTGAAAAACAACACTCAAGCTTTTCATGCAAAAATGTGGATATTGACTCAAATATCCATCAAGTCGCTATTCATTTAACATTCCGGCTATTTACAGTAACAAAAATTGAAAACAAACATGTCTATGAAAGGCAAGAAGAAGGTTTATGATCCAAACCTGGTGGTCCACGAACTTTGCCTCGCCTGGACCTGCCAGCTCCCAGAATAACCTGGTCATCCTGCATGGACACACTGCAGTATCTAGGGTAACCTCTACTGCTTATAAAATTCCTCGCCCGCTTTGACTGATCCAACAGCGACTGTGGCGGCATATCTAACAATTCAATTATACACGCTAACTGGTCCGCCTCATCTTCGCCCGGGAAAATTGGAATGCCGGTGTAAAGTTCGGCTAGGATGCACCCGAAACTCCAAATATCAATGGCCATTCCGTATTTAGCACCCAGGATAACTTCTGGGGCACGGTAGAAGCGACTTTGGATGTATGTATAAACCCTCTGGTGTTCGTAGCAAGAACTTCCGAAGTCGATAACTTTAATTGCGCTTCGCCCTTGTTGTTTTAGCAAAATATTTTCCGGTTTTAAATCGCAGTGGATAATTTTGTTTCTGTACAAGCATTCTAGACACTGAAGTAAAGAATAAGCAAATTTCCTCACGAGCTGTAAGCTAAATCCAGAAAATCGGTTTCGTTTCGTTAGTTCGTACAAGTTCATACTTAGCAACTCAAACGTAATGCATTGATGTTCTCGAAACACGAAGTTGTCAAAGATGTGAACAATTTTGTAATAGTCGTTCACGTCTTGTTTCTTTAAGTGCATCAGGATCCGAATTTCCTCCTGTGCTTGTCGGTGGAACCGTTTCTCGTTTCTTACGATTTTGAGTGCTGCGTATTGATTTGTTTTATGGTCGTAGACTTTCAGAACTTGGCCAAAACTGCCTTTGCCTATGACCTGAAACAACAAACGGTCAAGGATAACATTTTTCACAAAATTCCAAAACGGATTTCAGAAATTTGGAACCCTATCTCATCATTTTCCGTTTATTTCTATTTATACCACTAAAGAATTATATTGAAGAGACGTTGACAATATATTGAAGATCTTTTCCGGAAAGCAGTCGGAATCAAAACAGTTGGTTTAACAGCATCGTGGTACTCTTAACGAATCTTATCATAATCTATTGTTGTAACCGTTTTCACTGCGATTAATTAATGATTATGACTATTCCATTATTTAATATCATCAATCTAACTTTTCTTTTTAAAAAATATGGTTTATTTCCATTAAAGAACACCGATAATAAACTTAGTCTCAACCGAGAGCGACAAAAAGCAGAAGGTTTTGTAGAAATTGCTTTGTTCTTTTACTCCACAAGAGTCGGAAATTTTTCCAACTTGGAAACCATGAAAGACCACTCGTTTCTTTACGGAGCATACTATTAGCAAAAAAATGCTCATAAAATCTAACTTGTTTTGCACATTAGTGCTCTCTCTTCAACTGTAGGCTAATTTGAGGCCAACCTCCATCAAAAAGCGAGGCGGAAACAGAGATTAACTAGTTCATACATATGCATGACATTAAAAACTGAATTATATCCCTCGTTTCTTCTGTAGATTATAACCTTCTGTTTTGCTGTTTCTTTCATGAACAATTGATTTGCACGAAAGCACAGAACTTTAACTTGCTATGAGGTCATTAGGACGCTGCTAACGGGAACATAAATAGATCAAAAAGAATGATTTGAAAAAATAGTCAATCAGATTCAAAAAGCCTTCTTTTAATTCACAGATTTGCTATTAAAGTTCCTCAGACAGCTCTAGAAATCTGGCTTGAATTTTCAGCCCAGTAAAAGCTCCAAAATATCTGCGGTCCTGGGATTAAAACCAATCAAAAGCCCTCAGTAACTCACAAAAAACAAACATTTAATATCTGATGAATTAGTTTTGACCGACGATTGGGCTCTAAAATGTATTCCCGCTAAGCTAGGGGATAGCTGGGCTCAATAAAACAAAAAGAGAGGACTCTTTAATGAAAATTGGAAGTACTCAAAACTAGATTAGGAGCTAATTATTCATAAGACTGGACGTCAACCAGCGCGTGGTTGAGTTCAGGAACATGAGACCAAAGTAATGTGTATATGGTGACCTCCGCTCCATAGAGCCGAGCCATATATACCCATATATATGAAAAATACTCTATGTCCCTGTTTTTTCCACTATATTTCCATTTTTCCACACAAATAAAAATCTAAATTATCATCATCAAAAGGATCATTTATCATCAAAAGGATCAATAGCTATTTTATATTGTTCCTTAGTTTCTAAATGATGTCTATTGCTATCAATACTATAATTAGTTACATATTTACTTTTACCTTCATATATAGCACTAGTATAATCTTCCAAAACAATTTGGTTTCTAATAGTAGCCTTTGTTATTCCTTTTAACTTCTTTTCTTCTTCTCATTTAACTGTATTAAAACAATATGCTTTAGCTTTAAGGAAACAAGCTTCTATAATAGTATCATAAGGTATTTCATCTTTCATCTTACCTAACTCATTATTATTTAAAATATCTTTTATCTTATTCATTTCAGCTTCTATATTACTATCTAAAGGAACATTTATGTTTATAAATATACTATCTGTATCTGTGTAATGATAACTACAATCTAATTCTTTTTCAAAGTAATCATATATGGCTTTATACATATATAGCTTGGCTTTTTCTAATATAACAAAACCTATATAATTAAACTTATCTAATTTAACATTACCTCTTGTTTTATGTACAGCTACTAATTCATTATCGAATTCCACAGCATATTTTAAACTAAAACTTTCTACTAATTTTATATACCTATCTACATCATTAACTAACTCTATATCTTGTCTATTATATACATTCTCCATGGGTTTTCCATAGAAGGCATTATTCATCAGTTTAAAGAATACATTTCCAAATTTATCACCTTTAGCTTTAGCTTCTTTTCTTTTCCGTATATTAAACTCAATATAGGGCTTTAACCATTCTCTCTTACTATATTCTAACTTTTGCTTAATTGTAATATCTTCTAATTTCAAACCATGATCTAAACACCAATCTAACATCTCTCCATCTATTACATAATCTACCTTATCTGTTGATTTTAGCATTAACTTCTCATTAGGTTTATATCCTTTCTTTTTTTACATTTTGATTATCTGTAAATTGATCTACACATGCTTTTGTTTTCTCAGGGAAGAATGGATACTTATTTGTTTTCTGTTTCAACTCACACTATACTTAAGATCAATGGTGTAGATATAACCTGTGTTAGAGCTAGATCTAGTGTAGCCCAATTCATCTGCGAAGCCAGTTCATGGATCACATACTTTGATCTCACCATTAGGTAAAGCTTGAGCCATAGCAGAAGCATATAATGTGTTGAAGTCTATATATTTTAGATAATTCTCTTTCCCTGTATACTCAGGATCTATTTCTTTATTTTTACATTTTACATGACAATCACCTAAAACTGAAGCTAACCCACCTCTAATACCGTGTTGTATTGCAACATAAATATTAACTGTATTTTCTTTATAAAATTTAAGTCTAACATTAGTATATTTCAATCCACATAACCAAGTTAAACCTGGAGTAGAATATGTATAACAAGGATCTATTTCATAATATTCTAAACACATAGCTCTAAACTTCTCAAATACATCAACTGATAACAATACATCTGTTTTAAGATATAACATCACATAATCCTTTATTGTCTCACATTTAGTATCTTTCCAACAATTAATTGCTTGCTTATATTCTTTATCTGTAATACCACTTTGTTTCAACTTAGAATAGAATGCTTCCTTAGGTGGTAATGTTGTTTCATGTTGTTTATCTATACCATCAAACCATTCATATGGGAATATACCTTTACGTCTTTCTTAAGCCACATTTATTTAATGTTATACATTCTTCATTACTCAATGTTTTACTTATAGCATCTAAGCTAAGTGGATGGAAGAACCTAAACATATCTAATGCTTTAGCATAACCCATATCAATACTAATAAAATTCTCATCAGTTTTAGTTTATACTTTGAAGTCTAATGGGACTCTGTCCATGGTGTTTCTCACCCATCTTCTTTGCTAGTTTAGTTATAAATAGGTGATTATCATAATTAGAAGAATTAAATAGATACATTGGTACAAAATTATTCTTAGCTTGGAGATTACATTTATTGTGAGCATATCCTCTAAATTTACCATTTAGATGATCATGATCTCTAACAATGTCATTATTCATTTCATCATTACAACAATAACATCTACTATATAACGGAGTAATAGTCTCTTCTTTCATTGGAATATTGATTTCAAATATATCTTTAAATAATTTATTATAATAACTAATCCTACTTATAAACCAATCAACTACTTTATCACGACAGTTAGATTCATACTTATCTTCTAATATATCAGGATAGTCACTTTTATATATAAACCACAAGCAATAGGAATGTGTTTACCATCTTTTACTATACATTCAAAATCATAATACATAGCAAATGGTACTCTGTTTTTATAATGGAACTTATCAAACTTTAGGTAATCATCTTTATGGAATGTTCTTCTACCTATATGTTTCTGTGGATTACATAAATCCAAATGTTTATTTAATGCATCTTCAGTTCTAAATGATACACAACATTTTAGACATGGATAACATTTATTATGATTAGATGATGTTCTTAATAGGAATGATACATCTCTACATAGGAAGTAATGATTATCCAAGTATAATATGTTACATCCTTTATGATCATTATGATTAATTAATACAGGATTAATAGTTTTATTTTTATTTAGATTAAATACATTAAATAATACTTTATCTTTATTTAGTTCTTGTATTTTCTTTAAGTGATAATAATCATATGGAGGTGTAACCCCATTTGGTAATTTTATCTCATTAATATATTTCGGTTTATTATATTTACTAACTCTATTTGGATGATTTTTAGCAGGATGCAGATAGGCAATTAGACACCATAGCAAACAATTATTATCAGTATTATGTATATTAGGTATATATCTAGACGTGAATGGTAACTCAGTATCACATCCACCACTAGGATAAAACCTATGTATATACATTGTTCTTTTGATAAATCTTTGCATACTCCATCCAGATTCATTCATTTCTTGTTCCTGCATTCTTGTCTCTAGTTCCCCATTCAATAAATCCAAGTCATATGCACCATTATATTGCCTAGTCATTAACCCAAAGGTGAATTCGTTTTCTTCTAATTTATCATCCGTAGGTTTTGTATACTTAACTACATCGAAGGTGTTAAACTTAATATGGGGATGTATGTTATGCAATGACTCCAGTATATTCAAGAATTTTGGATCTTCATAATTACTACTAGTTATTATTATTTGATTATGCTTCATGTTATGATCTAATCCTAACTCACTAACTTTATCTCTCCAATTCTTATCATCAAGTTTTTTCTGTTTAACATTTTCTTTATGTTCATCTGATCCACTGTGTTCCTTTTTATTGTTATATCTGGTATTACAAATATTGCAATATCCTTCAGTTATATTATGGGTCTCTGACCATGTTCCACCATTATCTTTATCTATATCTTTATATTTACCATCGGTGAAACCGCTTCGCGGATTAACCTTATCCAGATGCATCTTTGCTTTTAAATGTTGATCCACACTATATTGACTCAGAGTAGTCTTACATATTACACAATCAAACTTACTCCCGTTCTTTACTATTTCCTCATTAATTAGTCTTACATTGTTCCTATGTTTTAATGTTGTTACATGTTTATTATAAGCAGTATTATTATCAAGATACATATCACAACTATCACAAAACTTTATTCCATCTAGTTCAGGATTGGTGTAACCACTTCGTGTATACTGCTCATCCAACTTTTGTTCTATATCTTCATTAGTAACTTTTATTCCATCCTCATTAGCACTCTCAATAATTTTACTTCTATTATATAATCGCTCATTCTTTTTATGTTTAAGTGATTGAATGTGTCTGTTATAATTTTTTCGAGTTATCTCTTCATCACATTCTTCACATTTAATCTTATTTGTTTTAGGCTTTTGGACATAGACAAAATCATCAGATGAATCTGAGTATAAATCTGAATCATTAGATTGATCTAAGTCATTAGATTGATCTAAGTCATTAGATTGATCTAAGTCTTTAGATTGATCAGTGAAACTGCTTCGCAAATGTAAATCTGGAATTTATTTTGCTTCTGCCTCTCGCAATGACTCACGCATATCTTCTTCTCTTTGTTTAAATTTTGCATCCTGTTTATCATACCACTCCTTTATTTCTTCATTTATTTGATTAAACCTTCTGATTGATTCTAAAGATTTTTCTAATTCTACCTTTTGTCTGTCCTTATCTACTGGTTTTATTTCTTCTCTTGGATTGTTTTTATTTTTTAACATTTGGACCGCCATGCTAGTAGAACTAGATTGAGCTTCCTCACTTCCAGATTGGACTTGTCCACTTCCAAATTGGACTTGTCCATGAGATTGAGCTCGCTCACTTCCAGATTGGACTTGTCCATGAGATTGAGCTTGTTCACTCATGGAATGAATGTAACCGGTATAATCTTGTTGATTCATTTTTATATGCAAAATTTTGAAATAATATTATTTATATAGCTTTTCAATACTATGTGATAAATGTAAAATTGTAAAATGTAAAATTCAAATTGTAAAATGTAAAATTCAATGTGATAAATGTAAAAATAAGGCCTGGTGTTGGAGTTGTGATGAGTGTCAAAGTAAACCATTCCAATGTTTTGTATGTAACAAGATTATAACATATAGAGACAGACATAATCATTTGCAAGTGCACTTTAATAATCCCAATCAATATTTAGTATGCACAATGTGTAAAGTAAATAAACACATCTCTCAGTATAGATTTAAACATTTCTATTGTAGGTTATGCATATATCTCCATAGATATAGGTTTCAACATACAAAAGAAAGATTCTTAGAACATGCAAAGAAATATAATATCAGCGAAGCTGGTTCCCAGATTGAAGTAAAGCTATAACTAATTATAATAAGTTTATTAAAGAATTAACAATTAATGATGATAGAAAGCTTATTGAAGCCGCTATTAGATTATATAATGCATTGTGATAATTATTTTTTATAAAATGACTATGTTGGCGCCACATCAGATCAGCTAGAAAAGCCATCAGACAGCAAGAAATAACTTTTGAAACTGAAAAAAACTTAGAATTTACTTAGATATTTACTTTAACCCAATTGTTTGATTAGTGAAACCGTATTGTATTTAGAACCACTAGAAACTGTTACCAAGAGCAGTTGGCTCTCAGATAGACAAAAAATTGATTCTTTAACAACTATAGTCTTTTTGCTAAGTTTTGCTAGATCTTAAGATCTTGCGAGTTCTAAGTTAGTTGAGCTTTTTTAACGAGAAGTTTGCAACAATACTAGCTACTGGCTGAAGCCTTACAAACTTCAGCGCGAGATTGAACATAGACTATAACTAAGGCTAAGGATTTTCTTAACTTCAATCAACAAAATTAAAGTTACAGTCCTTTAATACGTCCGAGCGACTAATTATTTCTGTGAGATCGTTAGTCAATCGAACCCAGTGAAGAACCAGGCCGGCGTAAAACTCGAGAACCAGGCTGTGATATATCGGTTCCGCTGAGATTCTTGAGCAGCCGCAACATTTGGTCCGCCGACCCGGACTCCAACAACAGCAGTAACACGAACAGCAACGAATCTTCGATTCAACCTGGTGGACCAAAACACAACCAGCAACGATGGCCAGCAAAAGTCCCAACAGACACTGGAAGACAGCTGATTGGAAGGCGAGTGGTCAACTCAAGACGTTAGAGAAAGAGCAAGTTGATCTACTCAAGTCCTTCTCCAGATACCTCAACGAGCTAGAAGGCTTCCTGACACAAAACAAAACAATGACGGCCGAAGGTGCTTATCGATGTTTCTTCGAGACATACGACAACTTGTAAGACAACCGACAACAGCAGAGGTTACTATTAAAACCAAAGTATTTTGAAAGCTTTGACAATGACACCAAGCGTATGTTAGAAGAAAAGAGGAAGGTCTTGCGATGGGTAGTTGACAAAGTACCAGATCTCCGAGGCAATGAGGATTGTCGCGCAATAGTCGTCGACTACCGGAAAGATACACTGAGAGACTACAAATTATTGGGAGATTATGTTCCAATCGCGAACGAATTGTTAGAACTCGAAGAGAAATTGAAAGCAGAAAATTTAAGCGAATCCGAAAAACAGATACTATGTGATCAGGCGGAACGGTTATTAGAAAAGCTAGAAGAAATTTGTGCAGAAGCTCTTCGAATAGCGAAGACAGAAGCTTGTCACCATGGGTTTACGAATTTCAGTAATGCTAGGAGTTACTATCAAGACCTGATCAAACAGTACAGGCTCAGTAAGGATTGTGGAAACCAAACATCGTTAGTGTCAACTACATCGACTGGTGACAAAGACATAAACGACGAAACTGTAATTGATACAGGTAATGGAGCCATAGAAAACGCTGAGGAGAACGCCGAGGTCTCTTCCAAGCATTCTGCTACACACGGAAGCAGAAAACAACCCAGTATCGCCAACTCACGATCATCAAAAAGGCGACAGATCGAAAAAATTGAGCTCGAACACCTAAAAGCAAAGAAAGAAACAGAGCAACGACTGCGAGAGCGCCAGTTGGAGTTAGAGCAAGAGCGTGAAGAAATAGAACTTCGTCGCCAGCAAGAAGAGTTACGTTTGCTACAGCAACAACAACAACAGCGGCGAGAGCAAGAGTTACAACAACAACAACAAGAGCAAGAGTTACAACAACAACAACAAGAACAAGAGTTACGTCTAAAGATGCAGCAACAAGAAAACGAACTGCGTTTTCGACAGCATGAACGAGCCCTTGAAAACGAAAGAAGGAAAGCAGAAGAAGACGAAGAAGAAAGACGTATGAAAATTGAGCTGACCAAAGGAAGCTCACGGGCATCTGGATCAGTGGCAGATGAGATAGAAAGTGTCGGATCAAAACGAAACCACGAAAGAACAGCCGGGTGGGTAGAATCAGGGGCTTAACAGTCTGTCCCTCAGCGACCACTATCTCCGAATGTTGTTATAGACCCTCCAACGAATGTCACCAAGGACAGAGCTGATAAACGTTTCAGCACCTACCCGAAAACTACCCCGCTGTTCCAACCAGGCGAAAGGCTTTTTTCAACGCAACTGGCTGAACCGAGCATTCTCCAGAAACCAGAAGTCCGTAAACCAATTAGAGTAACGGACCCACCAGCACCGCCGTTGACAAGGACGACGTTTCAGCAGCAGCGAACGTCAGCAGTTCAAGACAAAAACAGGAGTCAGAGTCCCGTTAACAACTTTCGGAACAGATCTGCCGAGAGCAGAAACAGGAGCACAATGAATCACACCACTCCCCAAGTAATCTACCAACCAGTACCAAGCAGTGGTGCCAGTGGCTTGCCAAAACTAAAACTGACTGAGTTTTCAGGAGACCCACTGGAGTGGCTAGAGTGGTCAGGTCTTTTTGATGTTGTTGTTCATCAAAAGCCAATCAGCGATACAGAAAAGATGCAATACCTCAAGACCAGTCTCACGGGTCAAGCAAAGGCAGCAATATCGGGAATGGGATTCAGCTCGCAATCATACTATCACGCTTGGGATATACTCTGTGAGAAGTACGGCAGATCAGATTTCATAGTCAACGCGCAATTCAAGAAAATACATACTCATCCTCCAGTTCGGCATGACGATTCTACGAGCATCGTCAATTTCGCAAATGTGGTTACAAATGTGGTGAACACTTTGACTCAACTTGGATACACATCAGATCTAGAAGCAGAAGCAGGACTAAGTTCAGCAACGAGAAAATTTTCTCCGCAAATGAGAGAACAGTGGTTGCAGTATATGCAAGATCGTCGACTGAGAGGTAACTTGATTATTTTGAAGGAGTGGCTTGCCTCCAAAGCTGCAATTCATGAGAACTTGTTAGCACAGACGAACTCGTCGTTTGACGGAAACAAATTTCAAAGCCGTGATAAACCGAAGACGAGTACCTTTGCATCAAACACTGAAGAGTCAAGCAAACCCAAGAATTTCGAATGTCCCTTCAAAGACGGACAGCATCCTATATGGCCGTGTGAAAAGTTTAAATCACTGAAAGCAAATGAACGACGAGAGCATGTCCAGAGGTTCCGACTGTGTTTCAATTGTTTGAAACCAGGCCACATGTCGAAGGACTGCAGAAGCAGGACATGTAGCGTACCCAGCTGTAGAGGGCGACACAACAGGCTTTTGCACAGCGACCTACCGAAGAAGGATACTACAAAGAATTTCTCAGATGCTACAACGGCAGTAGCAACTAACATCACCCAAGGAGGACTTTCAGTGGTACGAATCAAGCTGACAAACAGAGACTTAAGTCTAAATGTACTAGCGATGTGTGATTCGGGATCCTCAATCTCATTTGTGGACAAATCAGTGGTGTCAAAACTCCAACTCCAAGGCCGAAAACATCTCTATCAGTAGCAGGGATCCATGGCTCACAAGATGTCAAGACTGAAATAGTGCCGATGGCTGTTTCAGCGCATGAGAGGTCTCGACCACTGACAACAGTGCAATTCTATGTGCACGAGAAACTGAAATTGGGGGACCAGATTGTGGAACTGCAAGAGTTGAACGACCGTTACCCACATTTGAGGAATTTGCCAGATCAGAGCTACAATCTAAACGATGTTCAAGTGATTCTTGGACAAGATTGCTACGACATTCATCACCCTTTTGAATTCAAGAAGTCAGAAGACAAAGCTGCACCATGGGCAGTGAAATCAAAGATTGGTTGGGCTTTAAGTGGACCCCTACCAGCGAAGCAAGCAGGAACTCTTGCGACCACAGCAACATCAATTGCAGATGACAAATTAGCAAACCAGTTGAGTAGGTGGTGGAATATCGAGTCCTACGCTTCAAACTGCGATGTCACCGGTCATTCGAAAGAGGAACAAAAAGCAATCAAGACGTTGGAGCAAACAACGCGATTCAATGTTGAAAGATATGAAGTTGGACTTCTGTGGCGAGAGGACGAAGTGAAGTTACCAAACAACTTCTACTCTGCAATGGGGCAACTCAAGTCCTTAGAACGACGCCTACAGAAAGACGAGGCGCTAAAGAAGGGCTACCAAGAAACCATCGACACAGATGTCAACGCTGGATACGTTCGGAAAGTAGATCAAGCTGAACTGAATGAATCCAAAGACAAACTGCAGTGGTATTTACCACATCATCCCGTCATAAACCCGAACAAACCCGAAAAAGTCAGAAGAGTTTGCAACGCAGCAGCAAAGTATCAAGGTGTAGCCCTAAACGACGAACTTCTACCTGGGCCAGACCTGCTGCAGAGTTTGATCGGAATCATATTTCGCTTCCGAGAACACCAAATAGCCTTATCAGCCGATATAGAAGCAATGTTTCTTCACGTAGTTGTCCCAAAGGATGACAGCCGATGTTTACGATTCCTCTGGAGAGAAGATCCAGAGCGGAGAATAGAAATCTGCGAGTACACACGACACGTTTTTGGGGTGAAAAGCTCGCCGACTTGTGCAAATTACGCCTTGCACCAAGCTGCGAAAGATAATGCAGTCAACGACGAAAATCTTGTCAAAGCTGTCCAGCGAAACTTCTACATGGACGACTTCCTCAAGTCAGTCAGAACACCTCAAGAAGCGATTGAAATTTATCAGAAAGTCAGAGACATCCTCATCAAAGGTGGATTCAAGTTGACGAAATGGATAACAAGTGACGAAGAAGTCAAGTCACACATTCCAGAGACAGACAGATCAAAGAAAGTTGTGAAAACTTTCGAAGCAGAACCACAATCATCCTCAATCCTAGGACTCAACTGGAATGTGGACACAGACATTCTCATAGTCTGTCGTGGAACTGAGCAAGAAGTTCCAGCGAAAATAACTCAGAGAATTGTCCTATCCTTTGTCTCAGCAGTGTTCGACCCACTTGGGATATGTTCACCATTCACCATACGAATGCGGTTTCTACTCAAAAGCATCTGGGCAGCAATGGGACAAGCATGGGACAAAGAGTTGTCAGCAGAACACTCAAAACTGTTCAGTGATTGGTGCTCTGAGTTGAGAGAAATAAGGACAATGTCAATAAATCGACTTTATTTTGAAAACGGATGCACA
Organism: Convolutriloba macropyga; assembly: GCF_964194025.1. Lineage (NCBI taxonomy): Eukaryota > Metazoa > Xenacoelomorpha > Acoela > Convolutidae > Convolutriloba > Convolutriloba macropyga. Next base: position 59,682,704 of record NC_134477.1, on the reverse strand, counting down.
AACTTGAGACTACACATCTTTACAGATGCATCAGAGGAAGCAATGTGCATTGTGGCATATCTGCAAGATGAAGCAACGCTAAAACTGACATATGTAATAGGGAAATGTCGTGTGGCACCCATCAGACATATGACGGTACCGAAATTAGAACTTCAAGCCGCAGTCTATGGAGTTCGTCTCAGAAAGCAGATACTCAATGAACATGATGTCAAAATTGACAAAATATATCATTGGACCGACTCATCAACAGTGCTAAAGTGGCTACAGGCAGCGCACAAGAAACAACAAGTATTCGTTGCGAACAGAGCAGCGGAAATATTGGAAATTTCATCGATGGATCAATGGAGACACGTCAAAGGTGTCGAAAACCCTGCCGACATCGGAACCAGAGGAATGTCCATCGAAGGCCTCAAGGAGTCCGTATGGCTAAACGGGCCGGCATGGCTCCAGGCAGATGAAGAAAAGTGGCCAAAGCTGTGGTGCCAAGTGAACGAACTCGAGCCTGAGCAGGTTATGAGTACTGTAGCAACAGAAACAAAACTAGACCAAATATTTGACTGGAGACGATACAGTTCCTTCAACCGAATTAGAAACTTCATTGCCTACTGCATGAGGTTCAAGACAAAGCAGAAGGGTCCCCTCAAAGCAGAGGCAATTCATCAAGCAGAGCAAATACTGTTTCGATTTGTTCAAAACGAAAGCTTCCCGAATGTTTCGAAGTCTATAGCAAACAGCAAAGAAATCTCCAAAACTTTAAACATTGCCATATTGTCACCCTTCATAGAGGAAGATGGAACAATTAGAGTAAAAGGCCGAATGAAGTATTCAAACCTTGACTACAATGCAAAACATCCAATATTGTTAACAGTAAAACATCCAGTTGTACAACTTCTGCTGGAGAAAGCACATCAAGACAACCTACATGAGGGCACAGAATATGTGAGAAACATGCTCCAACAAGAATACTGGATCATCGGGCTGAGAAATGCATTAAGGAAAATCAAGTCGAGATGCATCAGATGCAGACACAGGAACGCCAACCCAATTCACCCACCGATGGCAGATCTACCCCGAGAACGACTTGATGAACATGTGTTCCCATTCACTCATACTGGAGTCGACTACTTCGGACCCTTCGAAGTCAAGTTCCTACGACGTACCTTGAAGAGATGGTGCTGCCTCTTCACTTGCCTGACAACGAGAACAGTACACATTGAATTTGCTCAGTCATTGGACACCGAGTCATGTCTAGCTGCAGTGACAAGATTCATTGCAAGACGTGGCTACCCAAATACCATCATTAGTGACAACGGAACAAACTTTGTTGGAGCAGGCAATGAGCTCAAAGCATTCATGAACGAGTGGGACAAAGCTAAGATTGAGAGTGACTTAGCACAGAAAAAGATTGTTTGGAAATTCAACCCTCCCGGAGCTCCTCACTTTGGTGGAATCTGGGAAAGACTGGTTCAAAGTTGCAAGAAGGTCATGATTGCAATCTTGGACAACAGAAGCCTCACCGACGAGGTACTCAGTACAACAATGTGTCTTGTAGAGCAGACTCTCAACGCAAGACCCCTGACGGCAGTAAGTGACGACCCTGAAGATTTGACAGCACTCACACCTAATCATTTCTTGCTAGGACGAGAGAACGCGAGTGCACCATTCATGACATCCAGTGAACGCTACCATGACCTGAAAAAATCATTCAAAACGGCTCAAGCATATGCCGAGATGATCTGGAAAAGATGAACTCGCGAATATCTTCCACAATGGAACCAGAGATCGAAGTGGTCAAAAGAACATGTGCGAAACCTGAAAGAAGGCGAGTTAGTGTGGCTAGTAGATGACTCTGTGAAACGCTGTGAATACAAGCTTGGACGAATCATTGAGATCTTCACTGGCAACGACGGAGTTGCGAGATCAGCGAGAGTCAAAATGGCACATGGAGAGCTAAACCGGCCAGTCGTGAAGTTAGCGCCAATATTTTACGATGGTGTTTCCGAGATCGAAAACAGGGCCGGCGATGTTGGCGCCACTTCAGATCAGCTAGAAAAGCCATCAGACAGCAAGAAAGAACTTTTGAAAGTGAAAAAACTTAGAATTTGTCAAAACTCAAAAATGCTCAAAACTGGAAATGCTTACAAGTTGGGACCGAAAATTTGTCCACCCCCTCCGATTTTGGGAAGGCAAAACCCGAGCAAACCGAGGTTATGGCAGACGGTTAGGGTTAGTTCTAAGCTACTCATGGACCCAACGAACGTTATTGCATCAGACCCACAAGTGTGGCTATTAGCACTTATTTGGTGCAAAATTGGCAATTTTCGATATTTTGTTATTTATTGGTAAACTTCTTAAATGGTTTTTTTTGTGATACTTTAGATGATCATTAAAGATGAAATACCGTACATTCGAGTCATTTAGTCCTGCGTAATAACCATCCGTCGTTAAGAACCAGGCCGGCGTAAAACTCGAGAACCAGGCTGTGATATATCGGTTCCGCTGAGATTCTTGAGCAGCCGCAACGCCCCCCCCAGTGTTGAAAAAGTCTTTATGTATGTATGTTGAGAATATTCTTTACCTGTTGCTACCACACTTGATGGTTCATTAATATCCAAATAACCAAGTTTAGTTCAAAATAATCACGACAATTCGCACCTTCACCGTCAATTATTTCTCTGGTAAAAGCTGGCGAATTATTGTTTTTTGCTGAACAGAAAAAAATTTTTTATGATTTTATAACTTTATCTAAAGAATTCTCCAGGGTTTTTATTTTTGTATTTGATTTTTTGATTTTACTATCCCAGCTCCCCCATCTTGTCAATTTTTTCTAGTAAAGGAACTGACTCCTCAGATCCACCATTTAAGGCAATCATCCACAATTATTTATACATTGATCAACTGTTGATTAACTAAGTTCTATCTTTTTTCAAGGCTGCCTAACATTTATCACAAAATTTAAATTCCATTATCCACTATATTTAAAGAGCGAGATAAACCAAAAAATTTCTTGAAACAGGCTGAATTAATGAGCAAGTTAGTAAATTGTTTACCTGTGACAATTTATCGTGCAAAAATAAGGAGATTTATGCCAAAATTCATTTATGCCATTTAGATTAATATTGACTTCAGCAATTTTTTTGAGAATACAAAACTGTTTTTGAAGAATTCGCCAGCGTTTGAAGTTTTTTTCTAATACTCACAACCTCCGCTGAATCACAAGGAAATTTTGGACTTGAATTAATTTATGTAAATACCAAAGTAATAATCTGTAGAGTGGTTGAAATGTGAAAAAATTGTTCTGCTAATAAATGTCCAGACAAATGATTTTTTAGCCAAAAATATTTGTAAACCGGCTTCCCCTGGTACCCAACAAAAGCCTATTATTCCATTCTCCTAATTTTGATTTTTTGATCTGTCGGCAATTTTACTAAGATCTTACCGCAAAAATCTAGTGGGGGGAAAAACTGAAAATTTGGAACATTTTTGGCTAACAATTGGATTATGTTCCATGAAAATCGGATAAATGTACGCTAGGTTTTGCAGCACTATATAATAAAGCAGTAAAATGAGTAAAATTACCGGTTAAAATGAACTCATTCCAATGCGTCTTTTTCTAGCGCCACACAATATGGCGGGACATTAAATAAACAAAGTAGCCAACCTCGCAGAGAATAAGAACTGAATGCAAATAGCCGGAAGAAATTAAGACTAATGAAATAATAATATAGCACAATGAAATCTTCAAAAACTTTGACAAAAACCTCAAAAATGGAGAAGACATTATTCAAATTTTCAAAATTTCAAAGTGTCCCACCCCGTTGTTGGGCCAAGGAAATCACCTTCCCAAAAAGTGACCCACCGTTGAGGTTCTAGTCAGAATTTTATACTACTTTATGCTCTAATAAGCGGCTAAATTGGTTTTCAATCTCAAGTTTTTCAAAACTTAATTCGTCGTCAACGTATTTTCATTCTTGTGCTTTGAATATTAATAGCGCCTCAGGTTCTCAGCCGGCTATTATAGCGCTCCTATTTTATTACAATTCAAAGAATTTGAATTGTGTTGGGCCGCTGTCTTGTTGTAAGATATGTTCACATATTTTCATAGTTTTTGAAGTCAAATTGGAGTAGTGACGCCGAAACAGGAAGTGGAGCGCTGAGGCGAGTGGTTTTGCGGCGTGAATTGTTTTCAATCTAATTTTAAAGTCGAGTGAGAAAACTGTGCTTGAACAAAAACTTGCTTTCTCGGTTTTGGCTTTTTCTTCACATGGGGCAATTTCTCTTTGATGTTTACCGGTTTTTTTTGGTTTTTTGGATTGGATTTTTTGAATGGTTTTCCTGATCCATTCATACTTCATTCTAGGTTCAGTTTTTTGTTTGAATCAGTTTTCTTTTCTCGCTAGTGGTTTTTTTGTTCACATGCAGCATTTTTACATTGATTTTCAGTTTTAGGTCTAGTTTTTTTTTATTCAAATAAATTTCTTTGAATTGTGCGTCAGGACTTGTCCTGCTATATTTTTTTACTTCGTCGAAAAAATTTTTTCGCTTTACCCGAGTTCACAGCTTGTTCAAAGTTTTGCGTGAAATCTTTTAGGCTTCTCTAGGCTAGTTTCACTGTTTCTCTCAATCTGCTAAAAGCGTTTTTAGACAGCAATTGCTCAGCAAATCAATTCAAAAGGAACAATCAGTATCAAAATACGAAATCAGAAATAGAATTGGGATAAACCCATAAAGCCCAATTTTAGATGCCCGTTACCCGAACTTTATTGTTAGTTACCATCTCTGATGGTTATTGGCATTGATACTAGTAACTGTGTGGTCTCACTACGAAGCAGGAGTACGTTCAGCTCCAAAATGACATCAAAATAGTTCGCATTTTAAAATTGTTTGTACGAAACTCATTTTTTCACCAGTTTTTTTCTCTTCTTTCAATCCCAATCTTGGTTATGGGAATCAACGGCGGCTATTTTCCGGCAATCTGCCGGGTATGTTTTTATAATAGCCGCCGTCATCTTTTCAGCCGGTTGTTATTCCGCTCCTTTTTTACGACCCGAAGTGTTATGTTGATATGTTGCTTTAATCGATGGAGTTGTTGAAAAATGCAGAATTTAGAGTTTAATGCGTGGCTTCCTTCGTTCATTCACACATTCGTTAAATTCTATCTTTAACACCCAGAATTGTTTGCCGGTGAAACAATGTCCGATTTTTGACAGGTCTCAAATACCGATTCGCTCTAAAACCAGGACTATTGAGACAGGTAGTTAGGACTAAAATAACTTGCGCTGACAAAGATAAGACCAAAATTAGCTCACAAATGCCCAACAGTATCAAAAGTGATAATTGCAAAGCAAAGTTGCACCTGATAAGCTGACTCAAGTTCTTGGCGCCAAACTTGGCGTTACGGCAAACAAATTTTGATACCGTAGTTCATTCAACTCGAGGTCATTCAACGCAGAACTTTGGAGCCATTATGCAGCTCTAATTAACTTCTTTTTTTTAAAATTTCTTCGTTTCTATGCCCGGAAATTAATCGTCAGCCAGTAGACAATGCGGATGGGGCATCGAGGTGGAAAAACTCAAGGTCGCTTTTGCTCAAAAATAACCTAGAGCGGAGCCGGTACGCCCGATAAAGCAGCGAGTCGACAAAAAGAAATACGAGCAACCGAATTCAGTTTTGAAAAACGAACTCAGAAATAGAAACGGGACAAACCCATAAAGCCCAATTTTAGATGCCCGTTACTCGAACTTTATTGTTAGTTACCGTCTAACTACTGATAGTTATTGGCATTTATCTTAGTCCGTGTGTGGTCTCACTACGAAACAGGAGTACGTTCAGCTCCAAAATGACATCAAAATAGTTCGCACTTCAAAATTGTACAAAACCCATTTTTTGATTTTTTTCTATCAGTACCAATCTTGGTTATGGGAATCACCGGCGGCTATTTTCCGGCAATCTGCCGGGTATGTTTTTATTTATAGCCGTCGTCATCTTTTCAGCCCGTTATTATTCCTCCTTTTACGACTCGAAGAATTGTTATGTTAATATGTTGCGTTCATCGATCGAGTTGTTGGGAAATTCAGAATTTAAGAGTTTCATGCATGGTTTCCTTCGTTCGTTCACAAAATCGTTAAATTCTATCTTTAACACCCAGAACTTTTTGAGGGTAAAACAAAGTCCGATTTTTGACAGGTCTCAAATACCGATTTGCACTAAAACCAGGCCTATTGAGACAGGTAATTAGGACTAAAATAACGTGCGCTGAGAAAGTTAAGACCAAAATTAGCGCACAAATGCCCAACAATACCAAATGTGAGATTTGCAAAGCAAAGTTGCACCTGATAAGCTGAACAAAGCACGAATAAATTTCTTTTTTATTTTTCTTTGTTTCTATGCCCGGAAATCAATCGTCAGCCAGTAGACAATGCGGATGGGGCATCGAGGTGGAAAAACTCAAGGTCGCTATTGCTCAAAAATAACCTAGAGCGGAGCCGGTACGCCCGATAAAGCAGCGAGTCAACAAAAGAAATACGAGCAACCGAATTCAGTTTCGAAAAACGAACTCAGAAATAGAAACGGGACAAACCCATAAAGCCCAATTTTGGATGACCGTTACTCGAACTTTATTGTTAGTTACCGTCTAACTACTGATAGTTATTGGCGTTTATCTTAGTCCGTGTGTGGTCTCACTACGAAACAGGAGTACGTTCAGCTCCAAAATGACATCAAAATAGTTCGCACTTCAAAATTGTACAAAACCCATTTTTTGATTTTTTTCTTTCAATACCAATCTTGGTTATGGGAATCACCGGCGGCTATTTTCCGGCAACCTGCCGGGTATGTTTTTATTTATAGCCGTCGTCACCTTTTCAGCCCGTTATTATTCCTCCTTTTACGACTCGAAGAATTGTTATGTTAATATGTTGCGTTCATCGATCGAGTTGTTGGGAAATTCAGAATTTAAGAGTTTCATGCATGGTTTCCTTCGTTCGTTCACAAAATCGTTAAATTCTATCTTTAACACCCAGAACTTTTTGAGGGTAAAACAAGGTCCGATTTTTGACAGGTCTCAAATACCGATTCGCACTAAAACCAGGCCTATTGAGACAGGTAATTAGGACTAAAATAAGTTGCGCTGAGAAAGTTAAGACCAAAATTAGCGCACAAATGCCCAACAATACCAAATGTGATATTTGCAAAGCAAAGTTGCACCTGATAAGCTGAACAAAGCTCGAATAAATTTCTTTTTTTAATTTTCTTTGTTTCTATGCCCAGAAATCAATCGTCAGCCAGTAGACAATGCGGATGGGGCATCGAGGTGGAAAAACTCAAGGTCGCTATTGCTCAAAAATAACCTAGAGCGGAGCCGGTACGCCCGATAAAGCAGCGAGTCAACAAAAAAAATACGGGCAACCGAATTCAGTTTCGAAAAACGAACTCAGAAATAGAAACGGGACAAACCCATAAAGCCCAATTTTAAATGACCGTTACTCGAAATTTATTGTTAGTTACCGTCTAACCACTGATGGTTATTGGCATTTATCTTAGTCCCTGTGTGGTCTCACTACGAAACAGGAGTACGTTCAGCTCCAAAATGACATCAAAATAGTTCGCACTTCAAAAATGTACAAAACCCATTTTTTCAATAGATTTTTTTCTTTCAATACCAATCTTGGTTATGGGAATCACCGGCGGCTATTTTTCGGCAATCTGCCGGGTATGTTTTTATTTATAGCCGTCGTTATCTTTTCAGCCCGTTATTATTCCTCCTTTTACGACTCGAAGAATTGTTATATTAATATGTTGCGTTCATCGATCGAGTTGTTGGGAAATTCAAAATTTAAGAGTTTCATGCATGGTTTCCTTCGTTCGTTCACAAAATCGTTAAATTCTAACTTTAACACCCAGAACTTTTTGAGGGTAAAACAAAGTCCGATTTTTGACAGGTCTCAAATACCGATTCGCACTAAAACCAGGCCTATTGAGACAGGTAATTAGGACTAAAATAACTTGCGCTGAGAAAGTTAAGACCAAAATTAGCGCACAAATGCCCAACAATACCAAATGTGATATTTGCAAAGCAAAGTTGCACCTGATAAGCTGAACAAAGCACGAATAAATTTCTTTTTTTAATTTTCTTTGTTTCTATACCTGGAAATCAATCGTCAGCCAGTAGACAATGCGGATGGGGCATGGAGGTGGAAAAACTCAAGGTCGCTATTGCTCAAAAATAACCTAGAGCGGAGCCGGTACGCCCGATAAAGCAGCGAGTCAAGAAAAAGAAATACGGGCAACCGAATTCATTTTCGAAAAACGAACTCAGAAATAGAAACGGGACAAACCCATGAAGCCCAATTTTAGATGACCGTTACTCGAACTTTATTGTTAGTTACCGTCTAACTACTGATGGTTATTGGCATTTATCTTATTCCCTGTGTGGTCTCACTACGAAACAGGAGTATGTTCAGCTCCAAAATGACATCAAAATAGTTCGCACTTCAAAACTGTACAAAACCCATTTTTTCAATAGATTTTTTTCTTTCAATACCAATCTTGGTTATGGGAATCACCGGCGGCTATTTTCCGGCAATCTGCCGGGTATGTTTTTATTTACAGCCGTCGTCATCTTTTCAGCCCGTTATTATTCCTCCTTTTACGACTCGAAGAATTGTTATGTTAATATGATGCGTTCATCGATCGAGTTGTTGGGAAATTCAGAATTTAAGAGTTTCATGCATGGTTTTCTTCGTTCGTTCACAAAATCGGTAAATTCTATCTTTAACACCCAGAACTTTTTGAGGGTAAAACAAAGTCCGATTTTTGACAGGTCTCAAATACCGATTCGCACTAAAACCAGGCCTATTGAGACAGGTAATTAGGACTAAAATAACCTGCGCTGAGAAAGTTAAGACCAAAATTAGCGCACAAATGCCCAACAATACCAAATGTGATATTTGCAAAGCAAAGTTGCACCTGATAAGCTGAACAAAGCACGAATAAATTTCTTTTTTTAATTTTCTTTGCTTCTATGCCCGGAAATCAATCGTCAGCCAGTAGACAATGCGGATGGGGCATGGAGGTGGAAAAATTCAAGGTCGCTATTGCTCAAAAATAACCTAGAGCGGAGCCGGTACGCCCGATAAAGCAGCGAGTCAACAAAAAAAATACGGGCAACCGAATTCAGTTTCGAAAAACGAACTCAGAAATAGAAACGGGACAAACCCATAAAGCCCAATTTTAGATGACCGTTACTCGAAATTTATTGTTAGTTACCGTCTAACCACTGATGGTTATTGGCATTTATCTTAGTCCCTGTGTGGTCTCACTACGAAACAGGAGTACGTTCAGCTCCAAAATGACATCAAAATAGTTCGCACTTCAAAATTGTACAAAACCCATTTTTTCAATAGATTTTTTTCTTTCAATACCAATCTTGGTTATGGGAATCACCGGCGGCTATTTTTCGGCAATCTGCGGGTATGTTTTTATTTATAGCCGTCGTCATCTTTTCAGCCCGTTATTATTCCTCCCTTTACGACTCGAAGAATTGTTATATTAATATGTTGCGTTCATCGATCGAGTTGTTGGGAAATTCAGAATTTAAGAGTTTCATGCATGGTTTCCTTCGTTCGTTCACAAAATCGTTAAATTCTATCTTTAACACCCAGAACTTTTTGAGGGTAAAACAAAGTCCGATTTTTGACAGGTTTCAAATACCGATTCGCACTAAAACCAGGCCTATTGAGACAGGTAATTAGGACTAAAATAACTTGCGCTGAGAAAGTTAAGACCAAAATTAGCGCACAAATGCCCAACAATACCAAATGTGATATTTGCAAAGCAAAGTTGCACCTGATAAGCTGAACAAAGCACGAATAAATATCTTTTTTTAATTTTCTTTGTTTCTATGCCCGGAAATCAATCGTCAGCCAGTAGACAATGCGGATGGGGCATCGAGGTGGAAAAACTGAAGGTCGCTATTGCTCAAAAATAACCTAGAGCGGAGCCGGTACGCCCGATAAAGCAGCGAGTCAACAAAAAGAAATACGGGCAACCGAATTCATTTTCGAAAAACGAACTCAGAAATAGAAACGGGACAAACCCATGAAGCCCAATTTTAGATGACCGTTACTCGAACTTTATTGTTAGTTACCGTCTAACTACTGATGGTTATTGGCATTTATCTTATTCCCTGTGTGGTCTCACTACGAAACAGGAGTATGTTCAGCTCCAAAATGACATCAAAATAGTTCGCACTTCAAAACTGTACAAAACCCATTTTTTCAATAGATTTTTTTCTTTCAATACCAATCTTGGTTATGGGAATCACCGGCGGCTATTTTCCGGCAATCTGCCGGGTATGTTTTTATTTACAGCCGTCGTCATCTTTTCAGCGCGTTATTATTCCTCCTTTTACGACTCGAAGAATTGTTATGTTAATATGATGCGTTCATCGATCGAGTTGTTGGGAAATTCAGAATTTAAGAGTTTCATGCATGGTTTTCTTCGTTCGTTCACAAAATCGGTAAATTCTATCTTTAACACCCAGAACTTTTTGAGGGTAAAACAAAGTCCGATTTTTGACAGGTCTCAAATACCGATTCGCACTAAAACCAGGCCTATTGAGACAGGTAATTAGGACTAAAATAACCTGCGCTGAGAAAGTTAAGACCAAAATTAGCGCACAAATGCCCAACAATACCAAATGTGATATTTGCAAAGCAAAGTTGCACCTGATAAGCTGAACAAAGCACGAATAAATTTCTTTTTTTAATTTTCTTTGCTTCTATGCCCGGAAATCAATCGTCAGCCAGTAGACAATGCGGATGGGGCATGGAGGTGGAAAAATTCAAGGTCGCTATTGCTCAAAAATAACCTAGAGCGGAGCCGGTACGCCCGATAAAGCAGCGAGTCAACAAAAAAAATACGGGCAACCGAATTCAGTTTCGAAAAACGAACTCAGAAATAGAAACGGGACAAACCCATAAAGCCCAATTTTAGATGACCGTTACTCGAAATTTATTGTTAGTTACCGTCTAACCACTGATGGTTATTGGCATTTATCTCAGTCCCTGTGTGGTCTCACTACGAAACAGGAGTACGTTCAGCTCCAAAATGACATCAAAATAGTTCGCACTTCAAAATTGTACAAAACCCATTTTTTCAATAGATTTTTTTCTTTCAATACCAATCTTGGTTATGGGAATCACCGGCGGCTATTTTTCGGCAATCTGCGGGTATGTTTTTATTTATAGCCGTCGTCATCTTTTCAGCCCGTTATTATTCCTCCTTTTACGACTCGAAGAATTGTTATATTAATATGTTGCGTTCATCGATCGAGTTGTTGGGAAATTCAGAATTTAAGAGTTTCATGCATGGTTTCCTTCGTTCGTTCACAAAATCGTTAAATTCTATCTTTAACACCCAGAACTTTTTGAGGGTAAAACAAAGTCCGATTTTTGACAGGTTTCAAATACCGATTCGCACTAAAACCAGGCCTATTGAGACAGGTAATTAGGACTAAAATAACTTGCGCTGAGAAAGTTAAGACCAAAATTAGCGCACAAATGCCCAACAATACCAAATGCGATATTTGCAAAGCAAAGTTGCACCTGATAAGCTGAACAAAGCACGAATAAATTTCTTTTTTTAATTTTCTTTGTTTCTATGCCCGGAAATCAATCGTCAGCCAGTAGACAATGCGGATGGGGCATCGAGGTGGAAAAACTGAAGGTCGCTATTGCTCAAAAATAACCTAGAGCGGAGCCGGTACGCCCGATAAAGCAGCGAGTCAACAAAAAGAAATACGGGCAACCGAATTCAGTTTCGAAAAATGAACTCAGAAATAGAAACGGGACAAACCCATAAAGCCCAATTTTAGATGACCGTTACTCGAACTTTATTGTTAGTTACCGTCTAACTACTGATTGTTATTGGCATTTATCTTAGTCCCTGTGTGGTCTCACTACGAAACAAGAGTACGTTCAGCTCCAAAATGACATCAAAATAGTTCGCACTTCAAAATTGTACAAAACCCATTTTTTCAATAGATTTTTTTCTTTTAATACCAATCTTGGTTATGGGAATCACCGGCGGCTATTTTCCGGCAATCTGCCGGGTATGTTTTTATTTATAGCCGTCGTCATCTTTTCAGCCGGTAGTTATTCCTCCTTTTACGACTCGAAGAATTGTTATGTTAAAATGTTGCGTTCATCGATCGAGTTGTTGGGAAATTCAGAATTTAAGAGTTTCATGCATGGTTTCCTTCGTTCGTTCACAAAATCGTTAAATTCTATCTTTAACACCCAGAATTTTTTGAGGGTAAAACAAGGTCCGATTTTTGACAGGTCTCAAATACAGATTCGCACTAAAATCAGGCCTATTGAGACAGGTAATTAGGACTCAAACAACTTGCGCTGACAAAGATAAGACCAAAATTAGCACACAAATGCCCAACAATATCAAAAGTGACATTTGCAAAGCAAAGTTGCACCTGATAAGCTGACTCAAATCCTAGGCGCGAATTTAGCTTTAGCCAAAAAAATTTTGATAACGTGGTTCATTCAATTTGAGGTCATTCAACCCAGAACTTTTGAGCCATTATACAGAAGCTCTAAAAAATTTCTTTAAATTTCTTTGTTGCTATGCCCGGAAGTCAATCGTCAGCCAGTAAACGCGAATGGGGGACTCGTGGTGGATTAACTCAAGGTCTCTATTGCTCAAAAACAACCCAGAGTGGCGCCGGTACGCCCGAAAAAGCAGCGAGTCAACAAAAAGAAATACGGGCAACCAAAACGGACAAAAAATCCCTAGCGGTGAAGGGAACGGCCAGTCAACAATCGGTGAGCAAAAAACCCGACAGTAAAGAGGTGGCGGAGGAAGAAAAAGGACAAGAGGCGATGAAAAAAACTATGGAGGCACAAGCCAAATGAGCTTAAAAGTCTTAGCAGGCGTTTGTGTGCTAATGTGAGTGTCTTCAATTAAATTTAGCTAACCTGACATTATTTTGGCTTAACATGGGTAACAGCAAAACAATGCATAGTTGCGGTACTCATTCCGGCTTTTATATAAATTCCTCCTTTATTTGGGCACTTTTTTTCCAGTATAGCAATCCCAGTGGGCTCTTTCGAATTTGTCAGAATCATAAAACATCTAACTATGAGTTCAATTAACTCGGACGAGCATTCTCAAATCTTTTCACAATTTATTCATAGTTCAATCTAGGTCTAGTTTTTTGTTTAGTCAATGAAAATTCTTTGAATTGTGCGTCAGGACTTGTCCTGCTGTGTTTTTTTACTTCGTTGAATAAATTTTTTGCTTTTCCTTAGTTCACAGCTTGTTCAAATTTTTGGGTGAAATGTGACTTCTTTAGGCTAGTTTCACTCTTCTTTCATTCTACTAAAAGTGTTTTTAGACAGCAGTTGCTCAGCAAATCAACTCAAAGTGAACAGATTCAGTATCAAAAAACGAAATCTGAAATAGAAACGGGATAAACCCAAGAAGCCCAATGTTAGATGCCCGTTATTCAAACTCTATTCTTAGTTACCATCTCTGATGATTATTGGCATCTATACTAGTCCCTGTGCGGTCTCAATACGAAAGAGGATTACGTTCAGCTCCAAAATAACATCAAAATAGTTCGCTCCTTAAAATTGTTTGTACGAAACTAATTTTTTCACTATTTGTTCTCTTCTTTCAATCCCAATCTTGGTTATGGGAATCAACGGCGGCTATTTTCCGGAAATCTGCCGGGTTTATTTTTATTAATAGCCGTCGTCATCTTTTCAGCCCGTTATTATTCCTCCTTTTACGACTCGAAGAATTGTTATGTTAATATGTTGCGTTCATCGATCGAGTTGTGGGGAAATTCAGAATTTAAGAGTTTCATGCATGGTTTCCTACGTTCGTTCACAAAATCCTTAAATTCTATCTTTAACACCCAGAACTTTTTGAGGGTAAAACAAAGTCCGATTTTTGACAGGTCTCAAATACCGATTCGCACTAAAACCAGGCCTATTGAAGCAGGTAATTAGGACTAAAATAACTTGCGCTGAGAAAGTTAAGACCAAAATTAGCGCACAAATGCCCAACAATACCAAATGAAATCTTGCTAGCTCAGTTGGTAGAGTTAAAAATGGAGAAGCAGCAACTGGTTTTGACCTAGCGAATCTAAGTTCAATGTTTTCAATGCTATCTATCTCCAGCCATTCCCATGGGAGGCAAAATTGTTCAATGAAAGCAGCTTTTGTTCAACCATTCCTGCAAAACAAGATTTTCTAGGCCCTGTGAAATCAACCCGCTGCATTTTCGGGCTGATAATTATTTTGATGTGATCTGGCTGGCTGTTAGTATTCTCGTCGGTCGATGGTTTTTGTGAGTTGAACCAGGGCGCTAGACGTTAGTTTCTGTGAATGGTTTTTGTGCGATGAGTTGAGCAATGTTTTCAATCTGATCACGTTTGCTACGCATCAATCTTAGCAAATATGTTTCATGCTCTCCCACTAGTATGTCATAAGTTTTCAACACACCACCGAATGCTTGCTTGGAATGAAGAATTCCCAGGTTTTGTTTGTTTTCCGGATCAACATCCCAAGCGGGCAGTCCATGGTTTTTGTTCAAGTGCTCCATGCACTTCAGGCTCTCTGTGATGAATTTGTTACAGTATAGACAAAAGGGTGGGCTTGTTGCCTTGTTTTGTTGATACATGTGCGCTTCCAGCTCGACGACTTTTTCAATAGCAAAATCACAATCATCACACAGAAACTTGTTTGTTTCACATAATGTTTATGCACAGCCTGCATGTGTCGGCGTAGGCTGCGGTTGTCTTAGAGCACTTTTGGGCAAACTGTACACTTTACTGAATTCATTGCAGGTGCAAGAAATGGAGACAAGCAGAAAAAAATATAGGTCAATTGTTAACAAAATTTCACGAAAAAGGAAAACAATTTTTTGTTGCCTATGAGTTGATAAGAATAAGTTTGAAAAGATTTTCAGGCAAGTCAGTTGAAAGTTAAGGCAAAAAGCAAATCAGAAAAATCAATTTTTGCTGGGCACACATCTTTACAACCCACTCATCCAATCAGAGTGCGCGTTTTTGTTTGATTTTGAAGTTGATAGCTACTGCTCCACAAACAGCAACTGAGAGCAGTCAGTCTCCGAGACCGTTGTGTCAATACCACATAAGTTCATATTTTTACCTGTTTAATTAGTTTTTATTGATTCAGTGGAGGCGACAAAATTTGCTATTTATTTTTCAACCGAAGTTTTTCTCAATTTTGGTACCGCATACTAGCAACTTAGAAGAATTATTTATTGATTGTTTGTCATGATATTAAAGAATCCAAGCTTCGACTGTTTTATAATTATCGCCATCTACTTTTTCATATTTGTGTAAAGTAATATTTCACATAGTTGTTTGCTCAACGTGTGAGTTTTTAAGCAACAACTTTCATTTCTTAACTCCTACAAAATTTCATGTTAAGTCTGGTGGTTAGATGAATCATCAAATAAAATTAAAATTAAAATTAAAAAGTGGTTTCGAGATGCAAAACAAAGATAAAATTTGAACAGCAACAAATACAAACTTTGATTTGTACAATAATTTCAAAGAAAGATTTTGTGTTTTGGATTCGAGATAGCTTGATGACCTTCTTCACGGAGGCATAGCATTGATTCAATGGAGGTGTTTCATTGATGCTGACATCATCATAAAAATTGTTGACAAACAACGGGAGGTTTTTTTACCGGAGTTTTTGTTTCTTCACTTGGCGATTGATGAAAATTCCAAAAACTTGATATTTGCTCAGCTTGTTCTAGCTGCCCCAGTTGATTTTCCCAAATTTTCATTCAGTTATGATTGTAGTCTGCAAAAAGTTTTGTTGTTGGCTTTGCCCATTTTTTCACATCCTGTTTTTTTAATTTAAATAGGAGTAAAATATTCAAAATATCGATGAGCATACGGAGATTTTTCTTGTCTTAACGATCTTTCTGGTGTTTTTTTTATGTAGAAAAAAATTGTTCTGTTTTGTGTATTCAAGTATTGGTTCAATGTAATTAACTGGAGCAATGAAGCTGTTTTTTGTCTGCCTTAATTATGTCTTATCATCAAAGCTTTCTTTCACAAGGACAATATTTTCGAAGTTGTGACACATTCGCACAAGGGTTTGAGGGCCTCGCTTACTTGTTTTTGCAAATTCTAAATAATCAGCGGCCACTTTGCAACTGATGGATAAACAATTGAGATGTTTTTTTCTACAGATTTTCTGGATTCAAACGGTAAAAAAGCAAACAGTTTTTTTCGAAGTAAAAGTTTATAATGACTCAACAGCGGAATCTAGAATCAATTCTATTAAAAAAGAAATTCAAACTCGTATTTATATGGTACGGAACTGAGAGAAAAAGCAGGTTCAAAGTTGAAAGCGAATTTTAGAAGAAGGTTATGTAACAAATAACTTGCAGTATTGTAATAAGGTACCAAAGAACTGAACGGTTTTCACAAAAATCATACTGAACAACAAGAATAAACAATGGCGGCAAGATTGAAAAAATGTTGCAGACCGATTTGTTTATTTGACTTAATCATTTCATATTTATTCCGCCATGTCTATAAACAGAATTATGTCATACTGACATAGGTCGAATTGGGTTGCTCTTGGAAAGTATAAATAGACTCAAGGAGGCGAGCTAGTTTATCCATTGCTAATGAAAATTTGTCAGTTTTGAGATTTAAAGGTCGGGACCTGTAAAACTGTTTTCTGATATGGCCTTTATAATGATTGGCCCGGCGATGCTGCATTAGTAAATAGACATCTTTAAATTGTGTTGGACAGTTGTGAAACTGACCCGATCTTTTGAGTTTCATATTTTGTATAAACGTCTGAGCTGACATAGAGGAGTGTAATTTTGTTTACACGCTTATGGGATTTGTTTGTTCAGCTATTATATTGTCTAGACATGTTGGCGTGGGGTTTTAAAATGTTTACATTCCAACAATTAGTAATCTATTAGTCATTTATCATTTCAGATTACTTTAACAAAGTCTGTCTCAAAATATGCAGTTTGTCTCAATATATGCAACATTATGGTTAATGTTTTGTCTAAGGATGCTGAGTACAGCGACTCTCATTTGGCTCTGTCGCTCAATGAAAAACGGCTCGTTAGGGCTGCTGATAAGACTTGATCATACCACTGGGACCTGTTTATCCTTGAATTTATTCAAAATTGATAGTGAACAAATTGATTGGGATTTCAATCAAAAAGTTACACTTTCCGCGCGAGACTTTTGGTTGCTATGTCAGAACATAGAAAAGTAGAACAAAGTTTTGATCAACCGTTTGGCTTGGTTGACTCACTTCTATTACCTGATTCAACTGATGACTCAAAGCGTCCAGCAAAACGGGCTGGCAAAACATCGACTCATCGTCAAAAGAAGATACCAAAACATCTGTAACAGTCAATGAGAATTCAAAATAATTTCTATTACACCTTTTTAGTTTGCTTCCTGTCATTGTTTATGCGTCCCTCATTAGCTTTTTCTTTTTTGTTCGTTATGGTTGAGGCAGTGTATGTAAACAGTCCTGAATATTTCAAGAAATTCCAAAAACGTTTCAAGTACAATATTTGTGAGACGGCACCAAAACTTGAAATCACAAAAAATGAAAAATATACACAGGGTTAGCATTCATCTGCATTAGTTATTGCAATTTCTACATTTAGCTCCAATCATAATAATGTCGTGTACGAAATTTGTTTGCAGGAGGATAATATATTCGATTCTCTCTATGTACCTGCGGTGATACCGTGTCTCGTTAACTGTTTCAAATCAGTTATTCAACCTACACAAAAAGACTTTGTTAAACGAAGTGCAATAATTGCACGGCTACATGTTGCTGTTGAGTACCTTTCAAAATCAACTTCTTTTGTCACCAAGAACCAGAAACAACTTCCAGCACCCTTGAGTGAGGCAACTGCGAAATCTCTTAGTACTTTGACGGCCAACAGACGTTCTTCTACAGTCCCTGATAAAAGTATTGAACGATTTTGCCAGCTTATGTTTGCTGAACATTCCTCATCTCTTGATCAGATAATGGATATTCTGCTTAGTGGCCACGGGAGTTTTGTTCGAGAAGCCTCAAACTCTTTCATAACCTTTCAATTTTGTAAAAATTGTTATTCAAAAAGTTTTGTTGTTTAAAAATTCGAATAAGTTTCACTTCATATGTTTTACGAAAGCTAGTAAATCTGATTCATTTATATCAGGTATAAATGGGAACTTCTCATTATGAAAATAATGAAAAATATATATGCAAAATAAACCACAAAGCTGGAGTCTGAGGATTGCAGCACAGACTGAATGTCTCTTCTATATTCCATGATATCCATCCTTATCTCCAAGTGTTTACGCTGTTGTAAACGGTTAAAAACGTCTTTGTCTGTAGTCAAGGGTGGAACCAATGGATCTGCAAAATATATTATTGGTTATGCATATCGTTTAGCTAGCACTACCCAGTGGTTACCAATAGAGTTGGATTGTGATGCATTAACAATAATAAAAGTGTTGGTGTTCTTGAGATCTTCGCATTGAAATGCGTAACCTAACTCCACTAACCAAATGTTTCTCATATGAGAAGAAATCAACTGCCAAATTTCCATATAACGATATTCGTGCGGATTGTCGCACGGTTCTTTTTCTTGAATCTGAAGTAGGTTATTTATGAAGTATCTTATATAAAATAGGTGGTTTTTCAAATAAGTCTAAAAAAGAGTTGCTTCAAATGGTATTACAATATTAGTTCGCATTGTTCATTCGCGAGAAAAAATCCAGACGACTCCTTTTTGGACGGGGTTTTCGAGAAAGGATTCTTCTGGTTGAGATTTGTCGTTTTTGATTTGGTTTCTTGTATTGTTGTCTTTTTCATCTAATTATTTTACGTCCGGACGCAATACATGATTGAAGAGATCTACCTCTTTTTTGCTGACTTTCTGTTGGTTGCAACTTCCGCTAACTCAGGTGCTCCCGGAACCAATAAGTCACAACCAATTTTTATCGCTGCGGGCCAGAGGAATTTGCAACAGATTCAGTAAGAGCTTCGAAACAGCTGCCTCTTTGTCTGTAGTGTCCGCAAAATGCGGCACTGATTGAGATGCTTGATTGCTGTAGTATGCCTCCACATCAAATACTTTTATGAATTTTTAAACTGACTTTATCTTTTCCGGATTCAGTAAAAGGAATTAATTTTCCAGTTTCGTTTCTCAACTCTACCTTAATGGTTTGAATATTGTTTGATAAAAATGGCTTGTTGTCCAAATTTGTGTAGGACTTGTAATGTATGAGTGTCACTGTGTTTATGCTAACGTTTCTCAAACGTCTTTCAGACTCAATGATTTTTATTACCGGAGTTCTCACATCACCAACGTTCCGATTTTCAATTTTATCAGTGTAAACAAATATTAACTGTGATCCGCAAGTGATATCCACTGGAAAATCTCCAACATGTCTGTTCAAAGAGTTGCCTGCAAATTTCGACTTGTAACTAAAATGAATAAAACAATGATTCGAAACATCTTTTGTTCCTATAAAACAAAGTGTACTGGGGGATACTTCGTTTTCAAATGACAAACCTTCGTTAGGCCCAAATTTCAAATCTAACTTTTGTGTTACATTGTCAAAATCATAGTCAAACCGTTTCAATTGTGCGATTCGAAAAATTTTTTTCAGAAGCTTATCTGAACTGTTGTATATACCTTTGTTGTCTGGTGAGGTTTTGTGAACCATCAAGTTCAGCGCCAGAACTGACATACGCAACTATTTCGGCTGAGTTTACATTGTTTGATGGAAATCTCCATGTAACTGTAATGGCTGCGCGAGTTGATTTCGAAACTTGGCCATAGTGTGATTGGTAATAGTTCCCATTCATGCATTCGATATCAAACCAATTGTAAATTCTTTGTTAACACTCATGTTTTGTCTTCGACAGGAAAGACGTTCACAGGTGGGACCAATTCTGGATCATAAACTTTACCTTCAATTATAACGTTTTATGCACCTATAAGCTCGTATATTGTTGGACTGAGGGTGGCAACCTTGAATACTGTGAAGACCTTGTCTGTATAATTTTGTTTATAGCCTTTCCTAAATATTTCATGTGACTTTGCAATCCGAACCAGGTCTCCTTCTTCGTATTTTGGCTTGTTCTT
>NC_134477.1:59594880-59657313 GCF_964194025.1 Convolutriloba macropyga | reverse complement strand
ATTCCAAAATTGCATCCACAGCGCCAGCATACGCCAGACCGAATGAGTTCAGTGTCTTTATTATCTGAGCAAGGAAGACACCAGATAAATGACAGCAGTTTCCTCATTTCACTAACTGGCCTAAACTAATCAAAGAACTTTATATCTTTGTCCATAAATTATACTATGAAACGAATACTTTACTAGATTCCAGTTTGGGGTATCACTGCAAACTCAAGTACATCCAGGCCAAGGACGACTTCACGGGGGGGGGGGGGGTCTTGCTTTCAGAGCTGAAAGGCATGGTATCTTTTTTTTTAAAAAAACAATACAATTTAAATACGTTTTGATTGATTAAAATCTGCACCTGAAAGTACTTTGCTTTCGGTATCTTTGCTCTTCAGTACTCATTCAAGTGGCAAACATCAAAGGAGGAAATTGAAGTTTAGTTATGTTCAAACAATTAGCTGGGTCACAAAAGAACATGCACGCCGTCTTTTATTTTATATTGATTTTCCTTAGAAAATTAGTTGGGGTTTGCTTGGTAACGACGCTCTCTCTTCTTTCTATTCGAAAATTGGCAAAAATTTAACCTCCCTCTTCTTTACAAACCAAAAAAAATTTGTTTTGTATTGGAGCGCTGAAACTTTTTGAGATCAGTACATGCTTTTTTCAGAACAATATGAAGTCAAAATTAAGTGAATATTTTTGTCACCCTGAGGTAGTAAAAAATCAGATATTAATTGGTTTTCAATTGTAAAATATATCGATCTAAATTTAGAGTGGAATGAAATTTTGATGCTTGGTACAAACTTTTGATTTTTGAGCGTTTTATTTCAGTTGAAGCAAGTTCAATATAGTTTCCTATTCTTTAGTTCTAGATGTTTGATCACTGTTTCATGCTACAAAACATGCAATTTTAATGCCTAATTACATTCTTTTAGTCACCCGTTCGGTGGTTAATAATTTTTTTGGCGTACGAACTTTTTATGTCCAGGGTTGATTGCTCATTTTTTTAATAGTTTACTCGTAGTTTTTGTTTTGGCAGCTTGCTCGTTTTTTATTTATTTCCGTTTTTAGAGTAACATTTTACCTAGTCTCGTTAATGACAGTATCAACGGGCCAGGGCTTATTAATAAGACTCAAATGGACCTATTTTATGTAGAAAATTTTTATCTGGTGAGTTTGTTGACCTTGAGATTACAATGTTTTCTCTTAAATAAAAAGTGATTGATTCAATTATTATGCCCAATTTGGTTGTTGTAAGAGAATGTAGATAAGGATTCAATTACATTGTTCTAGACAGTTTGTTAAGTTTTTTTTATATCAGTTTTAAGTTGCGGGAACAACCAACTCGTTTTGGTTGCGATAAGGACAAAAATCAATGTTTTTTCACGTTTCACTTCTGACTTGATTGTTGCACGACATGCTCCAGGGGAAAGAGGAGGCCAACTAACTGATCACAGACGGTTGACCAGATCGTCGAAGAGGGTGTAACTCAAGTTGCCTAGAGAACCGTTTCGGAAAAAGGTCAAGAAAAAATGGGCTAATCAGCCAAAACGCGTGCGAGCGCGGAGACCGGGCGAACAAACGTGCCGAAAGCCGTTTTCATCTTCACCACACGGTGTTGTCCATCTCGTCCAAAGTAGACTTCGAGAACACGTCCAAGGGGCCAAATTCCACGTGGAGTCATATCTTTCAGAATCCAAACAATGTCGTTGACTCTCAGTAGTGTTTGGCCACTATCGCTCCATTTGGATCACTTTAACAGTGTCGGAAGATACTCCTTGACGAGTCGTTTTCAGAAATGGTTGACCATTTGCTGCACATTCTTCCAAGACTTGAAACTGGCGGGTTCTTGGCTGTCGAACTTTCCTGGTGGGAGAGAATTGAACGGTCTGTTGATCAGAAAATGGTTTGGCGCGAGAGGCATTTCATTTTCTGGAAGGTCAGCGACAATCGTTAATTGTCTGGAGTTCAATATAGCTTCCGTCTCGACCAAAATTGTCCTAAACACATCAAGCGACAATCTTCTGCAGCCTAGAATGGTCAATAGAGTGCGTTTCCCAAATACCGCCAAAATGAGGTGCATAGGGAGGATTGAACTTCCAAGTTGTGTTCGTTGCTGCCATTGATTTGTAGATTCAAAATTGAACAAATACTTCTTAACGCTCTATCAATGTGCTTTTAATTGTTTTCAAAAAAATTTTCCGGAGGATAACGGTTGCTCCATTCGTTACCGAGAAAAAGCCTTTCTTCAAAACTCAATTAATCGTAAAGTGTCCAGCTGCGCTTTCAAAACCAATTCTATAGAAGAATAGAGTCCAAAATTGCATCCACAGCGCCAGCATACGCCAGACCGAATGAGTTCAGTGTCTTTATTATCTGAGCAAGGAAGACACCCGATAAATGACATCAGTTTCCTCATTTCACTAACTGGCCCAAACTAATCAAAGAACTTTATATATTTGTCCATAAATTATACTATGAAACGAATACTTTACTAGATTCCAGTTTGGGGTCTCACAGCAAACTCAAGTACATCCAGGCCAAGGACGACCTCACGGGGGATCTTGCTTTCAGAGCTGAAAGGCATGGTAAAAAAAACAATACAATTTAAATACGTTTTGATTGATTAAAATCTGCACCTGAAAGTACTTTGCTTTCGGTATCTTTGCTCTTCAGTACTCATTCAAGTGGCAAACATCAAAGGAGGAAATTGAAGTTTAGTTATGTTCAAACAATTAGCGAGGTAACAAAAACAGAAGAATATGCACGCCGTCTTTTATTTTATATTTATTTTCCTTAGAAAATTAATTGGGGTTTGCTTAGTAACGATGCTCTCTCTTTCTATTCGAAAATTGGCTTATTTTTAAGCTCCCTCTTCATTACAAACCAAAAAAATTTGTTTTGTATTGGAGCGCTGAAACTTTTTGAGATCAGTACATGCTTTTTGCAGAACAATGTGAAGTCAAAATTAAGTGAACATTTTTGTCACCCTGAGGTAGTAAAAAATCAGATATTAATTGGTTTTTAATTGTAAAATATATCGATCTAAATTTAGAGTGGAATGAAATTTTGATGCTTGGTACAAACTTTTGATTTTTGAGCGTTTTATTTCAGTTGAAGCAAGTTCAATAGTTTCCTATTCTTTAGTTCTAGATGTTTGATCACTGTTTCATGCTCCGAAACATGCAATTTTAATGCCTAATCGCATTCTATTAGTCCCTCGTTCGGCGGCTAATAATTTTTTTGGCGTACGAACTTTTTATGTTCAAGGTTGATTGCTCATATTTTTAATAGTTTACTCGTAGTTTTCGTTTTGGCAGCTTGCTCGTTTTTTATTTATTTCTGTTTTTAGAGTAACATTTTTCCTAGTCTCGTTAGTGACAGTATCAACGGGCCAGGGCTTATTAATAAGACTCAAATGGACCTATTTTATGTAGAAAATTTTTATCTGGTGAGTTTGTTAACCTTGAGATTACAATGTTTTCTCTTAAATAAAAAGTGATTGATTCAATTATTATGCCCAATTTGGTTGTTGTAAGAGAATGTAGATAAAGATTCAATTACATTGTTCTAGACAGTTTGTTAAGTTTTTTTTATATCAGTTTTAAGTGGCGGGAACAACCAACTCGTTTTGGTTGCGATAAGGACAAAAGTCAATGTTTTTTCAAGTTTCACTTCTGACTTGATTGTTGCACGACATGCTCCAGGGGAAAGAAGAGGCCAACTAACTCATCACAGACGGTTGACCAGATCGTCGAAGAGGGTGTAACTCAAGTTGCCTAGAGAACCGTTTCGGAAAAAGGTCAAGAAAAAATGGGCTAATCAGCCAAAACGCGTGCGAGCGCGGAGACCGGGCGAACAAACGTGCCGAAAGCCGTTTTCATCTTCACCACACGGTGTTGTCCATCTCGTCCAAAGTAGACTTCGAGAACACGTCCAAGGGGCCAAATTCCACGTGGAGTCATATCTTTCAGAATCCAAACAATGTCGTTGACTCTCAGTAGTGTTTGGCCACTATCGCTCCATTTGGATCACTTTAACAGTGTCGGAAGATACTCCTTGACGAGTCGTTTTCAGAAATGGTTGACCATTTGCTGCACATTCTTCCAAGACTTGAAACTGGCGGGTTCTTGGCTGTCGAACTCTCCTGGTGGGAGAGAATTGAACGGTCTGTTGATCAGAAAATGGTTTGGCGCGAGAGGCATTTCATTTTCCGGAAGGTCAGCGACAATCGTTAGTGGTCTGGAGTTCAATATAGCTTCCGTCTCGACCAAAATTGTCCTAAACACATCAAGCGACAATCTTCTGGAGCCTAGAATGATCAATAGAGTGCGTTTCCCAAATACCGCCAAAATGAGGTCCATAGGGAGGATTGAACTTCCAGTTTGTGTTCGTTGCTGCCATTGCTTTGTAGATTTTGTCGTTGTCGAGACGTTTCACAGATCTTTTTAGTTCCTCAGATGCACCAATAAATATCTTGCCATTGTCACTGAGCATTGTTGTTGGCTGACATCTGCGGCTTACAAAACGTCGATAAGCGTTTAAAAATTGTCAGTGTTGAGATCGGGACAAGCTTCGAGATGCACACACCTAGTAATCAGGCAAGTGAAGATGAGGCCGTTGTGTTTTTCAATCTGTCCTTTGGGATCTACTATATAAAAGGTCCAAAAAAGTCGACTCCGCTGTTCGCGAAAGGATACTGAGTAGAGTCTGTCGGAAAACCGCAGGCAGGAAGGGGAGCCATGACAGGTTGAATGTTTTGAGCGGCAAATCGTCTGCAGAGAAAACATCGTTACTTTATACTCAAAAGTGTTTTCCTGAGGCCAATGATGTGGTATCTTTGCTGCACAAAAGCTTTCACTGGCTCTGTTCCTTGGTGAATGCAAATGTTGTGTGCATGCTCTATATAGAGTCTCGCTATCTTGTCTTTTGCGTGCAGTATAATCGGAAATTTCTCGACTTCGAGGTTATCTGGCGCAACTTGCAATCTTCCGCATGACCGAAGCATTCCATGGTTGTCCAACATTGGGTTGAGCAAACGGATTTCGCTCTCTGGATCTATCCTGGAATCACGTTTCAGGGCTTGGATTGTTGAGAAGAAATTTTGCTGCGACATTTTGATCAGCCTATTTCTTGCAAGAATGACGTCTTCTGTCATATACTGCTGATCTTTAGGCCTTTGTTTTCAGATTTGAAAGACCAAATTGAAGACTGTTGCTAAAGTCAGGAGCAACTTGTTTCAAGTTGAGAACCGTGTCGGTTCGATTATTTGCTCCGACAAATTGCGTGAAACTTCTTACGTTGATAACACATGCTTTGGAGAGTTTTCAGGAGCACTGAGCTCTCTTGTGGAAAGAAATGCAGGTGCTGTTAGCCACTTGGCTGGTATTTCGTCTGCATTGAGACCACGGGTCCCGTGGTCAGCTGGATTTTCTTTGGTGGTAACGTGTTTCCATTGGTAAGCATCAGTTAATGCAAGGATTTCTTTGAGGCGATTCGCAACAAAAACAGGTTGCTTCTTGGTTGTGGATAACCAGTCAAGTACTACTTGACTATCTGTCCAGAGTGTAGAACGAGTAATGTGAAACGATGAATCTTTCATGATGGTTGAAAGAATGCGGACTCCGATGACTGCGGCTTCCAACTCTAATTTGGGTGTGCTGATTTGTTTAACTGGAGCAACTTTGCATTTGCTATTAAGTTACAAGTTTCAACATGAGTGGCTAAGTTAGGAACTGTGTTCAAGTATGCAACGGCTGCAACTGCTACACCTGAGGCGTCGACAAATACATGGATTTCATTTTCACTTTCTGGTGAATGGCAACTCTTATTGAGAGTTCTGTTCAATGTCACTTCTGGTGAAGAAAAGTATAAGTCCAAATTCTTTTGAAGTGGTTTAACTACTTGAGGGGCAATTTGTTCATCCCATTTTTTCCAAAGTTTCCACAGTTCTTGAAGAACTATTTTGGAACGGATCGTTGATGGCGACATTATCCCTATTGGGTCGAAGATCGAGGAGACAAGACTAAAGATCTTACGTTGAGTGTACGCTAAGTCAACTTTTGGAAAATCAGTGAGGGGTTTCATAAGAAAGCAGTCTTTCTCAGCATTCCATTTAACACCAAGAACTCGAACAATATCTGTCTGGTTGTCTTTGTCTTCTGGAGGGATTTGGTTCAGGACTACAGAGCTGTTTGAAACAAATTTTGTGAGTCGAAACCCACCTGTTTTTAGACAATGTTTTGTTTCAAGAACTGCCTTACAAGCGTCTTTTTCTGTTGCATGTGATCATTTTTTACATGAATGGATGTTGTCATTCATGTAAAAGTAATTTCTGACGGCATTTAGGGCCTCTGGGAAATGTTGAATGTTCTCTTTGGCACAATGGTTAAGAACGTGTATTGTGCACGAAGGCGAGCAATTTGCTCCAAAGATGAGTCTGGTAAATTGGTATTGTTGAATCTGATTGTCTGCTAACCAGAGAAATCGAAGAGCAGATTGATCAATCTGATGGATGGCGATTTGCTTAAACATGCCTTCGATGTCCGCAAGGACTGCAGCGGGATGTTCTCGAAATCTCATCAGGACACCTAAAAGGTTATTAAGGAGATCGAGTCCTGTAAGAAGGTTTGAATTAAGCAATTGGCCAAGGAATTTTGAAGCGGCATTTGCAACTCGGTGGACTTTTCCTGGCTTATTGATATTTTCCACAGGATGGTGTGACAGGTACCAAATTCTGTCTGGTTGAGGATCTTGCATTTCCACCGGTTTGACATAGTTTTTCTCAAGGTCTGTCAAGAGAGTCTTATTGTATTTTTCTTGCCACAAAGGTTTACGCTGAAGGCGTGTGTTGAGGCTTTTGACTTGGTTCAGTGCAGAATAGAAGTTGTTTTCTAACTTTATTTCTGATTTCCAGGGCAGTTTGATTTCATATCTCTCACCATTGTGATTGATAGAGTTCTTCAAAATGTCAAGAAACTCTTCTTCTTGTTTTGTGTAAACTTGTTCACATTCCTTCTGAATGCCATCTGCTTCAATACTCCAGGACTGTTGAACAAGTTCGTCAAGTCCGGGTTCATCTGTTCTGTTTCTTGACAAATGGAAAATAAATTTCTTCTTCTGCTGACTTGCGGGCTGCTGAGTGGTGGCAGAGATACGGTTCTCATATTCACCGGCGAGGGTCCAACCAAGTTTAGTTTTCACACCAAACGGTTGATTTTGATTGCCAGGTATAACATGTGTAGGATAGATGAATACGAATGCATTAACACCGAGGAGGGCGCCGATTTTGCCATCGGCAATATTTGGGAAATGTATGTGGTGCAAGCTGTTGAAGGCATCACAAATTTGATTAAGTTCAAAAATTTTTGCAGCTGCGACGTTCAGGGACGGGGTGCTGAACGTTCGAGAGAGTTCAAACGATATTTCAGTTGACTTATATGGAGTTAATGTGACTGGCTCAACAATTTTTGCGAGGGACATGCTGTTCTCTGTATTGAGAAATTGTAGTGGTACTGACTGTTGAGTTTCGCGGGGAAGCTCAAGAAATTCAGCTATGGCGTCCAATACAAAGCTGAATTGGCTACCGGGATCTATGAGGGCGTAGGTATCGAATGCTTTATCCCCCTTGAGGAATGAAACCGGAATAAGGTGCAATTGCTCATACCAATTTTTCGGTGTTTCTGAGCACTGGTTAATGCTGAATGATTCGTTAATTGCATTGCCGTTTAAATTACGTCGTTGCACGTTTTGATGGCTTTGATTGTTGAAATTTTGACCATAACGGCTTTTGGGGGCTTTGTTTGTTTGACTTTTCTGTTGAGAAGATGTATTTGGATTCTGACTTGAATCTTTACTACTAGACAAAGCTTTTGGATTGTTACCAGAAACAACTTCAGTAGAAAAAGCTGCTGTAGGGAGTTTGGTTTGCTTGGCAGGATCATGAAGAGTTGTGTGGTGGAATCCACTGCAAACCTGACATCGTTTTTGCGATGGGCACGACTGTTTGTGGTGTTTTGCTCAAGCAATTTGTACACAAATTGTTTTAGCTGACAAGGTTATGTCAATCACCTGGTGAGCACAACTAATACACAGGGCATGTGGCAATGCTGTTTTCTTGTTTGCACTTTTCACAAGATCGTTTTGTGTTAAAAGTTTTATTCGGAACGTTTTGTGAAGTTGACGGTTGTTTTTGCTGAGGTGCAAAGTTCCAATGTTTTCTACTGTTTTCCGCTGATGCGTTGTTGACTGACAACGGGAGGTTGCTATTGTATGGCTTGGTTTGCAGGTTGTTCGAGTTGACAAATTTTGAGGCTTGAGAACTGATGGTTCTTTGATTGCTTTCTCGACTCACTTTGTCGTTGATTTGAGCTTGGAGCTCTAACCATTGTTGAAAATCCACAAGAGTCGGGTCTGAGCTGAGCTCGGTAAGACAATTTTCAGTCCATTTCAGAACCAAATGATGTGGTGTTTTCTCTTTGGCTTTCTTAATGAGTGTTGTAGACTGGAGGTCTGCTGTAAAGCCAAGGTGTTGGAAGGCTTGCACATGTCTTTTCAAAAATGAGGAGAAGGCAATGAAGCTTTGCTAGTTTTAGAAGTTCATTTTCCAGTTTCCGAGCTGGTTAATGAACGCATTAACAACTATAGTACGATCACCGAAATGTCGGATTAGTTCATTCAGTGCTGTCTGATAATAAGATGGATAGCAGGAGTAAGCATGAATCAAGTCCTTTGCTTTCCCACTTACAGAATTCTGCAAATAGGTTATACGATGCGTGTCTGTAATGGAAGTGTTGTTGTGAATCATTGTGTTGAAGTTATTGATTCACTCGTGAAAGTGGATAGGGTTACCATTGAAATTCTGAAGTTTCAGAGGTGGCAATTTGATTGAATGTTTGAACTCAATATTTCCTCTTTCCTGTGTTACATTACAGTTCGAGTGCACTGAGCTAATATGTTGCTTGACAGTGGGTACTAAACTTTGGTTGATTAAAGGCTGGCTGAACTGATTTTGTCCAACAGGATTTAGCTGTTGATTAATGCACAGTGGGCCATGGATCGTGGAAGTTACTGGGGCTTGAAGGTTTGATTGAATTTGAGAGCCAGGAACAAACTGGTTGTTACACAACTGACTGGGTTTTGCCATATTTTGATAAACTGAGAGGCCTGTGCTGACGAGGCACAGGCCTCTCAGATACATTAATTGAATTGCAGGCAATTGATTTTTGCGACTATTTTATCAGTTTTACTTGGAAGATGTGAGGTTCTGTTTGCCACTGTGGGTAAGCAGTGGAGTTTTTGCAGATCACAATTCAACAGTTGACTATCGAGGTTTCCATTTGTTCCTATTTGAACTCGATAATGTCCAAAATTCTGTTGCAGATTGGGAAAATTATGACATTGAGGATTTCTGTTGGCATTTGAATCCTGATTGTTTCTTTGCTTTGGCAAGTTTAAATTGAAGGTTTCCTCCGATCCCGAGTTTTGGGCAAATAGACCATCTGCATCTAATTGGATAGTTGGATCTGCCAAAATGAAGGGTTTTGAAAGTGAGTGATTACTGGAAAGATTCAAATTTTGTGTTGGAGGCAAAAGGTTCTGCGACGTGTTAAAGTTGTCACTCAAGTTGATTTGAGCTGTTTCAGTTTCGAGGACATCTCTATTTACCAGATTAGAGGCAATTTCGAGTTTCTCTAACTTTTTGGAGATGTGAATTCCTGGCTGGTATCTTTGTCAAAGTAGGGAAAACGATTGGGAGCATTTGTTTGGTTTTCAAGGTTATTTTTCGATTTTAGAAGGCTTTCACGAACTTCCTTTTTTGGATATCTTTGGTGGGCTTCAAGCCCATGTTGAATTTGAAGTCATGTTTCATTAGATGTTTGTAGAAACAATGATGGTTGTCTTGGCCGTGGTGGTATTGGGGGCGGTTGATTGATGATGATACTGCTGGTCTGCTTTTCTTGTATATCGCGCTGATGCTGGATTCGTTCCTTGTCGTCACTGGGCGCAGGTGTTGATTGCCGAGACAAGTTTCTTCTGCTGGATATCATGCTGACATCATCTCTCATGCGACTGGAAGACTGACTGAGCTGGCCATCATCGTCCAACAGGTCGACTTGCAGTTCCAATTCATTGAGTCGAGTTATTAATGTCGTTTGCCTATTCAATATTGATGATGCAGTGCTTTGATGTGGCTGCTGTCTCATCACTTCCTCTGAGAGTTTTTTGAGCTCCACTTCCTGGCCTTTGATCTTGTTGATCATCAAATACAATGATCGGAAACTATTTTTCTGTTCCACAGTTTTCTCAAGGAGATCGAGCAGTTTCCTCATTGACATTTCTGTCGCTTTGAACATATTGATGGCAAACTGACATTCAGCGCTGTTCTGCTTCGACATCTTGGTGGCTGTTGCTTTTTTGAAGCTGATTGTTGATGCTGTTGTTGAAGAAGCTCGTTATTGAAGGTGAAAAACGGCTTTGAGAACCAGAGCGACGCAAATTTTTGATTTGAAAAAAGGTTGTCTAAAGTTTGAATGCTAATGATCCTAGTTTTTTCTTGCTCAAAAGACCAGCGACAAAACTTTTCTCAAAAATGATGTCCTGGGATGTGTTTTGTGTGCTTAATCTAGCTTTTTGCACTAAAAAAACCTAAAGGCTTTTCCGAGCGTTTGCGCGTTTTAACCGTTTTTCGTTCAACAGACCTAAATGATTGCTTGTTTTTTGTTAAGTTAACACGAGTTTCGCTTAAATAGCTGGCTTTAACTGTTTGAGCTAGTGTGTGTGTGTCTACTGTGGTTTACAGGAAAACTGTGCCTTGCTACAATTATGCAGTTCAACCAATATTAGACCAGAACTCAAATAATTGTTACAACAAAACTCCTTTTTCTTGAAATTTTCAATAAACTCGTCTGTTTCTCTCAAATACGAATAAATTAACCACCAGAAAGTTTATAGAGCTACCCAAGAAATTTTTCTTTAGCTCCCTAACCCTAACCGAGCTATGAGGGTTAGCTCCCTAACCCTAACCGCTATGATTAATAAATACATCTCACAGTTTTTGCGAATTTATAACTTTGAAATCTGTTCTTTTTCTAGGAGTTTATTGTTGTTGTGACGGCTAAAGATAAGAAATTTTTAAAAATGCGATGCGTTTAGGCAACAAGAGTTACAGAAGGGCTACTGAATGCAAGAAAATTGTAGAGACGAGTCATATTGTGAAAATATTTAGAACTCTTGGGTGTATTGTCTTTTTACGGGTTTTGCAAAAACTTTTTCGTTTCCTTTAAAACTGTGTGACTTTATCTGTTGTTTTTCACTCTTTCTTCAATATCTTTAATATGAATTGACTGTACTAAACTTTCAATGCTCTCTCCGACAGATAACGTCTGAGATCTGCCTTTCAAAATAACTGAGAGTAGGAAAAAAATATCAAATTTTCAGGTGACTACTGGAACCACTTTTCTTCGAAAACTCCTCTTCTGCTGATGGTAACGTCTGAAACCTATAGAGATAAAGGGACTTCGCAGACGGCAACGTCTGAGACCGAGGAGTTCTGCAAAAAAATCAAGTTTGGAGGTGTTTTCCAAAAAAAAAATTAAAATGATATTTATTTTCGTCAAATGAAAGTTTTGATATTTGATGTGGCGCCTAAGGACTTTCTATTTACTTCCCTATACAGGTGAAACTATCAAACCGACTGACAATGACTTGTTTTAGGGGTTTGTTTAGTGGTTTATTTGGCAATTCAAATTGTTATGTCGTCAGAAAACTAACTTGTGTTTTTGAATTTTCTGAATTCAAAAAAATTTTTTCTGACATTTCTCATTTATACGATACTGATTGGATAAATCGATGGAAATGGCTTTCTGTTTGACTGCAAACTATTTCAAGAGAGTTTTTTATTGGTTTAATCCGCAATTGAAACGGATATGGATTGAGAAAACTAAATTGTGTTTTTTGAATTTTCTGAATTCAAAAAAATTCTTTCTGACATTTCTCATTTATACGATACTGATTGGATAAATCGATGGAAATGGCTTTCTGTTTGACTGCAAACTTTTTCAAGAGAGTGTTTTATTGGTTTAATCCGCAATTGAAACGGATATGGATTGAGAAAACTAAATTGTGTTTTTTGAATTTTCTGAATTCAAAAAATTTTTTCTGACAATTTTTATTGATATGATGCTGATGTGATATATCGATCAAAGTGGCTTTTTGATTGATTGAAAACAATTCAGAAGAGTGGTTTAATAGTTTTTTCCGCAATTCAAACAGATATGTAGTCAGAAAACTAAATTGTGTTTTTTGAATTTTCTGAATTCAAAAAACTTTTTCTGACATTTCTTATTGATATGATGCTGATGTGATATATCGATCAAAGTGGCTTTTGGTTTGATCGAAAACCAATTTAGAAGAGTGGTTTAATAGTTTTTTTCCGCAATTCAAACAGATATGTAGTCCGAAAACTAAATTGTGTTTTTTGAATTTTCTGAATTCAAAAAACTTTTTCTGACATTTCTTATTGATTTGATGCTGATGTGATATATCGATCAAAGTGGCTTTTTGTTTGATCGAAAACCAATTCAGAAGAGTGGTTTAATAGTTTTTTTCCGCAATTCAAAAGGATATGTAGCCAGAAAACTAAATTGTGTTTTTTGAATTTTCTGAATTCAAAAAACTTTTTCTGACATTTCTTATTTATATGATACCGATGTGATATATCGATCAAAGTGGCTTTTTGTTTGATCGAACTCTAATTCAGAAGAGTGGTTTAATAGTTTTTTCCGCAGTTCAAACGGATATGTAGTCTGAAAACTAAATTGTGTTTTTTGAATTTTCTGAATCCAAAAAATTTTCTCGGACATTTCTTATTTATATGATACTGATTGGATATATCGATGCAAATAGCTTTCTGTTTGATTACAAACCAATTCAAAACAGTGGTTTAATAGTTTTTTCCGCAATAGAAACGGATATGTAGTAAGAAAACTAAATTGTGTTTTTTGAATTTTCTGAATTTAAAAAATTTTCTCCGACATTTCTTATTTATATGATACTGATTGGTTATATCGATGCAAATTAGCTTTCTCTTTGATTACAAACTAACTCAAAAGAGTGGTTTAATAGTTTTTTTCGCAATTGAAACGGATATGTAGTCAGAAAACTAAATTGTGTTTTTTGAATTTTCTGATTTAAGAACATTTCTCAGATTTTTGTGTTTCTTTTTCGCAGATTTTTCTTTAAAAATGAGAAAATTGCCTTTACTCGCTTTGAATATAATGAAACTAGTCAGAGTTCATGAATCAAGGTGTTATAGTAACAAAAAAAGGTTTTTTGTGGGACAAATATTAATTTTTTGGAGGCTTTTTGTCGAGAAAAAAAATAGAGATTTTGGATGGCTCTAACCGGGGAACAGGACATCAGAGGTAACGTCTGAGACCTCGGGCAAACTTCTGCTGGTGACGTCTGAAACCAGTAAAAAACTAGATCCTCTCGTCGGGGTGACGTTTGTAACCCAAACTTGGCTTCGTCGCTGAAAAAATTGATTGTCTTTTCTTTTTTTGTGTCTTTTCTGCGTCTTTTCTGTGTCTTTTCTGTGTCCTCTTCTTTGTCTTGACCAGCTGCCAGCTTTCGGGTTCCGTTTACTGTGCTCGGCACTTGATGGTTGCACTAACCGCTGATGCTTTCTTCAGTGCGTCGCACAAATTGTGGAACAAAGAAACTATTTGCCAGTAACAGGGGAGACTTTTGTCCTCAAAATTGTTTTGGGGAAAGAAGGTTTTGTTCTTTGAACGAGGGGTAAACCATAAAAAGTAAGAGAATGTAGATAAGGATTCAATTACATTGTTCTAGACAGTTTGTTAAGTTTTTTTATATCAGTTTTAAGTTGCGGGAACAACCAACTCGTTTTGGTTGCGATAAGGACAAAAGTCAATGTTTTTTTCAAGTTTCACTTCTGACTTGATTATTGCACGACAGTTGTGAACTTTGTCTCAGCATTCTCTTACAAAATGACAGGTTTGATTGGGTTTCCCTCATAAATCACAAATATATTTTTTAGTGTTTTCCTTAAATATGATTAGTCTTTTTTTTAAAAATTAGTTAACAAAACATTGAGTTTGACCAATATGTATTTTTGTTGGCAAGACATTTAGTATCATCCAATTGTCTCTCTTAACAAGAAAAATTGAAATTAATTGATAAATTAATTTGATAGGTAATGACTGTGAGTACCTAGACTTTTTGTTTTTCATAAATTATCAATGAGCGAAGCCAACATTGTTTGTTTTCCTCAACATTTCGGCAACTGCTCTTATAAATGGTAGGCTCTATTGGGCTTAAAATGTGGAAAAAGTGAAATCTAATCCGCGTATTAGTTTGATATTTGAATGATTTTCAAACTGTGACACTGTATTTCGTTTAAACATTTCGGTCTTCGATCGATATTAGGATTAGAAAAGACCGTCCTTGGTCAATATTACGAATTAAATAGACAGTCATTGACCAACATCAGTATACAAAGTGCCCCCGAGGCCAATATTAGGCCGTCTTTGACTAATATAGGTATGAAAAGGGCGGTCTAGGTATTTTCCACGTTTTCTAGGTATGTTGCTTGCACGAGTCCCGTAATCCCGACCTTCGAATTGTTTTTGGGCAAATTCTTTTTTGGGCAATCATTGTGAACAGTGGAGTGATTTTAGAGGTGTCACCCAATGAGAGGGGACCTTCGCTTTTATAAGTACTGTCTCACCCAATGAGCGGGGAGAACATAAATAATTTTCAAGAGTTCAGTGAAGATTGAAAAAATGAAAAGACCTTTACCGGCTAATTTTAGTTATGAAAAGACCACTTTCGAACAATATTAGGTATAAATTGAATGTCTTTGATCAATATTAGCATGCAATGACCATCCCCGTCTTTGACCAATATTTGGGCTTAAAACCATCTTCAACTGATATTATTATAGAAAGACTTCCCTCGACCAAAATTACTTATTAAAAACCAATCCTCAGGCAACATTAAGAACAGAAATGGCCGTTCTAGCCCAATATCAAGAATGGATGAGACCGCCCTAAGCTAATATTCAGAACTAAAATGACCTCCTGGGCCAATATTAGGCATCAAAAAGCATTGCTCGACCGTTCTGTTGATTGAAGATAAATTGGATTGACTTTATTTTTGCATTTTTTTTTTCACAAAAAGGGAGACAAAGATCCGTTTATTTGTCATTTCTTTCCTTAGCTTTTTTAAACCTATTTCTGATCTTCTTGGTTTTTCTAAGTGTATTGATCATAGATGACTATTTATAACTGCTACAAAAAGAGCACGTTCCTCGTTCGCTGAGTTTTTTAAGGTGTCTGGATTGATTTCCAGCATCTTAAAATCATATATGACCTTGTATTTCCTCACCTGAACATTATATGACCAAGTATTCGATCAAGGAAATTTGAATTAATGGCGGCTCATGCAACTCTAATTTTTTTCCAAAAGAGAGTTTTCCACGTTTTCTCAGTCGTCTCTCATCATCATGGGGCTGGGCTACCCCCTCATTATTTCCTTAAGTCATATAATATACGTTTAATATTTGTCATTAAAAATACCCCATGTTTTGTCATATAATATACGCTACTTCTATTGTCAAAAACGAGTGCTACTAAGAAAAACACATCTAGCGGTATTCTTGAAACGAACTTTGATCTTTATAAACAACATGTTACAATGTAAATAACAACAGGTTACAATAGAACTAAACAAAAAATATGAAACCGTTCAAGAGAATTGAATGTCTCATTTTGTTTTTTCAAAATTTATAATGTTTGTGTACTATGTGGAGTGCAGTCTTTTTCAGTCAAAGCATAAGAAAAGATAAGGAGGTAATTGAAGATCGGACAGCCGCACAAAATTGAGTCAGACAAATTTTTTTAAAGAATTTTTGTATCAAAATGGTCTACAATGTATTGACTGTTTCTGAAATGAAAATCCTGTAAAAAAAAGCATCCAAAGGTCAAAAAGTGTATTCTGCCAAATCAAACATTCAAGTGTCTAACCTTATTAATCCATCCAATTTAAATTAAAAAAATGGCTATTGTTCAATGCAAAATTTAGAAAAAATAAATGCCTGCTTAAATAGGAACAAAAAAATTGAGTGCATTTTATTGTTGTTATCAACCAGAAAACTCTGAAAAGAATCAAATTAATTTAAAAATATAGGGAATCTGCCAGAAAAACTGTCGGCCACCGAAAACTAGTTCCCTGCAGATTTGCAGAGTGCCATATCCTGAGGACAGGAAAATGACTAAAGAAGTATCCAAACGGACACAATGACAAAGATGCTCCAAATTGCATTCCATCTATGAAAACTAATAAAATTTTCAATTGTTCAAATCACTCCCAGATTCACAAATATTTGCTTAAATATTTCGAAAAACTCTATGGTTGTATGAATCTCTTGGTCAAATTGAAAAAAAAAACGGTTCTTCTAAACTTTATATCTCTACTTTTTTCTCTCAAAATATTGGAAGAGTCAAAACCACTCCCTTCCTTGGCTTGTTCTTGCTCAACTGCTCTAACTAAAAGATTTTTTTGACGCGCGGTTCAACCAAACACTTCTTTTAAAATTATACCTTTTTTGAAATCGCCAGTTCAGCAATTCAAGAAAATTTAGGCTTGCTTAGAGGAAAACAAAACACACTCCCCCCATAGAGTACACAAGAGCTACAAAAATTCGGATTCTGCATTTATTGACAGCTGCAGGGTCGGTCTAAAAATTATGATGGCTTTGTCACTTTTTTTCTTAATAACGCCTCCATAAAATTTGGATATATGGAATTTAGCCGATTGAAATTAATTGCCAATATTCTGCAACATTGGAATTGCAACATGAACTGCCTTCTGTCAGTTTTTCTGTACAAGTCTTTGATAAATTTGATTTGAATTTCAAATTTATTTTCTTTCCAGAATTACTCTTTTGTCAGAGTGTCATTCATTTTTTCCTCTTATAATTGTCATTTTTTCAAGTTTTTTGTGTTTTTTGTAAATATCAATATGACTGACATTTTGAAAAGATTAAAACTTATCAATTATAAATATTTTCCTAAAATTCAACGAAGATTTCGTGCATCTTGCAAACAGCATTACGCTGTCAAACATAGCTTCTTGGAAAGTACGATATGCACCCCCCAGATACAGAGCACGTGCCATTACACAGTAAATCATTATGTAAAAATATGGCACGTGCGTCTGGGGGGTGCAACTAATATGCACCCCCTAAGCTGGGGGGACACAAACGGAAAAGATCCCCAAAGTGCGTCATAATTTGACGCCTTAAATTCTTACCAAGAAAAAGCATAACACAAACCCTGGAAAATGGTGATGGAAAACTTTTTTCAAATAATGCAATCGATTCCACACAAAAAAAGCCCGAACATGTTTTTAGTGAAACTCAGAGGCTAGGAGGCTCTTGACGCTTTATTAAAAAATTCGTGATATAATTGCTGAACATCAATGTCACAAAAATAAGTATAAAATTACTTCAAACACATCATATCATTTTGTCCAGTCACAATGACAACCCTAATAATAACGCATTGGTCAAAATAACAGTGGAGAACCATTGGAAATTACTTCCAAATGTCTTCATTCATTTTCAATCTATCAGCTGCCTAAATCTAGTTGAAAACATTTTCAGACTATTGAAACCAGCCGGCTTTTTTTCAAGTGCAAGTAACATTTTAAGAAAAAACGCTTAAAAGATACAGAGTTGAAAAAAGATGACAGAATTAAATGAAATTTCCAATGAAACATTCTAAGAACAGAAATTACATTAAAATTTGTTCAGATCAGCATTTGATGAAGGAAAAGAAGAAGATGTGATAAGATGCATACATCATACAAACAGACATCTGATGTGTTGCTTTTATGTTTATTGTTGAAAATATTTTGGCGAGCTTTCTTTGTCTCAAGTGAAACACGAGCATCTTTCGAAACATTTTGCACCGTTCTGATGATAGCTTTCAAACGTTCTGAAAAAATTCAGAATTTTTTTTCGAAAAGAAAATCAACAAGCCATGCATACAAAGCACAATTTTTGCATTGATAATCACTAAATGTTTATTACTAACCTTTTCAACAGACAATTTGAATGCGATTGACAGCAGTTGTTTTTGTAGGAAATACTTGAATCTTTTTTAATTAAAAACTCTGTTTGTGTTCAAAGGTATTTTCGAGTCATCCTAATTTTGAAGTTATATGAGAATAATGTCTGATAATAAAAAGTCACAAACTTCATTATTTTTAATGTTTTTGAATGCTCTTCATGTAAAAAAACTATTATAAAAGTCTGCTTTATGTTTGGAAGTAAGTAAAGGGTATATGTGAAGTTGCCGGATATGTTACTGTCGTACGTTTTATATGCAAGAAAAGTCGGTAAGTTGGTTTTTGCCACAACAAAACTTTAGTCTGTTTGGAAGAGAAGCCTCATTTTGTTACATATTGTTAATTGGAGAAATCTTCAATTTAAAAATAGGTTTTGTCTTTTCAAACCGACATTTGCGATCCTTTCAAAATGATTTTTTTGAAAACTGAGGCATTTCAATCGTAGCAGTCGTGCACACCAAGAGTCAGTTAACTAATTCATTATACGAGCTTGAAAAATGTATGAAAGCTCTTATTTTTTTTGCATTTTTAACAATTATGATTTCCAGCGTTTGAAAATTCAATAATTAAACTTTTTCTAAAATTTGAAACGCACCATAATTAGGGCACTGCACAAAAAACGCAATTATTTTTCTCATGGTTTTTCCAATTTTAATCGTACATTATAACATTTTCTAATCTTAAAAAAATTAACTAACGTGTTGTTTAGGGTTGGTCATTAAGTACTGCATAGAATTGGAAACAACTCATCATGCGCAAGCATCGAAAACAAACAAAATTTTTTTCCAAGTTGACAAGAATTGAGCAACAAATCAGCCAAATGCTAGAAAACATAATTCAGCTGACATTTTTTTCACACTTTTACTTCTACTTTTTGCTCGCCTAATTTTCTAAAGTTTGTTGGAGGTGATTTCATTTAAACTACCGCAAAATTTCATTTAAACTATTGAAAAATACGAAAAAGTTTGAAATATATGTACGGAAATTAAGTCGATAAGTTTGCACAAATTCTTGACGTATCTTACTTGATTATCTGAGCATGGATAAAAAGCTCAAGCTACTCTGTCTGAAACCGAAACTTCATCAATCAAAATTGGCTTACAAATAAGTGACGCAATTCTGTAGAAAGTGTCTAAATCCAGAGAGTAAAGTTTACACTAAGTCCTAGGAAAAATCATTACTTTTGAGCTAACCAAACATGTCTGACAATTTGATAAGATCTTATGGCTGAAAGATAACGAGATTTTATCTTTAAAATAAACATTTGAAACAGATCAGCCCTCTTTGGCAATTTTATTTTGCTATTTAATCAATTTGAAAGCTGGTGGTTATGTCGGATCGCACACCTCTCACACGTCGCAATTTTCCATGATTTTGCAAGATAAGTTGATCGATAAAATTTCCATAATCTGACCCAGAAGATCAGAAAATAATGTAGGATCAATCACGTTGATATTCAAATTTGATATTGAAATTGAGTATAACGCTCTTGAAACAATGAAGAGACGCATATAGGGTCAATATTTAAGTTTTGAATCTAAACCTTTTAAAACCAATCCAAACATTGTCTTCTTTGAGATTATGTTGATAAAATCCCATGACCATCAATAATGATAGAAGTGTAAAGGCTCTTAATTACATTAATGGTAAAGTTAAATGCAAACCCGGATCGAGATTCAAGTCTTGATAAGTACTTCTCCAGTAAAATACACGTCCTAAACTGACAAATCGGTACTGGTCAAGTCTTCTTTCAATTTTTAAGAGTTGTGAATACTGACCAGGACTCACTCAAGATATGTCAAGTATAAGTCAAGTCTTGGCCAAGACTTGACAAGTCCTGAGCTAAGTATTGTCAATTCTTGATTATTGCACTGTTAATAGGCTAAGTAGAGATGTGAGAAGATTGGTTTATGTTTTATGCATTTCGAAATTAGCCAAAATTTGTCCTGTTTTTTACGAGAAAAGATTTAAACCTGGCCAAAATGTTTCTGACTCGAGCATCTGTTAACATAAAAAATGCTACAAATTCATCCGGAAACAATTTTTATTTTCAAAGAGAAGAAAGAGTGGAAATAACAGGTTTATTTAGGTGATATCAAAAAATTTGATATAACCTATAAAATGAATTTTGTGGAAGTGCTCGCATTCTTTTGTGATTCCTATTTCAATTTGGGTGTTATGAGAGCATGTCGTCACATTTAGCGGCTTTTTCCTGTCGTTGCGAGACGAAGGAAATCCAAAACAAAAAATTGTGCTCAAGATTTGACTGGAGACTTGTCAACTCTGGGACAAGACTTGATCAAGTCTCGGCTGAGACTTGCTGATGAATTGTCAAGACTTGACCAAGATTTGACTCAAGACTTGCCAAGACTTAAGAGCTGCCAACACTTCTAGACAAGCCAAGTCTAACAAGTGACTTGATCAGAGCTCTGATACAGTACTGATTCAAGATCTGCAATTTCACTGAATTTGTACTGATTAAGACTGGGCGTCCAGTCGGGGAATTAAAACCGAATAAACATTGTACTCTTTTGTTTATTTGCAATAAGTTTATTTGATTCTCAGCGAAAAAAACCTTGTAAATTAAACTTATTACTAATTTTTTTCTTTACGATTCTAATTCATTCGTCAACTCTTGTGACACTCCATGCACATCTTTGTCCTGAATTTCTGAAAACAAAGTTTAGGAAAACAAATTTAAAGTCTAAACTAGAATGTACACTTCATATTTTTTGTTTTGCATGCAAATATTTGCATATGCAATTGTCGTCAGATACGAGCTTGAATAAAATTAATGACGTAAGAATGAAACAAAAACTCGATACAATTTTTCGAGTTATATGTTACATGGAAAGTAAAAAAATTGCGATAGACTGTGGGAAGAATAAACAATGTCTTTGTTCCTTTTTTGCGCTAGAAGAGTACGCTAGTTGAACTCTGTCGGTTAGGGTGATCAAAATGTTTTATATGCAAAGATGAATAAAAAATTTCAGATGAATTGTTTTGATTGTAAAAACTTTACTCCAACAAAAAAAATGTTTTTTTTTCTTAGAACCTCTTAGGCCGAGCAAAATTCAACTTTTAAAAAGAGAAGAAAGAATATAGCTAAAGTTTTCCAATTATATGAAACAAATTTAGTAGACGTGAACACTCAGTCAAAAGATAAATTTATCTGAAAATTAACTTTGTCAAAGAAACCGTCAAAAAAAGTCTGTCTAAAATCCAAAATAGACAGAAGTTTTCTGCCAGCCGTCTTTTTCCGAGAGCAAAAACCAGCTATTTTATGCAGTTTACCATTAGCAAGCTTCAACTTTCAGCCCTGTAACGCTAGAGAGTTGAGTAGTTAAGCTCTTTTCTTCGTGTTTTTTTCATATAATTTTATAGCGTTCATTGTTATTGCGAATCGACTCAACCCCATAAGTAATATTACCATGACTCCAGTGTTATTTTTTCCACGAGGCTACCGGGGTGAGGTTCCAGGCCAAAATCAGATATGCCCAAAACTAGGCGCTTTCTTCAGACTTTCGTGCGTTCCTTATCATACTTTCACGCAATCGCTGGACTATCGTGCGTTAGCTCGGATCAAATTTTTCTGCCCAAATAGACAAAAGAGTAGGGATTCTATGGAAAGATATTTAGCTCTAAATTACGGCATCATTCTGGACTGCAAGAAGGAGTTCAGTTAAGTTATAAAAGATGGAAGTGGTGGGGGGCGGGGGGGTTGAGGGTTAGTCTGCAACGCCCCACTCTTTTGTTTTTCTTAGTTGTTTACTAGGATATATAAAAATTGTAACAAATAATCGCATTGCTTTGTTTATTCATTTGAATGAAAACAAAAAATGTTCACGGAGGCTGGGGGATGCGTGGTTCACTATCGTTTTTTAAAACAACCATTAAAACTCCGGTTTTTTTTCAGTACCAAATGACAGAAAAGAGTATAAAGATGACAGAATCAATTGAACGATTTAAATAAAACATTTGTCAAAAAGAGATCTTAGCGAAATTTCTTTAGCTACATATTTGATGTGAGATCTGAAAAATTAAAATTGTTTAATGATGTTTCGGACAGAAATTGCTAATATTAAATAATACAGCGGCACTTGTTTTTACTTATAAAATTCAACAAAACGTCTGTTCTGTTTTTATTTTTCTAATTCTGAATCTAAATTCTAGAACATCAGACAGATGCCATTTAAAAAACTATATATAATATTTTTGCCTTTAAAATTAGCATTTGTTCGCTCCCAACCATTCCAATAGACAGTTTCAATGCAATAAGTTATTTATTGGCAAAATACTGAAAATTTATTTATAGATAGGACATATTTGAATGCTTTTTATACTAATGGTTCTCTTTGTTTTTTTAGATCAAATTATCCTAAATATGAAACATTTATACCGAATAAGTCGCTTCAATTACTCTGAAAAATATCTCGCTTCGTTTTGCGCATCTATTTTATCAGATTTCTAAATCATTTTCATTTCATTGATCTCAAGCAATCGTTTTTGTTCGCCATATTTCTGAGCACGGAGAACTCATTGAAAATGGTGTTCATCAAAAACTATTTCGAAGTCAAAACCCGAATTAGCCCTCTGCCTTTCATGTTTTGCCTTCAAATATCATTTACCGGCATTTTTTGCCAGATACGAGCAGGGATCAATTTGTTCAATAACGTAAGAGTGAATCAAAAACTGACAGGATATAATTTTTCGAACTTTATGACACATGGAAAGAAAAAATGTGCTATAGAATGTCGGAGGGATTATAGATGCCATTCGTTCAACTTTTGCGGTGGAAGGTTGTGCGAGTAGAATTCTGTATCTCAGGGTGATCATGACGTTAACATCTCCTCATGGGAGTCTAGCGAATCGTGCGATTATTCCGGAACCCCCGACGACTGCTTGACTCCCGACCCGAGATACGAGATCTGTAGTCGGGAAGCTTGTACGGTCCCTTCCGATCTGTTCCACTGGAGTGACTGGGAATTTGTTTATGGAAATGGCGAGAATAATGTCCTCTGGATCAAGGACTGTGTTCGAAATTGCTCTGATAACAGCAAAAAATTGGTCAGCAGATCCAATTGTAAAGGTTGCAATAGGAGAGAACCCAAACCCCGATTGAGTAGTGACCCGGGAAACGAGGAATCCTGCACTTATGATCTTTTCCACTGGAGCGAATGGGAAGTGACTTACGAACATAGAGAGAACAATTTGATATGGGACAAAGTCTTAGTTCGAAAGTGCCTGGACAATTACAATAACAATGTCTCGAGATCAAATTGTACGGGTTCTGACAGAAACGAAACAATTGAGAGCGTTTTGTGGATAAACGATAGATATTTGGACTGGAATGACACTATAGATTATTGCAAGACTCTGAATGGGGTACCCTTTGGTCAATTTGACTCTATAAAGCAACTCATTCGGAAGTTCTTGGCAATCGGCGAATCGCCCTTTACAAATCTTCTGGCCAGTAGCGCATTTTTTCGGACTGGTGTTTATCAAGATGGAAACACAACCACGTGGAGGTCAATAGAAACAGGAAAATTGGTGCCAAATAGCGACATTTCCTGGTTTTTTCGAAGTGGAAAACCCAGTCGAGGTATCGGCAATTATTACATTGGCTTGCGACCAAGTGACTTCAAAGAGAGTGCAGACCGTTGTATGTTCGATTTGAAGGATGATCGCCGAAAAATTTTTTGCTCTGTCAAGAACTATCAGTCAATAACCAGTCCACTATAGCCCCCACACCTACAAACTTAGTTAATATATGACGGAAGAGCCCCCCTTCACATTGCCATTTAAATCCAAGGTCTACGTGCAGACTTATGAAAAGATAGTCTTCGACAAAAATTTACTATGAAAAGACCATACTCGACCCATTTGAGCCATGAAAAGACTTTAGCTGAGCTTTAAGACATGCTGGACTTTTGGTCGACTCAGATTTTTCACAAAAGACTTTAGCTGGGCCCAATGTTTGCTCAAATGAATATAGTCAAGGTCCAGCCAAGGTCTTTTCATGGATCCAGGTAGAGTTTTTGATAGCCAATTAGAGTTGAGCAAGGTTTTCTTATAGGTCCACCATTAACTTTTTCTTAGCCAGTTGAAATCAAGCGAGGCCTTTTCATGGGTCTGCCATTAGTCTTTTCAGTACATGTAGTAGCCAACATATATGCTCCCTGATCTTTTACAATTCTGGAGAACCACAAATCTCTCAAAAACCTGCAATGTTTCTTTTTAAAAAATGGTTTATAAATTTCGAAGAAAAAACAAATTGAATAACGCCACATTTTTGCAATGGTTGAGGGGAATAGGACCATTAAATTTAAACTACCCGGTTTCATTCAATCAACTAATTTGGTAATTTAATCAAATTGCCGTAACTGATTTATCTTAACAGTTGACAAAATTCTTAAGCCTTTGGCAATTTTCCAAATGTTTTTTAAGTAGGACGTCTCTTGTGCAAAGCTGCTTGGTGTTGT
The DNA here is from genome assembly GCF_964194025.1 of Convolutriloba macropyga. Classification (NCBI taxonomy): domain Eukaryota; kingdom Metazoa; phylum Xenacoelomorpha; order Acoela; family Convolutidae; genus Convolutriloba; species Convolutriloba macropyga. The sequence continues at coordinate 59,632,690 of NC_134477.1, read as the reverse complement.
CGGGTGCTGCTTCTTCATATACAGAAGCAACAAAGTTAAAAACACCGAATTCGCAAAAAAGCAGACTTATTTAAAGATTCTAACTGGACCCATGAAGAGACTTTAGCGGGACTTCAACTAGTCGCTGGGCTGTGTAATTATAGTCAATATCACCCCTCCCCCAATGGACTTTTAAAGTCTTTTCATGAGTCTGCACTTAGAACTGGGAAACATAATGATGACTTCAATTTCGTGGTATGTGTGAGGTATATTGGGAAAGACCCAAAAACTTAACGTACTCAGTGAATTAAAACAGATGCGTTCATTTTACATTGTGTAATATATTAGGAAATTTTGTACGTAATCAATCATGTATCAAATACAATAATGATCTGTGATCAGAATAACGTCGACCGCACAAGTATCAATTGCGCCCAAAAATACAGTGTCGAGTCTAGATCTCCAGATCAAAGGTGGTCAGGAGGAAGGTGGTCAAGGGAAAATTCAAATCATTTTTTGTTAATCATTACGAGCGTCATTTAACTAAATATGGAAATCTTTCTCAGCGTCACTTCAAGTTTTCCTTAATTATTTGGTGTAAAGTAAATTTTCTTTATAGTGAGTTATTTTTGTGCGTTTTTTTTTTGCTGTTTGTGTAATAAATTCAAACTTTTTGCTTGCATAATTGGTTTGACTATTTTATGATGCTTTATATTGAAAAACAAGCTTTGTTCTTACACTCCATCTAACAATATATCAATACAAACATTTCAGAAAATTCAGTGTTGGTTTTTTATATATCGATCGGCCAAAATTGCCTCAAAAAAACTATCTGGGTCTGGTATGAAATACTTGGATCGGAATACTGTGGGGGTCTGCACAATAACTAAATTCACTTTAATACGAAAAGTAATGTTTGAGGTTTCCAAAAATTAAACTGTTTGCCTTATCAAAATTTGAAGCATTAAAACCTTTATTTTCTAAGCCAAGGAGAAACCAACGCGTACTGAACTGAACAGTTTTGATTGCTTTTCATTATATAGAAAGTAAAGAAAGTTTTTTCAGCTTGAGCAAAAATGTTTTAAACTCAAATTGCTAAATTCAAAAAAAGAGAACAAATAACTTTTAACTTTTCGTTGATGCTATACCAGTATTGTCGTTTGACGTGAGAAATTGAGAGCAATTGAATCGCACATTCTAAGCTGGCTGTTAAAACATTAATTGACAAAAATGTGTAGCGTTCATGTTTTTTTAATTAAATTATTCATCTTCAATCTGGATTATTAATTTGTGCATTTAAACTAGCGTGATATAGAGTGCCTAGGTATGTTAAAATGGTGACTTAGAAAAGTCTGGTCATTATTTGTTCGAACTTCTTCAGAGCACTGTACTTTGTTTAGTCAGAATTCTCGATCACATTTTGAAGAAATTCTGAGTTCCGATTTTAATGTAATCAAACTTTTAATATATAAGTTTGGTTTCATTTTTGTCGGCTTTAAATTAGCACAATTTATCAATTTCTGAGAATGCAGATTTCAACTTTGCTAAATTGAGCTATCAAAGTTAAATAATTTGGAGATATATCAGATAACTAAAATAAACATAAATCGGATCTTTTCCGTTTGTGCCCCCCAGCTTAGTGGGCGCATATTATTTGCTTATTTGCACCCCACCCCCCCCCCCCCCCCGACGCACGTGCCATACTTTTACATAATGATATACCATGTAATGACACGTGCTCTGTAACTGGGGGGTGCATAACATACTGGGGGGGGGGGGGCATAACGTACTGGGGGGGGGGGGGGTGCATAACGTACTGGGGGGGGGGGGGTGCATAACGTACTGGGGGGGGGTGCATAACGTACTGGGGGGGAGGGGGCACAAACGGAAAAGATCCCATAAATCTTTAACAAGCTACTCGGCGCTAGGCTTTGAACAAACTGAACCAAACCACGCTCAGCAGAAGCAGAAAAATATGATATTGTGGTCTGTGTGGTATTATGCTGAGTGATTTTTACTTTCTTAACATATTTCCAAGAGTCATTTTGATAAGAAGATCTCAACCTGTGATAGTTGCAATGAAAAGTGAACCAGTAAATGTGAGAAACAAGAAATTCGGGACTTTTCTATTTGTGCCCCCCCCAGTGCGTTATGCGCAATCCCCCCCCCCGTTACAGAGCACGTGCCATTACAGAGTAAGTCATTATAAAAAATTATGCACGTGCGTCTGGGGGTTGCAAACATTATGCACCCATTAAGCTGGGGGGGGGGGCACAAACGGAAAAGATCCAGAAGTTCATTAACAGTTGCGACAGAAAAAATACTCAGAAAAAATGACTTCGAAACACCCCAGAAGTCTAATGTACGTGATGAGAAAAAGCGATGTCTCTGGGGTAAAGATATTATCATAAAAATCAATCGATTCAAAAGCATGATCAAAAAAACGTTACTCTTCGCTTATAAATTCATCCGAATATGCTGTCATTATAGATACGCAGACATGAAAGTTTCCAAGAGCGTCTCGCTATGAAATTAATTACTGCGGGATTTAATTTAAAAAACTATAAAATTTTGTTTCGGCTACTACGATACCCCCAAGCTTAGTTATGAATTTTCAGCCCCCCAGTCACATGTTCTATTTTTTACATAGCAAAATGTTTTCTGTGACTTATAAACAACTTTTTGGGGGCATGAAAAACAATGGAAGGGGAAACAGAATAGATCCAAAATTTTGTTTTTGCTTGAAACTCAATCTCAATTACAGAAATTAAATGATCTTTAATCACATGTTCTACATGACTCAAATATTTTACCCTCATCTCAATTTTCTCGACATCAAGATTACCCATTCAATTTTATGTTCAAATTATTAGCTTTTGTTTTTCATATAGAAACGTAAGAACAAGTAATTAAATGCTAAAAGTCGACATTGCCAAAATTTAAAATGCCTTAATTTGCTTTATAAACGACTAAAAGTTGAACTTATGGATTTTGGTTATTTAAAAATTCTTGAAAATGCGTGTTCTAAGCCAGGTTACGTGAATCTTTAAAAGTAACTCTGAAACTTTGGCTTTACGTCTCGAATTGTTGCGCGGTTCTCGATAAACGCCAGCTGTTCTCAGGGATTTGGGCAGTGTCTCGTTTCTCATACTTCAAAAAGCAACGATTCATTGTTTTCCGGGCTAGAATACTTCGGCAGTGAACCAGCACTCTTTATAGTCTTTGTTGTTCTTGTCTTTTCTCCAATCATGATCATAAAATATACGCAGTCTTTTCTTACTAATTACCACTACGGCCGGAAAAAGTTGCTAATCCGATTATTGGAAACAAACTCTATTGATTGTTGGGATATGAGCGCTTTTTTATTACCATAGGCAGGGAAAATAAAATTAACTGTTAAATTAAGTGTGCTACGAGCTACATTTTTGCTTACGAGTCACTTTTGACCGGACAGTAGATTGAAAGCACAACAGATCAAAAACAAAAAAAATTGGGACAGTAGATCGAAAATTAATCTCTATTCTTATTGGTTGAAATTAAGCATTATTTGCGAGCTGCAATATAACTACCATATTACGGCCATGCCTCACAAGCCACGGCCATGCCTTAGCGGCCCGTGGGACTTGATATTAATCTGTCACAACCGAACAATATATCAGAACAGAACATGTTATACGCTGTATAATAAATGAGCGCTGAAATCTGATTGGCCAATACGCAATTTGAAAAATTTCAGTTCGATCTATTGGCCCAATTTTTGCGTTCAATCTGTTGTCCTTCAATCTATTGTCCTAGCAACAATTTTGAGATTTTGATTCATAGACTTGAAAATAGCTCGGTACACATTTATACTTATTAGGCCAACTGAAGTACTGTTGATCAAATGCGCACTCAAGAGAGCCTTCACTGTGCAAATGATATACAATAGAAGGACCTCAAAGTAGTTTTGACAAATACAGCATAAAATTTTGGATATATGCGATGAGTGAAAAAGGCAAAACAGTTATATGCCCCACCACGTCAAAATCATATCTATTTACGAGCGGTATAAAAATAGTTACAGGGTTATAAATTTTTTTGAAAAACTACATGTACCAAAATGAAATGACTATTTTATGATTGGGTTTGTCACGTTTACTTTCTTTAAGATTGGTTTGTTAGGACGTGAGTGCTCTGTTTTTTTTTCTCTGCGTTCAGAATGCTCAGATTGAAATAGTACTATTGTTTTTGACTATTGTTCTATATTTGATTGCCCGCACCGAACGCCAAGTCAATATTAGTACTAGGCAATTCTAATTCCAAGTTTAAGTATCATTAGCTGATTCAGAGCTAGGATCATAACACATTTAAGTCTGGTCAGACTTGGCCAAGACTTGGCAAATCTCAGTCCAAGACTTGAACAAGACTTGGCAAATCTTAATCCAAATCTTGCCAAGTCTTAGCCAAGACTTGCCAAGTCTTAATCCAAGTCTTGGCCAAGACTCGGCAAGCCCTAATCCAAGTGCGGGCCAAGACTTGTCAGACTTATAAGACTTGTTTGAAGACTTGCCCAGTACTGGAAAACGAAATAAGACTTGGTTTTAGACTTGCCCAGTACTGGTAAAGACTTGGAGTTCGGTACGGGTGGGCATACTAATTAAAAAGTATATTTAAATTAAAATGATTCAGTACTGCGTTTCAGAGATATACTGGTTTTTTAATGGTCCAGTACTGAAATACACTTGGTGGTCAATCACTCTGGTTTTTAAATGAATATTTTTAAAAAATAACTTTAAAAGACTGCTAAGTCTTTAAGACTGCCGTCAAGTGTCAAATCTATTAAATTTAAAAAAATAAAAATAATTGCCGATTTTTACACAGACTCCAGATGATGTTATCAAACAAATTTAAGCACCTATTGCAGAAAAAAATCAAAAATCATAAATCAATACAATTATTTAGAGAGTGAGATACTCATCTTTAAGCTTGCTGTAGAAGTCCTCTCAAAGTCCCACGAGCGAACAAACATTTTCAATTTTCCACAAAAATTGTTTCGTCGCTAAGGTTATAAATTGTTTTCAGCAAATTGATACAAAAAGTAACTCCAGTCATTATTCGAGGAAATTATAATGCTTATAGCTGCGTTATGAATGCTTTTAGAGAGAACAATAATGCTCTTTCTCAAGAAATACGCCTCATTAGTGGAAAATTTCTCGGAGAACTTCTTTTCATGCATAGTTGAGTTATTTTTGCTAGGAAGTCATTTATGTTAGGAAACTTCATTAATTTACTCCACATCTCGAGAAAAATATGTGGAGATTATTCCTTCCTTAGATTAATCAGCTTTGACTGGGTGTACTCACAAATGTTCAACTTGAGGGAGGACTAAGTGGGGAACGGGCCAAACTCTATAAGAACCGTCGTTCACACCATGAATATACGTCTCAATCAGTTTCATATAATCGGTAGCTCAGAGGCTAGTGAGCCGTAAGGATCTAAGAGAGCTTAATTCCCTGCGCTTTATCTGTTTTTGAGGACGAAAAAGCAATTGGCAAGACAAGAACATAAACCGACAAAGGTCGAAAGAATTGCTCTTGAACGACAGGCGATGCATTTTGTCGTGGTCGATAACACGGGTCAAAGAATTCAATAAGTTGAATTTTAAATTAAATTTTGACTGAAAATATACAAAAATTAGATTGTATTTATAGTAGTTATCTATGCGAAAATATACAGAGAAAATTTAGATTAGCTAAAAATATTTTACATGATTGGCATGTGAATAGATCTTAACTCCGAATCCTGGAGGTGATTTTCTATTTTCATCACCATTTCATGAGAATCATATATGGCTTGGGTACAATCGAGTTCATTAGTTGGAGGTCGGTGGATGTTAGAATCAGGTTTCTGTTGGTGGGAGAATGTACTTCTGACATATGATTGATAGGTCAATAAGATAATGATAGCGCCAAAACAAAATTAGAATTGAGTTTAGTTTTGTGGCCACTACTTATAGACAAAGCAATAAAGTTCGTCAGGTAAGTTCTTTCGTTCTTTGAAACTTTAATAAAGAAAACTTCGAAGTTTCTTGATGTTTCTTTGAAACAATCACACATTTTAAATCAGGGGCTGTAGCCTAGATCAATTTGTCTTCATGTCTTCATCAATTTGTCTTCAAACTTTCCTCCGCCGGGATTCGAATCCACAACCACACGCACTAACCACTGCGCTACGAATCACTTACTTCTTCTATTCTGCAACCGATTTTATATTAGCAAACACACTTTACTTCGGAGCAATAGAGATCACTCAAAATTGAAGAACGAAAGCGTAAAAAAGTCACTTGAGAAGTCACAGAATGTTCTAGAAGAAAAACGCAAAATTGTCAAGCAAAAAATTTGCATAAAAAAGACACACATGTATACAGCAATTGCTATGAACTTCGTTCAAGAGCAATTTAAAAAAACGATCAGACAAAAAGTCGGTAGTACAAATTTTCATTTAAAAGACTAATATTTTTGCTAGAAATTTCGTTTGAGAGCAATTGAACATATTAGAACTTTATCAAACAGATATTGAAATCAGATTTCGAGTCAATTATTAGGAACGAGTAAAGCGAACTGCTCTTTTTGCATGGTGTTTTGAAAAAGTCTTTCAAGCAACGAAGCATTTGAGTTGAAATTATTTCAATTTAAATTGTGCGTTTCCTGTCTTTTCTTTTAGAAAACGAGTTGTTAAAGCCACAAAATGGTCTAACTGGCGTGCTCAGTTTATGCCCTCAATTTGATTTTCATAAATGAGTAAAATTGACAAATGTCAACGGGGGGATAGTTTGTCAGCCGATATTAGCCAGCTTACAAAATATCTTCAGAGACGAGAAAAAATTTAGACGTTTAAGCCTCGACTAATGACTGATATTTTCGACTAATATTTTCCCGCCTGAAATAATCATCATAATGGTCACTGAAAAAATGCATAAAATGTCAAACCAAACCTCAACAATTGCTATACACATCGCTTGTGATCACTTAAAGACGTCAATGGCTCTAAAGATTTGAACTTTACTTAGTTTTTGTTCATACTAGTTAACTTATCATCTCAAATAGCAAACTGATATAAAATTTTAACGCACATTTTACGAGTAATTATTCTTTGAAACGTCTTTTAATATCAACTAATGATTGTCTCACTGTACATTCGGTTTGTACACAGTCCCCACAATTCGCAAGTGGGCAAAATTTAGTCAATTTGATTGTTCTTTGCCCAAATTGGATTTTATGCAAAGCCGCTGGAGAAATAGTCGCACTTTTTCGTTTCGCAGCCGGGGTTTTGGCCTTACCGGCCGCTCGACCTCGTGCCGCTGGTTGCTTTCTGGCTTTGGAAACGGATTTGGCTTTTCTGGCTGCCGTTGTTGGGATAACACTTTTTTGTCTGGGGGCTTTGTCTTTAGCAGCCGGCCGACCTCTGGGTTTTACTTCTTTTTCAGTTTTTGGGGCTGCTTTGTCTTTAACAGCGGGTGATTTGCTCTTAGGTTTTGCCTGTTTTTGTGGTTTTGATGCCGCTGGCAAAGTAGTCGCTGTTTTACGCTTCAAAGCAGATTTTGCAGCTTTATTGTCAGTTCGTCCTCTCAATTTTTCCTCATTTTGATCAGCGGGTTTTTCTTTTTGTTCAGGTACGTCATCAATTATTTCGTCATTTTTCTCATCTTTGGGTTTTTCAGTTTCCTTGTCCCGTTTTTTGTCTCTCGGTGACTTCGAATTATCGTTCAGATCTTCGGACCGCTGCTGTAACATTCGGAACTGTCTGAGTTCCAATTCGCGCTGAGAAAAGCCATCATCAAGTTTGCCTGGCTTTTTGTTGCCAGCGACTCGGTTCTTGTCCCTTGGCGACTTCGAATCTTCGCGACGCTGCTGTAACATACGAAATTGTCTGAGTTCCAACTCGCGTTGAGAAAAGCCCTCATCAAGTTTGCCTGGCTTTTTGTTGCCAGCGACTCGGTTCTTGTCCCTCGGCGACTTCGAATCTTCGCGACGCTGCTGTAACATACGAAATTGTCTGAGTTCCAACTCGCGCTGAGAAAAGCCCTCATCAAGTTTGCCTGGCTTTTTGTTGCCAGCGACTCGGTTCTTGTCCCTCGGCGACTTCGAATCTTCGCGACGCTGCTGTAACATACGAAATTGTCTGAGTTCCAACTCGCGCTGAGAAAAGCCCTCATCAAGTTTGCCTGGCTTTTTGTTGCCAGCGACTCGGTTCTTGTCCCTCGGCGACTTCGAATCTTCGCGACGCTGCTGTAACATACGAAATTGTCTGAGTTCCAACTCGCGCTGAGAAAAGCCATCATCAGGTTTGCCTGGCTTTTTGGTGTCAGCGAATCGGTCTTTGTCTCTCGGGGACTTCGACTTATAGTTCTCATCTTCGTGTTGCTGCTGTAACATAAGAAATTGTCTGATTTCCGTTTCCCACTCGTCATCATCAGAATTTCCAGGTTTTTTGGTGTCAGCGACTCGGTTCTTGTCTCTCGGGGACTTCGGCTTATAGTTCTCATCTTCGTGTTGCTGCTGTAACATAAGAAATTGTCTGATTTCCGTTTCCCACTCGTCGTCATCAGAATTTCCAGGTTTTTTGGTGTCAGCGACTCGGTTCTTGTCTCTCGGGGACTTCGGCTTATAGTTCTCATCTTCGTGTTGCTGCTGTAACATAAGAAATTGTCTGATTTCCGTTTCCCACTCGTCGTCATCAGAATTTCCAGGTTTTTTGGTGTCAGCGACTCGGTTCTTGTCTCTCGGGGACTTCGGCTTATAGTTCTCATCTTCGTGTTGCTGCTGTAACATAAGAAATTGTCTGAGTTCCGTTTCCCACTCGTCATCATCAGAATTTCCAGGTTTTTTGGTGTCAGCGACTCGGTTCTTGTCCCTCGGCGACTTCGAATCTTCGCGACGCTGCTGTAACGTTCGGAACTGTCTGAGTTCCGATTCGCGCTGAGAAAAGTCATCGTCAGGTTTGCCTGGCTTTTTGGTGTCAGCGACTCGGTTTTTGTCTCTCGGGGACTTCGACTTATAGTTCTCATCTTTGTGTCGCTGCTGTAACATATGAAATTGTCTGAGTTCCGTTTCCCACTCGTCATCATCGGAATTTTCTAACTTTTTCGTTTTTGCACCTTGCTTTTCGTCGCTAGGCATTTTCGATTGCAGGCTGTCATCTTCGCGCGGTTGTTGTAACAAGCCAGACTGCCTGAGCTCCATTTCGTGCGTGGAAAAATCTTCATCCGAATTGTCTGTCTTTTTGGTGTCAGCGACTCGGTTTTTGTTACTCGGTGACCTCGATTTAAAATTGGGGTGTTCGAATCTCTGTTGTAACATGCGAAATTGTTGAATTGCATTTTCTCTTTCGTTGTCTGAAACTTCTGGTTCCTCTTTTTTACTTCCTGCCTTTTCCCTCAGTTCTCGCATCAATTGGAAGTTTAGGATTTCATGCGCCTTGGCATCGTCTTCGTTGTTATCTGTTTCTTCAGGATTCAGGTGGTCATTAAAAGAATCTTCACGGTTCTTTTGCAGTAACCGAAACATTCGAATTTCGTTTTCTCGGTCGTTGTCAATTTCGGACAAATGACCATCCGACGATTGTTGATATTCATCACGAAGCCCGAAATTGGCCGAACCATCATTTTCTTTTGAACGGGTTCCAGGTTGTGTAATATGAGTCTCCCGTTCGCCCGCTGCCGCATCGCTTGGGATAATTCTTCCACTCGGTAAGTTTTGACGTTTATTATGAATCATTTGCTCGGTCGAAGTCATTTCATCAAATCCAACTCCTTTCGGGGCTTCTATTGAGCTCTTTCGTCGCGGACGCGAAAGCCCAGCTTTGTCAAACTGTTCGAGCACTGTTGGCTTGCTTGACGCGCAATCAAACTGGTCGGTATTTGGCCCATTTTTAGTTGACATTTTTTTGTCGTTGACCTTTTGATCTTGCGACTGCTGACTTGAAGATGAAGTACCCTGATGTTGACTTACTTCGCCCCTTCCCAGAATTTTAGTTTTGTTGACATAATCCGGACTTTTGTCCTTTTCGTCATCGTTAGAGTCAATTTTGATCGGTTCTGAAGAATTACTGTGACTTTTATCAGCTTCTTTGTTAAATGTGGTGACGTCTTTGGGTTTTAAAATCTTAGTTTTGTTCACGTAATCACGTTGTTGCTGTGAAGGCTGAATAAAATTAGGCCTTTTTGAACGATTTAAAGTTTGTTCATATGTTCTATTCGTCGGTCTGTTTATGGAACTAATAATTGTTTCGGAATCTTTGCATTGTTTACTTTGTGTATTTTGCGCAACGTAATTTTTCTCATCCGAAAATGTAAACTCCTCCGGGTTATTTGTGCCATTGTCCAAATTTCGTTGTGCATTTTGGCTATTTTGCCCAGGGTTTTGACTTGTTGATGGCATCGATGCAGTTCGAGGTGGAATATATTTGTGAAAATTTCTCCTGTTCGGGAAATTGCTTCCACTTTCGCTTGAAGCATCATTTGGAGCATCTCGACTAGATGGTCCCGGGAAATCGTGGATACCTGATGTTGCTTCCGGAGGGGAACGAATTGAATTCTGATCCGAATAACCGGAGAGGCTCCGGTTGAGAAAAGTTGGATTTGGAGCAAACCGGACCGTATTTTGGTTATTTTGCCGAGTAGTTGAAGTAGGTATTCCGTGGTAGAATTTTTCGTCTGAAAATGTAAACTCTTCAGGTCTATTATTAAAATTTTCAAAATTGTTTTGTGTATTCTTCTGACCAGATTGTTCTGTGCATGTTCCATGATAATGTTTTTCATCACTAAATGAAAACTCTTTAGGTCTAGCTCCAGTATTGTCCAATTTGATTCGGGTATTTTGAGTATTTTGATTAGTTGAGGAGGGAAGTAAAGCATGGCAAAATTTCTCACCAGAAGGTACAAAGTCATGCAATATAGTTCCATCATTGTTCAAACTCTGTGATTTTTGAGCTTTTTTTCCGTCGTTATTGTCCTCTCTCGAACTGTAGGGCGGGGGTGGGTATCCAGGTGGACTTGACATCGAAGAAAAAATTTGATCTCTTGCAAATGGAGTACTGGTAGCTGGTCCCGAACTAATAGAGTGTCGCCTTCTGTTTGAGTTGACAGGACTTCGACTTGTTGATGACGTTGATAAGTTTTGAGGCGGGATGTATTTGTGAAAGTTTCTCCTGTTCGGGGAAACGCTTCCATCTGCATTTGGTGAAGCATCTCTTAGAACATCTCGACTAACTGGTTCCGCGAAGTCCTGGTTAACTGATGTTGCTTTCGGGGGGTAAGGAATCGAATTTTGATCAGAATTTCCAGACATGCTTTGATTGTGAAAAGTTGGATTTGGAGCAAAACGAACTGTGTTTTGAACACGGTTAAAGTTTCTAGAATTGATGTTATCTGGAATAATCAACTGTTCTTGGACCTCTTTTGAAGAGGAGCAGCCTCGACCGGCACTGTTGTTAAAACCGTGTGAAACTTGTGGTGGACTGGCATTTTGACTGGTTGAGGAACTGTTGAAAAATCTGTGAGTTCCTCTGGGAGTTGATGACGCAAAAGTTTGGCTCGGTGTATCTAGGCTTCTCGAAAAAGATCCCTCAGAATGAGATGCAAATGGAGCTCTCTGATTGGCTGAGCAATGGCCCATAAAATTACTTGCGAATGGAGTTCTCTGATTGGATAAAGAAGGCTCCGCCGTTTGAGATGCGAATGGAGCTCTCTGATTGGCTAAAGAAGGTCCCATAAGTTGAGGTGCGGACGGACTACTCTGATTGGCTGAAGGTACCGCAGATTGAGCTGCGAACTGAGCCCTTTGGTTGTTTAATCTTTCGTCCAATTGAGATCCAAGAACTGTTTGGTCTGGCCATGCCCTATTTGGAGCGTGGGCCTGAGTCATTCGAGGATGGTTCGGGTTCCACATAAAAGCGGGTCTTGTTGATTGCAAACCAGGTGTCAGTTTCCGAGGACATACAGCTTGATTAGGCGGATTTCCGGGGCTGGGCGTCTTCTTGAAACTATGGCGAGGTTCTATGACATCCGATGCCTCATAGGAACCATGGCCGAAATTTCTATGTTGTCTAATGTCGGGTACAATTAACGGTTCGGACACAGTTCTAGTTGAAATGTCACTTTCGTCTTCTACGAACGCACTAAGTTGAGGAACAATAAACGGCTCGCCCGTTGATTGACTGTCACTGGTCGTATCTTCTGAAGAGTCCAGGTGTGGTACTATGAACGGTTCTTGTTGATTGCTTGGAACCCGATTCAATGTTGTCACTTCTGGAATCGTACCCAGATGCGTTCTCCCTGGTGACGCAAGTCGAGGTGTAATGATAGGGTCAACATTGCGTGATAGGGTCAACATTTGAGGAGCTCTGCCGACGTCTTGACCATAAACTGGAGTTTCAGTTGGCATCGCCGCCATTGGGGGCTGAGTGGGTATCCCTGACACCCTAAACGATTGCGTTGATGGTGCTGGTGTTGTAGAATAAATCGGCTGTGTTGGCATTTCAAAAGGCTTGCCTTGTGTTGCAAAATCGGTACCCAACCCAGGTTGAGGTTTTTCCGGAACGTTTGCTGCACTAGGTGTCGGCTTTTCAAAGAAGGGCACACTGGGCTTTGTAAAATCGGTTTTGGGCAAACCAGGCTGCAATTTTGTGGGCGATTTTTTAGGGCTGGATGGAGGCTTTTGACGCTCCGTTGGTGGTTTTTTGGGCGATAAAGGCGCGGGTTTAATCTTAGCTGGTTCGGTTGGCTCTGTTATTTTAATCGCAGGAGGCTTCGAGGTCTCTGGTACTGTTATTGGTGCTGGCGTCGGAGTTTGGGGTATATTCGCTTGAACTGATTCTGTTGGCTCGGATATTTTAATTGGCTGAGCTTTCGGAGGTTCGGATATTTTAATTGGCTGAGCTTTCGGAGGTTCCGATATTTTGATTGGCGGATCTTTCGGAGGTTCGGATGTTTTAATTGGTGGAGGTTCTGCAGGTTCTGGTACATTTGCTGGATCTGGTTGGGGAGGTTCTGATATTCTAATTTGTGGATGTTGAGATCCGGAAGGTACAGGTACGTCTACCGGATCTTGTTTTGGAACGTCGGGTACTTGAATCGTAGGTGGTTCTGGAGGAGTCACTGGAACTTCAGCGGGTGCCGGTTGAGTATCATTACCCGAACTTTCTGTTCCTTCATCTTCGGTTTGACTTATGCTTTTAACTCTCCATTCACGTTGCTGGACGGTAGTTTCGTCAACCAGAATTTTCTCGTTAGGATTTGGGCTCCTTTTGACGTACCTATGATGGGTTACCTTTGGCGGGAATTTTTGGCTAGCTATTTGGGTAATGCTCGAAGCTCCACTAGTTGAGCCAGATGATGAGGTTGAAGAACTTAGTCCCAGATGGTCACTAACTCCCGATGACGAGGGGTAAAGGTCAGAGCTGGGCAGACCCCTCAATCTTGCAATCGATCCGTGCCCAGCTTTGTTCGAGGATTGTTCGTCATTCCTAACCGGAGCATTGTCACTCGGGCTCTCAGTCAGAAATACGTCGTCTAAACCCGCATCCGTATCGCTTGGATCTGTTGTTGATCGTTGAATGTCATTCGCGGACGAAGCGGAATAAGGATACAAATCGCTACTATTTGCACTCAATCTATTCCTGCGTTCGGCATCTGAAACCTCTCCGCGTGTAGATTTAAATGAAGAGCTGCTTTTTTGTGATTGTCTAGTTGACGCATAATTATTTGAACTCACAGATCCGAATCTTGAGCCGTCAGACCTGACTACAGATGAACTTTTCGCAGTTTCATAACCAGAAGCATTGTCAACATTTTCTTCAGCTGATGCGTAGGCGTTTGACGACGCTGTTGAATATCTTTCCCTCCGTGAAGTTCGCTGGTCAGCTCGCAATGATGGAACATCGTCATCAATTGGGCCGGAGACAGAGTCCAGAGGTCGAGAGTGCACCTTTGATTGCCTGTCTTCCGATAATAACGGAGCTCTGAAACCGGATCCAGCCGTTGCAACTCCAGTCGGCGTCAGGGAATCTTGAGCTTGAGGTATGTTTCGATCACGAGCAGTATTACCCGCAACGTCTTTTCCTGGAACTGGTTGGTCTGAATTTTGGCTTTCAGGACCAGAGTGATATGACGACGATGTAATAGAATGGTATGCTGCAGTAGAGGCGGAGTCATATGGTGCTGAAGAAACGGAATGATATGCTTCCGTTGACCCCAAAGCCGCCATTCCACCCTGAGCATTTTGCAATTCCGCCTTCTGGTTTGGCTTTCTGGAACGTTTGCGTTGCGGTTTTGGCTTCTGAACGACTTCTTGATTACTTGACGACGTTGAACTGAGAGGTTGAGTTTGTCTTCTTTGGGGCGGAACATTCCTATTTGACCTGAGATTTCCAGAAATGTCAACAGTTTGATTCGTTCCTTGTTGGTTTTCCCCAGTCGTTTGTTGTTGAGTGTTATCCGCATTTAAAACGGGTGAAAGTACACGTCCCTGGTCATCTTTGTGGAACTCGTTTCTGGATCTGGACGCAGACTTTTTCCTCTCGCGGTTCAGATTTCGCATACGTTCCCACACCTCGCGATCTTCTACCGGGATTTCGGCTGTCAACTTTCTGCGTTTTCCGCTCAGCGATCGATCTGTCCCCAATGGTGTCACAGGAACGCTTGTGTCGGCTGGTACAAAAAATAGAAAAAGTGCTAAAACAGCCTCGAAATGTCCAGGTGACTGGAAAATGACATACTTTGTGAAATGCGACAAAAATTTGTCAGAGCTTAATTTTTTCAGCGCAAAGACAAAAACGTAAATGCATTTAATTAATTTTCAGTGATTTCAACTACACATAGTTTGTATTATAATTTTAAAAAATGGTCTTTATATTCTGAGCACAAAAGTCAAATTTTTGTTAAGGTAAATTGTGTTCACAAAATCATATCATATCAATGACATAAAATTGAAAAATCACACAAATGAATGAATTAAAAACTCAATCACCAAAGGCGGGCAACCAGAGTTGGAAAAAGTTGTCGGGCGAATCGCTTTCAAACGACTGGCAAGTGGTCCGCTTCGGTAGTATAGCCAGCTGGGGCTTACGGATTCTAGAATTAGGGAGGGGGTAATAGGAGTGTGTGTGATGGGGGCAAGAATTGGGGGGGGGGAGGGGGTTGGGGTGAGTGGGTTGGTTTCAAGTGATAGAGGGTAGCGTTGCGAAGGCTAGATGAGAGGGGGATTCAAATCGACAGCTGGAGGAGAGTGGACAATGGGAGTGTTGATAGGAGGTGGGGGGGGGAGTAATTGGGGCGCGAGGGCTGATGACTGGGTGGGGGGGGGTAGGTGACTCAGGGGTCAAACTTTTAAGATAAAAACCGCCCTTCACACCATGAAATTGTCTCCGCAAAACAGTTCTGGTGAGTGGTTTTCTTAGAGAATAGTAAGGCTTAGGGCTCTAAGAGAACTTAACGCCCTCCGAGCACTGCCTGTTTTGTCTCAATGAAAAGTCAAATGGGTCAGACGAAAAATTTCTCATGCAAACAATTTCATAAAAAATGACCACAGGACAAATATAATTGATACTAACTTCGTTTGAGATTATTTAATAAATAAATACAGCAATTAAATAAACAGTTTTAGCGAACTCACAGCTGCTGTAGTGTACACAAAAAAAGCCAAAAAACAACCAGAAAATGCGGCCAACTAAATGTTAGAACAAAGAAAAAACGAAGAAAAAAAGCCAAAAAAACAACCAGAAAATGCGGCCAACTAAATGTTAGAACAAAGTTAGCACTTATTACGAAAAAATATCAACCTAATTTACAAAAGATTTTGAAAAACTACAAAAAAAATTGTGAAACTTGAATCATGTTTCCTCATAAAAAACTATTTGGATTTCAAAAAAATAAATCAAAATTTTATGCAAATACATTATAAGAAAATTGCTTTTAACAAGTCATATACTTCTTTGATTGATTGCAAACATGTAAGTTTGAAAAATATAGCCAATTGTTTTGAAAAATTACGAGCTGGCTAATAATTTATACGTAAATTATTGGTCAAAAAAGTTTCTCAAACTTAAGAAATTTCTGAAAAATTGTGTTCTGTTATACTTATAATGGCTAATCATAAATACTTTGACAAGCAAAACAATTCAGACTTCCAAAACGGCTACGGTCGATAAATAATACGCCATGATCTGTCCACCTAGTTAAAAACAATTACTTAAAAAAAACAGTTACTCGATGCGACACTTAAAAGTTCTCTACTTAGAAAAAATTTTCTTAAGGCTGGTCCAAAATATTTTCACAAGGCTAGTAACTGATTTTTTAAGTAACTGTGTATGCTTTCATAATGCAGCCTCAAATTTTTTGATAGAAAATCTATAATCCTCAGCGATTCTTAGAATCTTTTTGGATATCGTTAACAGCTTCAGCTACCGCTTCACGCAATTCAATTTTTTTGTCAAAGTTATGTAGAGCTAGCTACAAAATAGATAAAAAGAACTCTCAACCCAATAAAGGTCAAATTACGTTATCATCTTTGATTTCATGTTTCACAGTTTTAAAACTATTGACTGTTTGCAAAATTCTGCCTTTTACCCCAGGCTCTTTTTCTTAAATATGGGTTTTTCTTGTCTCCAAATACAGTATAAATAACATAATTACTGCGTAAGGCGTGCAAAAAAAAACGCGCGTTAACACAATTTGAAGTTAGTTGGCAGTTTTTGTGAGGCGAATATACGATAACTTATACATGATGTGAGTATTTGAAGCATGTTCAAAGTTTCAAGAGATCAATCTTGCTCTGCTGAGCAACTGTTGTTTAAAATCACTTTGAACAGAATGAGAAATGAAACTAGCCGAGGGAAGTGAGAAAGATTTCGCGCAAAATGTTGCACAAGCTGTGAACTAAGGTAACGTAAAACGACTTTTAATTGAACTAAGTAAAAGAACTTAGCAGCACAAGTTCTGGCCTAGAATTAAAAGAATTTTTGGACTACAAACAAACAAAATAGACCTAGAATGGTAGAATGGAGTATGGATGGATTATGAAAACCATTTAGATAAAAATCCGTTGAAAATGTCGAAAACAGTAAAAATGTGAACAAAATGCCACTAGCCAGAACGAGAATTTTTGTTCAAACACAGTTTTCTTAATCCACAATAAAATTACAGTCATAAAATTTCTGCCCGCAAAACCTCTTGATTTTTCGCTCCACTTTCGGCGTGACCAAATTACATTAATATAACTTCAAAAATCATAAACACTTGTCAACATACTAAAAAAACTACGCCCCAACACAATTCAAATTGTTGAATTGTAAAAAAGGAGTACGCCTAAAGATTAACAACTAATTTAAAATTCGTAAACCAAATGCATCTTGAAAATGTTGCAAACATCATTGTAACATGTTTTGATTAAAAAAATTGGTCAAATATCGCGATGTTTTCATGCTACGAATCTTTCCAAGAAATATAACATACCAATATTGTCAAGATATTTTGAATTCGTCTCCTTTTGTAAAAAAAAAATAGGGCTTTCGCAATATAGCCTCTCCCCAACAAAAATATAGCCCCCCTTATGGTATAATTACCAAGATTGGGAGGGGCTATACATTATATGACCACTAAGACGGAGGGGGGGCAATAATTTGAAAGACCAAAAAGTTTAACTGGGATGAGCAATCCTTTTCACACCTGGAATTTTTTTCATACCTGGAGTCATATCTGGACGTGCCGAATCTGGGGTACCACTGATTGACTGAGCTGCCGGAGTATCGATAGAGACTCCTTGTCCAGCATATCCAGACGCACCAGCAGGTACTGGCGTTGGAACTGCATCCCTGTACACTTCAGATTTCCTGGACTTGGAACGTTTCTTCGACTGGGATTTTGTTTGTGGTACAGCGAGAGTTTCTTCGACTGTGTTATTTGGGAACTGTAATGGTTGGTTAGACGCTAAAATGAAGCAATGTTTCACTGCATATAAAGAGCTCATGGAGGAATATTAAACAGCAGTAGGTTTAACTAACATGAAAAATTTGAGAAGGTTATTCAACAGGGAAAAATTTGACAAAGTTAACCTTCTGGGAAAAATTGAGAAATTAACCTGCAAGGAAAAATTGAAAAACTTAAGCGACAAGAGCAATTGAGAAAGTTAACCTACTGGGAAAAATGAGAAAGTTTCCCTACAAGAAAAAATTGCTAAAAAATATTCGATAAGAAAAACAGTAAAAATTAGCCTATAATGAAAAATGGAAAAAATAAACATAAGCCCTTCAACGTCGGATGAATTGCCCCTATACTCTTGAAGTCAGGCGGGGGCAATTTAACTTAGAGGGGTGTAGCTTAGAAATGTTTTCGGCGCGAGAAACGCCCGTACAAGGGTTCGATTCAATGACCTCGAGGTTGGGCCTCTGATATCTTCACTACTCAGCTACAAGGCGGCCTCTGCTTCCCTTGTGCTCACAATCGCTTTTATCAACAAACTTTTTTCAGAACGAGAGCAACTTAATTCACTCAAAGATGAATAACTAAAATGTGAAAAAGCCACTCATGAAGTCACAGAATGTTCTAGAACAAAAACGCAAAAACTTTCAAGCGCAAAATTTTGCATAAAAAAGGCCAACGCGTTTACAATAATTGCTTAATAAACTCAATTGCTCAGAGAACAATTAATCAACTCGGAAAAAAGAGAAAGTAAACCTAAAAGGAAAGATTGATAAACTAAACCGACCGCCTCATTCTGATTGGTCAAAATACCATGCATGGTTCAACTGCTGGCTTCATTTCCATTTTCGTTTGAAATTAAATTTGGCTCCATGGCAAACAGATCGTCGCCAAATTGTTTTGGCAAATTGTCATTGCAACTATTTACATTTTGGATTTCAAACTATACTCAAGTTACAAAACTCTTAACAACTTGTGCAAAAAAAATTGTGTAAATTTCATTCTTATATATAGCCGGTAGGACGATGGTTGCAAAATAAACCGCTGAGACCCCACACATACAAAAATCATCAGGACCTTTAGAATACTTGCTGTTGAAAATATGAGAAAATATGATTAAAAATTAATCCTATTTTTAAAATAAATTTCAAGTACTGATTTTATTCAAGTATTACAGCCTTGTAATTATCAAGCGTGAACGACCTCTACTCAATTCAGTTTTTACATTCAAAACTCAGATTTTCTAATGACTGCAGAACTCATTTTGTGGAGTGACGTTCAGTCATGAGATCATGTGCATGGTTAAAAGTTTATCGCACCATTGACCTGCGTTATCTGTAAATATTGTCTCACCCAATGAGCGGGGAGAACATAGATAATTTTCAAGAGTTCAATGAAGACTGAAACGAGAAGAATTCTAAAACTTAAGGAGAACAGGACTGATGTTATAAAGAGCGATTGAGAAGAATGAAGAATTCTTCAACTAAAAACACACTTAATTGAACCTTTAATCAGCAAAAACTTTTGATTCCGAATCAAAGTTTGATAACAAAGATTTGTATTAATTCACGATTTAAATAAAAAAAATACAGAAAAGGGTTAAAAAATGACGTCACGCAAAAACATGCAGTAGCAGAGTGGTAGAAGGCAGCCAGACATTTGCCCTCTAATTCCAGAGGCGTAATCAAATAATCGTAACAAGGAACGACGCAGAAGACGGCGGCAAGAAAACTGCTGATTGAAAAACATAACCAACTAACGTCGGGCGAATTGCTCTCAAACGACCAGCGAGCGGTTGGCTTCGTCAGTAGCTAGCCACGGGGGGGGTTGTCTCAACCTCTAAGAACCGCTCTTCACACTAAGTATAAGTATAAGTCTCCAAAACAGTTTGAGCTGAAACAGAGCTGAAAGGCTCTAAAAGCACTTAATGCCTGCTGGGCGCCACCTGTTTATCCCGTTTTTTAGCACGAAAAATAAAAAGCGTCAGTCAAAAAATCGGTCTAGCGAAAAATCGCAAAAAACACCGACAGGACTAATATAATTGCTACAAACTTCGTTTGAGAGCAATTAAAAGAAACCAGAACCTAAAATAGCGTTACTATCGACGTTCTTAAAAAACTAGTCTCTGACCAGAAAGTCGCTATCAAAAGATAACATAACACCACAAACACAAACCATAAACAGAGCCCAAAAGAACTTTTTCAAATGATTTTTTTGTTATTCTGAGGTGGAATTCATTCAATACGCAATCAAACACTGAAATTTTCAAGCACATCATAACAAATAAATTGGATAAAAAGACTAATTTCATAAATAATACCGGTTAAGCAAATTAACAACAAACAAAAAATTATTCAAAAATCATTTGAAACTGTTGCATATGTTTGCTTTCGCGTTATTACTGATAAAAGAAGCTGAGAGAACTAACACTGCAAAAGACCAGTAGAATTTGAAGAAAAAAATGCATTATCAAAAAACTAAAATGTAAAACAGTCAGTCAAGAAGTAATAGAAAGTTCTAGAACAAAAACGCAAAAACTGTCGAGCGAAAATTTTGCATAAAAAAGAACAACGCGTTTGCAATATTTGGTTTAAAAACTTCTTAGAGAACAATAAATCAATTCGGAGAAAAAAAGTAAACTTTCAAGGAAAGATTGATAAACTCAATTGACTGCCTCATTCTGATTGGTCAAAACATCATGCATGGTTCAACTGCTGGCTTGTTTTCTCATTTTCGTTTGAAATTAAATTTGGCTCCATGGAAAACAGATCATCGCCAAATTGTTATGGCAAATTGTCATTGCAACTATTTACATTTTGGATTTCAAACTATACTCATTTTACAAAACTCTTAACAACTTGTGCAAAAAATTGTGTACATTTCATTCTTATATATAGCCGGCAGGCCGATGGTTGCAAAATAAACCGCTGAGACCCCACACATAAAAAATCATCAGGACCTTTAGAATACTTGCTGTTGAAAATATGAGAAAATATGATTAAAAATTAACCCTATTTTTTATAAATATTCAAGTACTGATTTTATTCAAGTATTACAGCCTTATAATTGTCAAGCGTGAACGACCTCTACTCAATTCAGTTTTTTCATTCAAAACTCAGATTTTTTAGTGACTGCAGAACTCATTTTGTGGAGCGACGTTCAGTCATGAGATCATGTGCATGGTTAAAAGTTTATCGCACCAATGACCTGAAAAGCTATACAGAAAAGAGTTAAAAAATGACGTCACGCAAAAACATGCAGTAGCAGAGTGGTAGAAGGCAGCCAGACATTTGCCCGCTAATTCCAGAGGCGTAATCAAATAATCGTAACAAGGAACGACGCAGAAGACGGCGGCAGAAAAACTGCTGATTGAAAAACATAACCGACTAACGTCGGGCGAATTGCTCTCAAACGACCAGCGAGCGGTTGGCTTCGTCAGTAGCTAGCCACGGGGGGGGATTGTCTCAACCTCTAAGAACCGCCCTTCACACTAAGTATAAGTATAAGTCTCCAAAACAGGTTGAGCTGAAACAGAGCTGAAAGGCTCTAAAAGCACTTAATGCCTGCTGGGCGCCACCTGTTTATCCCGTTTTTTAACACGAAAAATAAAAAGCGTCAGTCAAAAAATCGGTCTAGCAAAAAATCGCATAAAACACAGACAGGACTAATATAAATGCTACAAACTTCGTTTGAGAGCAATTAAAGGAAACCAGAACCTAAAATAGCGTTACTATCGACGTTCTTAAAAAACTAGTCTCTGACCAGAAAGTCGCTATCAAAAGATCACATAAGACCACAAACACAAAACATAAACAGAGCCCAAAAGAACTTTTTCAAATAATTTTTTTTGTTATTCTGAGGTGGAATTCATTCAATACGTAATCAAACACTGAAATTTTCAAGCACATCATAACAAATAAATTGGATAAAAAGACTAATTTTATAAATAATACCGGTTGAGCAAATTAACAACAAACAAAAAATTATTTAAAAATCATTTGAAACTGTTGCATATGTTTGCTTTCGCGTTATTACTGATAAAAGAAGCTGAGAGAACTAACACTGCAAAAGACCAGTAGAATTCAAAGAAAAAAATGCATTATCAAAAAACTAAAATGTAAAAAAGTCACTCAAGAAGTAACAGAAAGTTCTAGAACAAATCGCAAAAACTGTCAAGCGAAAATTTTGCATAAAAAAGACCAACGCGTTTGCAATATTTGGTTTAAAAACTCCTTAGAGAACAATTAATCAATTCCGAGGAAAAAAAGTAAACTTTCAAGGAAAGATTGATAAACTCAACGGACTGCCTCATTCTGACTGGTCAAAATATCATGCATAGTTCAACTGCTGGCTTGTTTTCTCATTTTCGTTTGAAATTAGATTTGGCTCCATGGAAAACAGATCATCGCCAAATTGTTATGGCAAATTGTCATTGCAATTATTTACATTTTGGATTTCAAATTATACTCAAGTTACAAAACTCTTAACTTGTGCAAAAAATTGTGTACATTTCATTCTTATATATAGCCGGCAGGCCGATGGTTGCAAAATAAACCGCTGAGACCCCACACATAAAAAATCATCAGGAGCTTTACAATACTTGCTGTTGAAATTATGAGAAAATATGATTAAAAATTAACCCTATTTTTAAAAAAAATTTCAAGTACTGATTTTATTCAAGTATTACAGCCTTGTAATTATCAAGCGTGAGCGATCTCCACTCAGTTCAGTTTTTACATTCAAAACTCATATTTTTTATAGACTGCAGAACTCATTTTATGGAGCGACGTTCAGTCATGAGATCATGTGCATGGTTAAAAGTTTATCGCACCAATGACCTGAAAAGCTATACAGAAAAGGGTTAAAAAATGACGTCACGCAAAAACATGCAGTAGCAGAGTGGTAGAAGGCAGCCAGACATTTGCCCGCTAATTCCAGAGGCGTAATCAAATAATCGTAACAAGGAACGACGCAGAAGACGGCGGCAGGAAAACTGCTGATTGAAAAACATAACCGACTAACGTCGGGCGAATTGCTCTCAAACGACCAGCGAGCGGTTGGCTTCGTCAGTAGCTAGCCACGGGGGGGTTGTCTCAACCTCTAAGAACCGCCCTTCACACTAAGTAAAAGTATAAGTCTCCAAAACAGGTTGAGCTGAAACAGAGCTGAAAGGCTCTAAAAGCACTTAATGCCTGCTGGGCGCCACCTGTTTATCCCGTTTTTTAGCACGAAAAATAAAAAGCGTCAGTCAAAAAATCGGTCTAGCAAAAAATCGCATAAAACACAGACAGGACTAATATAATTGCTACAAACTTCGTTTGAGAGCAATTAAAAGAAACCAGAACCTAAAATAGCGTTACTATCGACGTTCTTAAAAAACTAGTCTCTGACCAGAAAGTCGCTATCAAAAGATCACATAACACCACAAACACAAAACATAAACAGAGCCCAAAAGAACTTTTTCAAATGATTTTTTTTGTTATTCTGAGGTGGAATTCATTCAATACGTAATCAAACACTGAAATTTTCAAGCACATCATAACAAATAAATTGGATAAAAGACTAATTTTATAAATAATACCGGTTAAGCAAATTAACAACAAACAAAAAATTATTTAAAAATCATTTGAAACTGTTGCATATGTTTGCTTTCGCGTTATTACTGATAAAAGAAGCTGAGAGAACTAACACTGCAAAAGACCAGTAGAATTTAAAGAAAAAAATGCATTATCAAAGTTACAAAAACTATAAGCTTTTAACTGAAAATGTTTTGATTTATGCTAATTTATTTATAAAACTGGCACCCAACATTAGAAAAGCCACAAAAAACAACAAAAACGGCAAAATAAAAAAAATGATTTCGGAAGACAACGTGTCAAGTCCTATAACTCATTCGCTATAACTTGACTAAACTAAATCGGTTCAATTGCGTCTCATTGGAAAGTCAATTGAAATATGTTTTTAGTCGTTAAAAAGCATTAGCAATCCATTGAGGGTGACAAGCTTTAGAACACGTGTATTACCTTTAGTATTATTCGCCAACAACTGCGAGCACCAACAGTGAAAACCGAAGTCGAAATGCCGCGTCAATTCTTATTGTTAATCTCAATGTCAAATCAAACTGTTTCAAAATAAACTGAATAAACTGGCGTATCTTTTGAGCAATAAGTAATAATGTAGTTTTAATAGAATTTTGTAGATATTTGCTATTCAAAATTTCAAGAGGGCAAATTGTAAAGGCTTGGATGCACTGGTTTATTATCCCAAAATTGCTGTTTTTTCGAATTGTTTGTTTGGTTACTTTTCTAGTGTTTTTGTTCCATCGTGAAAGCTCAGATTTTTTGTTCAGTTTTTCAATAGACCGTCTTGATTTTCAGAGGAATGCAAACCTTCAGATTTTTTTCGTTTGTGCCCCCCCCCCCCCCCCGTACGTAATGCACCCCACAGTTACAGAGCACGTGCCATTACATAATAAATCATTATGCAAAAATATAGCACGTGCGTCTGGGGGGGGTGCAAACAATATGAACACACGAAGCAGGGGTCACAAATGGAACAATTCCGCCTTCTCTTTGACAAGAAAATTTTGAAAAAAATTTGAACAGATTGTTAAAAAAAAATCAGAGCTTCAATACAATCCAAATTTTTTGGATTATAAAAAAAAACAATATGAGACCAGTAATAGACCCATAATGGCTTAGCGACTGTTAAACACTAATCAGTCATGAACACCAAAGATTTCAGATCTAAAAACGTACCCGAATGAGTTACTGGGTCAACATAAAAAGGTGGTCCACTGGTCATCGATGACTCGGTTGGGACTCTCCTAGAGGATTCTGGTTGATTTTGTGAATGTTTCAGGGGTGCGTTTAACCCTGGACCACCACTTGAAGGCGTCTGTGGGACATCTGCTGGAGTTTGTTGAACTGAATATGGGTGCATCGTTGCATGTGACATACCGGTTGGTCCTTAGAGAAAACAAATTGAAACAATAATTCGAAGGCTGAGAGCTAGCTAACTAAATTTCTTAATTGATCGACTCATTAAATGCTCTCAAACAATAACATTTCCTAACGTAATAAATGTCAATTTTTGGGTTCAATTTTATTGGAACTTGTAATCAAATTTCAACGACAATTTTTACATAATCAGTTCCCTACAATTGTACCTATGGAATTTAGATAATACACAATATGGTAACTCACCAGAAATCAAAATCTTAAGTTTTTGAATTCAAGTTTGTCAAGAAAACGAAGGTTGTCGGTCTCAAGGTGTGATATGTTTTCAGGCTTTGTCAGCTATGATTTAATTCGCATTTGGTCTAAATATGAGAGAGAGAAAAGATAAACTTAGCCGGCAGATTGCCGGAATAGCTGCGAAAGAATAGACTTGCGTGCCATATAATAGAGATAGAAACAGATACAGATCTAAATTGAAAAAAAAATCGACGCCACTCAAAAACCTAGGCTAAAAAACATTCAGCGATAAATCAATAAAGGTTGTTAAAATTCATTCCAGAGAAGCCTCTTATTAGGGACCTTTACTACACAAATGAGTTCCTTTGACCTTAAACAAATTCAAATTAAACCTAAGTTTTAAAGTGCAAAAGTCATTTTATTGAGAGAGGTAAGTCACGTATGATCAAAATCTAATCACGCAAATAACCTAAAAACTTTCGCTAAAGCGAGTGAGAAATGACGTCACGCGCGCAAATGCCGTTAGTGAGAGGAAGAAGTCAATCAGAAAATTTGACTTTTTCAGCTTTGCTGTGTGAACAAATGTAAAACGAAAAAAGAGCGTCAGACGACGAAACAAAAAAAAACATAGCAGGACAAGTCCTGACGTACAATTCAAAGAATTTTCATTGACTTTACAAACAACTAGACCCAGAACGGACAATGAGTGAATTGGGAAAACTATTTCTAAAAAAATCAGATAAAAAACAAAAAAAACAGAAAATCAATGTCAAAATGCTGCTAGGGAGAACAAAAAACCACTAGTGAGATATGTAATTTTGATTCTAACAAAAAACTAGGTCCAGAATGAGCTGTGAATGGATTGGGAAACTATTTAGAAAAAAAATCCGACCCAAAAAATTGAAAAAACAGTAAAAATCAGAGTAAAATTGCCGCATGTGAACAAAAAACCACTACAGAGAAATCGAATTTTTGTTCAAACACCGTTTTCTCGCTCTACTTTAAAATTAGAGCGAAAAAAATTCACGCCGCAAAACCACTCGCTTTTTCGCTGCGTTTCCTGTTTCGGCGTGACCAAAATCACCACTCCAATTTGACTTCAAAAATCATGAAAATTTGTGAACAGATCTTAAAAAAGACAGCGCCCCAATACAATTCAAATACTAAAAAAACTACGAAAATACTACAAAAATACTACAAAAAACTACGAAAATCGGATTAGCAAATGTACAATTTTATGAAACAAAATTACATTGAGGTAGAAAGAGGCATTGAGTATATGAATTATCAAAGGGAAGTTGCCAAATTAACTGATTTTTGACAAAAAACAGCTAAAAGATCCAAAAATGAAGAAATTAATAGAAAAAAAGCCAAAAATTAACTAAAAAATCAAGAAATATGTGCCAATTTCGCATTTGAAACGCAATTTCAGGCTATGCAAAATACTGTGCTATCAGTTTCCGGGGTTTACATTTCAAAATAGCATCAATTAAAAATTATTTCTACAAAAAACCAAATTACAAGCAAAAAACTAGGCCACTTAGACAAAAAAACGGCTAAAAAACGTTATCGATATGTGCCATTCAGTCAAAAACTAATTTTCAATGTCAAAAAGTTATTCACTAAACGCAGCGCATGCTCAAAAAACTTCTCTCGCTCAGAAAAAATTAGTTCACACTGCAATTTTACTCGCTTTCGCTTTTAGGTCAAAACATCGTCTGAACGAATAGTACTTCCGGTAAAAAAAAACCTTAAGAAAACCAATACTCTTCTTCGAGTCGTAAAAAAAACATAGCCGGAAGAATTCCGGAAGCAAATCGAAGCGTCAGAACTTCACTAACAAAACCGTAATTGCAACGGAAGCCACTACCTTTTGTATTTTACCATTAACTCACTACCTCTCCAGGTTTGCTCTAAAAATTGGTGAAACTTAAACCACTGTCAAGAAGAGAAACAAAATGCAGCAAAATTTTATATTATTGAAAACGTTTGGTAAAGTTAAAAAATCCAAAATAATTAAGGTCGTCAAAAACCTGATAGTCTGAAAAGGCTGAAAACGTTCTAAATAGCCTTCATATAATTCATGATTCTAATCTGAAAAAGATCGCGAAAGCAAACGGCAGATAATAATCTTAGAAACTAAGTTAAATCTTTTCAAAAAAAGAAAGCTCAAATATAAAAATCAGAAAACACCTATAATTACACTTCTAATCGCGGAAATTAAGACAAAACACAACACACACCTGTTCCTTGTTGTACATATGCTAGACAACATGATTTCAGACTAAATCAAAAATAAAATTGATCATAGAAAAGACATAAGCAGAAGAATATTCAAAAGCAAAAAATCCTTTTTAAATTAATACCAAGTCCGGAAGAAAGCTGTAGTAATTAGCCATAAGTGGAAATTTTTGAAAAAGCTTGCTATCAAACACTCAGTACCGCCTTATGTTGAATGAAATCAATTGCAAACCAAAGAAATGACGAAAATCTTAGAAAAAGCTGAAATCATTCATTTTTTACAACTGAAAAAATCAATGTACCGAAAATAAATGTAGATGTCAGAACAAAACTAGAATGATACTAACTGGAATGTAAATATGGGCACAATGCAAGGAACACCGTAACAAAAAGTCATTCCTGATTTTTAAAAGTTAAAAATCAATTTAAAAATTCAAGGAAAACGAATACATTTCATTGTTCAGCATTCAACACATAGAAAATAGAATTAGTCATCCGATACAACGATCTATCCTCCTGAAGAGAACCAAAAGTATGAAAACGCAGAATTCATAAATACTGAAACATTGAAACATTTTGCAAAAAAAATGGTCAAAGAACTTTTAGTTAAGACAGCATTTATGAAAAAGTTTTAACTGTTTTTTTCAAAACTTAACGCCAAAAATGGTTGAATTTTTATTGAAACGAAATTAAAGTCCCTCATGTTGCACAAAAAAAACTATTTCTAGCAATTACAACCAAAATACAAACGAAAAACTACCAAAATCGGATTAGCATATGTACAATTTTATGAAACAAAATTACATCGAGGTAGATAGAGGCGTTGAGTATAAAAATTATCAAAGAGAAATTTCCATATTAACCAGATTTTTACAAAAAGACGGTTCAAAGATCCAAAAATGACGAAATTAATACAAAAAAAGCCAAAAATTAACAAAATCAAAAATTATGTGCCAATTTTCGATTTGAAACGCATTTTCAGGCTCTGCACAACACTGTGGTATCAATTTCCGAGGTTGACATTTCAATATAGCATCGAATGAAACTTATTTCTACAAGAAACCAAACTAAAAGCAAAAAAATTGGGCCACTTAGACAAAAAAAACGGCTAAAAACGGTTGTCTATATGTGCAATTCAGTCAAAAACTACTTTTCAAAGTCAAAAAGTCATTCACTAAACGCAGCGCATGATCAAAAAACTTCTCTCGCTTAGCGAAAATCTGTTCACCAAGACAGCTTTTCTCACTTTTGCTTTTAGGTCAAAATGCCGCGTGAACAAATCTACTTCCTGTAAAAAAAAACCGAGAGAAAACCAATACTCCTCTTCGAGTCGTAAAAACCAAGAGCACCGCAATATAGCTACGCTCAGCTTACAGCTTCGCAGCTATATTAAAAAAGACAGCGCCCCAATACAATTCAAATTCTTTGAATTGTAAAAAACCAAGAGCACCGCAATATAGCTACGCTCAGCTTACAGCTTCGCAGCTATAGAAATGAATTGTGATTTCGTGACTGTTTCGTGCTATCATAATTTTGATTTTTAGTAGAATTGCTACAATCTTCATTCGAGAGCAATTAATGGGTCGATCAACTAAGGAATTTAGAACCTCGATTCATAATTGATACATTTTTGAATTGAACAAATCAATTTTATCTTTTTCACAATTGGAGTTTGAGCAACAGTTTTTACCCGTTGGAGTTTGAGCAACAGCGACACCCGAAACACCAGTCACGTGACCAGCTGGCGTTCCAGGGCCAATTTCCTGTCCAACATTTCCCAATGGCAGAGCCAGAGCGGGAACCTGAGTAGTTGACCTCTGGCCAGAAGAATCTTGAATAATATCTGGTTTCGAACGCTTCCTTGACTTTGGCCTCTTGTTTGGTATATTTAGTTGTGGATCTGCTACTGGACTTGTTATTTCTGAAGAAATGGACAAAGGTATAGAAGATTTTGAGAAATGTATTTATATTGTAAGCTATTAGAAGACAAATATTTTTTGGAAGAGTCCCCAGTTGAGAATCTGCAAGACAAATCTTTTCTTGATTAGAAATTTTGAGCATCTATTCCTCTCAAGTATTGTCTTTCATATTAAATTTTTCCAAGAAATAGTTATTTGCCGTTCCAGAATTAAATTGAAATAAAGTTTTAGGGAAAATAATTTCTGAGTCATCAAAGATTGACGAAAGAAAAGCTGTTTTATTTTGGGGCATTGTTAAATAATTTTTGATTAATAGCTGTGCATTATTTTCCGAATGCGAGATTGACTTGGCACAAAATTAACGAAAACCTTTTTAAGATTTTTAAGATTTCAAGATTTAAGATTTTTTCATAATTTGAGAACGAACTAACTCCAAATCATAAAATAGTGTTACTTATTTTAATTATTTTATTGTTTTATTCTGAGCAATAATCTAAAACTGCAGCTACATTATGATAACAAAAGTCTTGCACACAAGAATTTTTAAAAACGCCGCAAAGCGTCGAATAGTTTCAGTTCTCTAATAATGAGTCAATACACCGAGCTAGCTTCTTACTCATCTAATAGATGGTTGCTATAGTTTTGATCGGAAGTTTTTAGCAACATCCGAGTCAAATTTCCAACAGTTCTTCTTCCAATTTTTCCCAGAGAACTGTCTCTGTTCGAAACTGTTGCTCCGAAATTGTTCATAAATTTCAAATCATGGCTAATTGATAACCATTCTAGTACCTCCTGCTCCTATTCTAAGAAAAAATGCTGCCAGTCTTTGATTTATACACATGAACATTATCTTGTTGGACGATGCCATTTGAGTCTTGAAAAGGCAATTTTTTCCCGTAATTTTACATAATTTTCAAAGACACAAGAACCTTTAACTGATTGTATTGTCTAATGCGAATTCCAAAGTTTTGTGTTTAATGTCAGAAAATCTTGTTCCATTTCTTGAGTCTCACAATTCCTTCTCTGGACTTAAGCCTGTACAAGTAACGTTGGTATGCACACTGTATACCGGAAATTCATGTTACGCTGAGTTGTATAACCATCTTTTCTGTGTGAATAAAGAAAACGAGAATGAAATTTCACGTTTTTTTAAAACATTGAAAAATCACGCATTAGTTCAAATCAAACGTAAAAAGAACGCTTTAAAATCACAAGTTGTGTTTTCCGTTTTTTTTATTAACATAGTGTAAATAGAGTTTAAACAAACCAAGTCCGCAGACAATTTGAAGAATAATTGTGTTTTTGAGAATGTGTAACGTGCAATTATAAATTGCAGTTCTTTTCAGAATGAATCGTATATTGCAACAACTTTCATTATAACTAATTAAAATTGATTAGGGTAAGGACAACTTTCACGGATATGGCAAAATTTTTTGAATGGATATCTTGGTTTAATCCATTACTTAATTGGCGGTAAAATTATTGCAGACAGTGAAATCAATCTTTAGAGCTGGAATTTTTTAAATTTTGAAACCTGTAACGTTTTGAGCAGCCATTGCACTAGCTGCATTGCCTTGATCTGGGGATGTGGTCCGATTGGTTCCTCTGTTCCTGTCAGGGGATACAGATGAGGATGCCTTACTCTCATTTGCCAGATCCCTCATCCTGGACCACACTTGGAAGTCCTCAGCTGGGAGTCTGTCGCTGCTCAAAGGTTGACGAGTTGGGGATTGGGGGGTAGGGGGAACATCGTTAGCAGCTAAAACAAGGAAACTCATTCAAAATGAGTCAATTTTTTCTTGATTTGAGGATAAAAATATGGTGTGGGTCAATACAGGATAAATAATGGACAAAAGACAGTTTATTGGGAAGAAAACGAAAAAATCTATATTGCTAACAAATGTCGAGCGAATCGCTCTCAAACGACCGGTGAGCGGTTGGCTTTGGTAGTAGCCACTTGGAGCTTAGGGATGCTAGCACTAAGGGGGAAGACCAGACTGTGTATGTGTATGTGTGTGAGGTGGGGGGATGCAAGCGTTTGGGGGATAGGGTTTCGAGCTGGATTAGAGGGAGCTCAAAACGACAGGTGGAGGAGGGTGGACAAGGAGAGTGTTGGGGGAGGGGTTGGTGGGGGATAACGGTGTGGGGGTGACTGAGGGGATCAAAGTTTTGAAGATTAGGAAACGCCCTCCACACCATAAGATTGTCTCCTCAAAACAGTTTTCGTGAATCGTATTCTTAGAGTATAGTAAAGCTAAAGGCTCTAGGAGAACTTAATGAACTGCGAGCGCTAACTGTTTATGCCGTTTTTGAAGACGAGAAGTCAAATGTGTCAGAGAAAAAAATCGGCCAGGGACATACCAATCAATACAAATTGTTGCTCATAGGACATACCAATTCATCCGGTTTTTCTTTATGAAAAGTAGATCGAGTAGATCGACTTGCATTAAAAGACCTGCAGCACCTAATACTGGTTACAATTTTTGTTTGGTCAAACTAACTGACGTGTTCTCGTCGCCAATAAAAAGAATTTCTGTAAATTAATAACTAAAAATAAACTTAATTAAATGTAAAATATTAACGTTATTTATAGTGGTAATCAGGATCTAAAAAACACGGTTCCTTCTAGAAAGAAAAGTAGAGATAAAAATATGGATCAATTTAAATCAAAGCTTCGAACAAGTATATTCCACTCGCCTTTCACGGCAAGATTTGGTACATTTTTTTGCCTTACACAAGAGTGTATCACTGATATCGTCAAAAAGGGTAGACAAGTTCGTTTACAATGATGGAAAAGAACGTCGAATTTATCCTAAACTTTTTTTGTTTGAGTACAATGAGTATTTCTGGTTGAAAAAAATTGGATTCAACGGTTGAGACTCGATATATCATATTAACCAGTGTCATCAAAAACTTTCGTACACTAGAGATTATTGTAAACTCATAATGGAGAAAACACTCGGAAAAGATTCAATAATATGTCGTGTAAAAGTGCAGACCGATCGAACTCAAATTCATATGAGCGCAAAATTGATTTATTTAAAAAGGGAACCGACTACCGTCGGGCGAAATGATCTCAAACAACTGACGAGCGTTTGGTTTCATGGGTAGCTAGCTGCAGCTCAAGGAGGCTGGCTGTAGTCTAATTGAGAGGGAGGTAAGCATGTGGGGTGGGGTGCGGTCCTGCGGTCTGGTGGGGGCCAGCGAGCGGCGTTACGGGTGCAGGTAGGTGGAATAGGGGGGTGAGGGTAAAGCGGCCCATGGACAAAATAGAGAAATTGTAGTCAGAAGCACTCTTTGTGTGTTGAGTAGATAGCTATTGGGATGTCAAAATCTAAGAACAGCCCCTCAAACCAGTAAAAAATAGTTTGGTGAAACCAAATAGTTTGGTGAATCGCACACTTAGAGACTTGTAAACCGAAAGACGCAATGAGCCCTTAATGCCCTGAGGGCGTTACCTGTTTATCCCGTTATTGAGGATGAAACTTCAAATAGGTCAGACGAATAGTGGGTCAGAGAAGTCGCATAAAAAGACCGCACGACTAGTATAATTCCGTTTGAGAGCAATTAGTAACCATCTAACGTCGAACGAATTGCTTT
Organism: Convolutriloba macropyga; assembly: GCF_964194025.1. NCBI lineage: Eukaryota > Metazoa > Xenacoelomorpha > Acoela > Convolutidae > Convolutriloba > Convolutriloba macropyga. The sequence continues at coordinate 59,599,802 of NC_134477.1, read as the reverse complement.
CCAACGACTGACTGCGGGTGGGGGGTTTGTAACGAGGTGAACAAGTTTCAATAACGGCTTCAAAAACGTTGTTAGACTTTAGCAATGACCATTATGTAGTGAGCGCAAAAATCTGAGAGAATGGCACCAAAACCATGGTTACATGACAATATACCCCATGCCATTATACCCAATGCCAAACTACCCAATGCCATTATACCCAATATGCCAATATAGCCATTTTAGGTAAACTACCTTGTAGGTTAAAGCACTGTTTAGGTCAAACCGCCTTTATTTCAAGTTTGTGAAAAGTGTAACACAGGAAACATAACTCAAAATATCACTGTAAACATTTCAGTACGTTGAAAGCGCAATTGGTTAGGCGGTTAATGCAAGCAATACGGCGGGGGTTCAAATTTCAGTGGTTAAAAACAAATTTTGCAAAAAACTGAAAGTTGACTTAATAATACGATCAGAAACAAAAACAGTTACAGAAGAGTATTCAATAACACCACAATACTTACAAACAACAATTTTAAAAGCTGAGGAATCTGTACAAAAAGCAAGCAAACGTAAATATGAGACAACCTAATTTATTTCAGATCCTGTTAGTAAAGACAGCTGCGTTGCAACATCGGACCCGATTGATGACCGAATGCGGGCTATTATCATATTATTGAATGGATTCTGTTCCGTTCTTGCAGTCTCCTTCATTTGTCCAAAAATCTGTTGTACTTGTCCTTGTCTGGGAACTATTTGATGATTATGCTTGTTTTTTATAATTGCTTTGCATTTGCAATGGCCTCAACTCTACATTTATAGGAGCTTCCATGTTGTCACAAAAAACCCACACGAAACACTTTGGTTTACTTGTGTGAGCTTACATGATTTTAGCAAGAAAATTTTATGTAAAAAAAATTCAAAAAAATAGTATTCACAGCTTTAAAATGAGCCACTGATTCAGTCAATATGGCAAAAAATACATAGCACAATATGCATATTTTGTGTCCTCTCAAATGAAAGCAGTTCTTTCATTCCCAGTTGAAAATAATCACATCAAGATGAAATTAATCACATGTTGGGATCCAAGACGGAGCTCAACTCTGATCAGGTCTGATCAGAACAAAATCACTTCTGATCAGGGGGTCCCAGACAGAAAGCGCCTCTGATCTGACTCAAATGCGCCCGAAAATTTCTGTTCTCGAATTGCTCTCCACTCCACCTCTGATCAGACTCAAGCTTGGTCATTTTTGCGCTGGAAGTGAGCTCGAAATGACCTCTTGTCAGACTCAAGTGCTTTAGATTTCATTTCAAATTAGACCCTAGTGCGCTCGAAATCATCTTTGATCGGACCATACTGCCATTGATCAAGTTTTGTCAACACAGAAAATTGGGCTCTGATTAGACTCAATTGTTCACGAGTTCGCCCAGAGGATGTAGTTTCCAGCGCAATTGCGCAGGTATTCACTACAGTGAGTCTAGTCTGTTCAGAGATGATTTCAGTCTGGGACCTCAACCTGGGTTCATAAATGAACTCGACACACCTGTTTGAATGACCGGTGTTTGCGGAGTTGCAACGCCACCAGTTGGTGGAAATTCACTGGCTTGCTGTCCAATATGACCCGACAGCTGTGATTGGCCACCTGTAATGTCAGCTGGAACCTGATTGGTGAGTTGTCGCTGCATGACCGGCGTTTGGCCTTTCCTGGACTTGGACCGCTTTTTAGGTGACGTCGGAACGGTTGGACTTGTGACTGTCGTATTTTGCCCTGGAAAGTTGTTTTAAAGCTTAAAGAGCCCAAACAACACCCCGCCCTAAAATTTCCGTTGACACCCCTCAGTTGGCAATTATTAATTATACACGTTAGTTTTTACGTGATAGGTGACAACCAAGAGGTAATGTGTGTGATTGAAAGAAATACGTGGAAGAAATACGCCCACTAAGCTGGGGGGATATATCCTGTTTAGTTTTTTCGGCGTTAAAATATCACATGATTGGCTTCGTCGAACGTTTTTGACAATCGGGAGGAAAAATTCATCGATTATTTCACGGCATCGCGACAATAGAGTTCTAAGAACCAAAAAGTACAAATCTGGTTAAAACAGATTGTTTAACGAGGACACGGGATGGCAGCCGTTAACATCGCTGACCGAAATTGGGATTCAAACAATAGGAGAACAAAAAATGAAAAAAAATGACGGCAACCTAATTTTAATAAAGAGAAACATTGACGATTCATATTATCTCAAGGAAAAAGAACAATGAATCTACTCTGTTGCCCCCCCCCCCCCCCCAAGTGTTTTGCTTGCCCCACTTACAAATAATGCAAATTTAAATAGCGCGTTGCTATATGAAAACTAGCACATACACTTGGGGAGTAAAATATATATGACCACTTAACTGGTGGGGGCAGAAACAAAACGGATCCAAAATCATGACGACAGCGCTATTGTTTTTTTTCTAGGGGTCCAAAAGTCCGCAGTTTCATTACATTCAATAAATATGGCGAAGTTAGCCTTTAAATTGCATGTCAATAAGTTTAAAATTAATACCAATTAGCCGTATACTCTGAGAAACTTTGAAAACGTAATGTACTTAGTCCGCGAACAAAAAACTTTTAATGCTCGGGTTTTATTGGCTCATTCCAGTTGCCTTTGAATTAAATTTTTGAACTTATATCTGTTTGCGTAAACTTGTCGAATCTTTAAGTACAAATACATTTTTTTAAGAACTTGGATAAACATGCTTAAATGTTTTTTCGTTGAGCCCATTTTGGTGTTGAGGTTGAAGAGTGCCCCACTAAACGTGTTTATACAAATACTCACTGGTTAATACCCCAAATGGCAAATATTCTTGTCAAATACTCCAAGTTATCTGATCGTACTTTAAAAAATTAGCGCGACCACAGAAGGATTCGAACCCCTAATCTTCGGATTCCAAGTCACACGCCTTATCCGTTAGGCTATGCGGCCTTGACATACAATTGAATTCATAAATTTTGGTCGGGTTGCCCACCATAAACCTTTCTTGGCAACCATATCCATGCTATATATGGAGTTTATGGCAACTTGGTAACCATACAGCTGACCATGGGGGAAAAATCAACATTGCTCAAAAACACTCATGTATTGTACTCTGTGGAAAAAAAATTATTTTTTTTTTTACAAAGAAAGCTTTCTTTCAGAATATAAACTGCTAGATTTTCTGGCGACAGTGCACTACTAAACGTGTGATCGCTGAGTGCCCGTGAGGGTTTGTCAGGTTGAGGAGCGTGACCAAAGCCAGCTTTGATCAGACGGACTTATGTCGCGCACAAGTCGTTCGTATCGGGCCATGTAGACCAAAAACACCTCGGATCAGATCCAAGTGATTCGGACACTAAAGGGTCGTCGGGACCTAATTGGGTGGCCAACTGGAAATAGCAGGCCCAAAGGAAACCGTTAATCAACCATGCTGCTGCTTTCTAGCCCTAGTACTTCCTTAAAATGCAATTGAGTCTTCTGTCATAATGACTACTAGCTTGCAAAACGATACTAATTTAATGTCTAAATCCCGACCACAAACACACACAAGTTGCACGCGCTGTTTATTGAATTGTATCGTACTACATAACAAAAATAACATAATTTGTGCCTGGTTTCCAAAATTTCAGCTTTGGAAAGAATTCCCTTGCCTCAAAATTCCTTTGCCTGTCGGAGCTTTAGACTTCCTCATGGATAAGGAAAAGAGCAAATCGAATCTCTTCTGGCCCCTTGTTTTTTACGCCACAATTATGCATTTGTGATGTTATATAGTTACTCCCATAAAGTTGCAACGCAAGCGAACGTTCGAAAAACTCCTGACATGCAAACGGACAACGAAGCGTTGATGTCTGCATGTTTCAAATGTGAACTTTGACCTTTGAAACGTTCGAAAGTGTTGCAACTTTTATGGGACTGACTATAGAGCACGTCTAAATGCAAACATAGCACGCGCTCCTGGAGCGTAAAAATTATATGACCACAAAGCTGGGGGCCAAACAGAAGAGAGCTCCGAATTTTGAAAACTTTTGGCGAATTTTTATTTTACTTTTTTTCTTAAAAAATTTTGTTGATTTTTCCTTTGCTTATCTGCTCTGTTAAGTAGGATTTTTTTCTTTTCTTCTAGATTTCACTGTTTTTTGTCTGATTGACTCGTAATGGTCAATCGGTGTGATAGCCAAGTAATTCCGGATTTGTCCAGCTAGGTTTTTTGCCTCGTCATGTGACACTCTTTTTCGTTTCACTATTGTTCACACATCAAAATTAAGAAAGTCAATTTTTTCGATTGGCTTTGTCATCTCAGCATTGGCATTTGGGGTTTTTCACCAATAGCCCCCCAATCAAGTTAAATATACCGTAATGGGGGTCTATATTCGAAAAGAACCGGTATTTGCGCTCATGGCGTCATTTTTCGCTCTCCCTAGCAAACGCTTTTAACTGATTTCTTTGTTTAGATTTTTATCATACGTTATCTACCTCACTAAACAAAAAGTGGTGCTAAATATCCGAGGACTAAACTTCTTACATTCTTTCAAAAATTAGCTGCCAGCTTATCTCGTGGCACTTTACTGCTAAACGTGTCATGAAAACAGCAGACCTTTGGTTTTATTTTCTCCTTTTAAAAATTAACAGTGTCAAAAAGGAAGCTCTTAGGGCATCTACACAGACCACTTCCCCTATGAAGCAGGCTAGAAGTAATTTGAATGATTTGGGTACCACTTGTTGTTCGAGAGCTGTTCATCCAACTTAACTAGTCTTAATTTTTTATTACCAATGACTGCCTCTCAAAGCCTAATAATTAGGCGCTCCCAATTAAAATTTGTATAAAGTTTTTTTTTCTAAACAGTCATCAATTTTACGCTTGACTTCTGACTTAACTCTCTCAATATTGCAACCGGATGGAAAGCAGCTGGAGTTCAAGA
>NC_134477.1:59398120-59594680 GCF_964194025.1 Convolutriloba macropyga | reverse complement strand
AAATTTTGTGTGATAAGAAATGAAAAATGGTACTCGTTATAATTTTGGCGCTCATAGAATACGCAATGCTTGTTTGAAGCCGATAATACCATTCGAATCTCGGATCAAAACTTGAAAATTGAAAATAGATATCACCAAAAAAAGTAAAGCCAATTAGAAATTGAAGCTCAAACAAAAACAAAAACGCCTGCCAAAAAAGATGACATATTCCAAATTGAGGGAGTTAAAATGCGAAACGCATTATACAAGTAGTTTTTTACTTTTTAAATAAGCATTGTAAGGAAAAAACAGCTTTTTATTTCTGTCACCATGGCCTAAAACAAATAAGGCAGAACCTAGTCGGGCTCTTTTTACAGCCTTAAGGATGATAGAGCTAGACTTACTTATTCTTGCGCGCGAAATAGACTTAACTAAATCCATCTGACCAACCGACTATGTAAAACACTGAAGATAAACTTCTATTATTGCAGTGGTAATGTAATACAGCAACGGCGTCAATGGCATACACATTGTCTAACTATCTTTTATACTGAAGAAAGTTAGGCGTACTAGCGATGTATAAAATAGAACAAAGTCTTCTCAGTCTGTGATTAGTGGAGAATGTAGGAGAATACACATTCTGTATTTTCCTCTGCTGCAAAAAAAAATTGAAGTTCAAAATCTCAAAATTCTTGACGAACAAAAATTTTACATTCGATTACACCGATTCTTGCTATTGAAAAATTGAAGTTTTATTTGGAAGTATTTTGACAATAACTTACTATTTGTTGCTATAGACTTTGAAACGTCATAAATATAACTTCAGAAGATTTTCATTGTCAACCTCTTTTATGCAATTGTATGCGAGCCCCTTAAAAATAAGTACATATCAAAACCAATTGAAGCGAATTTGTGAGTTGAAATCAATAATATATTAATAGAAAAAATTCAGGCAATTCGATGGTAACATTAAGCCAATATATTTAAAAAAAAGAGGGAAAACTCATTGTTGCCACACGACTGGGAGCGACTGCATGAAGTTTGGGACGTTTTATTAGCCAGTGCAAATATGTTCATAAGTTGATATTGGAATTCTGTCTTTTAAACTGTTAAGTTCTACATTTGAACCTTGTACAATTTTTTTCAAAGAACTTTCTTTTGTTTCTTACATTTGCTATTAAGCTCGTGTAATAATCAAAATTAAAGGGTTCCTTTCGAACAATTTGAGATGATTTACCCCCTGCCAGCCCCCAAACTTCCCCTTAGAAGGTCCCTTCTCTGTCCCAAACTACACCACCCTTAGCGTGCCTACCTTCTCGCTTCTCGCCCACCTCTATTATTGTTTTTAAAAGCTAGAAACGGTGTCAGGACAGTTTACCTAATATATAACCCAATGCCATATTACCCAATTCAATTTTAACCAAAACCATTTAACCCAATGCCAACTGACCCAATTTATAGTAAAGCTAAATTGACCAGAAGACTATTTAGCTGACTATATAACTAAATGGCCCTTGGGACTTCATATGAAACTATCACAAGCCAACATGGGATTAACCGATTATTAATTAAGGGCCTGTTGCACTTGATGAAAAAACTATCACAACCGAACATGGAATCATATCATCCACATGGATACTTTAAACCATCCTTGTAATAGCGATTGCTAATTTGTAATCTGATAATCGAACGAAAAGATCAAAGAGCATTGGGTAAGTTGGTAATGGGTAAAATGGCATTGGGTAAAACGGCATTGGGTAAAGTCGCAGGTTGGGTAAAATGGCGTATTATAAAATGTCATATGCAAAATAGAATTGGGTAAAATGTCATGTAGCCGCTCGAAACTTATTGTCTGTACTTTCGAAATGCTTAAGATTTTTTTACAGTAGTTCTATGGAAAATGCTTGCCCATAGATTCCTTTTTTCCCTCTGTTTTATAGCGTCATCTGAGTTTGCATTTAACACATTTTGTTCTAGACCTCAATTTGCAACAGCCATCACATTTTTCCAGGAAATCTATTACCGAAGAATATGAAAAAAGTTGTTTTCACAGCTTGTGACCAAACTATAAACTAATGCATCATAAACCACCAATATTATAAAAAATGCGAGTTACCTCCAATACGACGCTCCGCAGGTCGAGGTGAGAGTTAATGATCAGACAATGAAAAACGCAAAAAACGCACAGGGGGTAAAGTTCGTTTTTGATTAGTCCCAAGTCAAAGTCTGCCTAAAAGCTGACCATTAACGAAGTTGTTGTTTCTGATCATGGCTGGTTTTGGTCTGGATCGCTTTGATCATTGATGCGCACCTCAACTTGGGTTAGAAAGTTAAACTAGAACATAACCGACTCCCGTCGGGCGAATTGCTCTCAAACGACCGGCGACTAGTTGGCTTCGTCAATAGCTAGCCATGGTTTAGTGACGCTAGCCTTAGCTTAATTGAAGGGGCGTGAAAGTGAGTGCAGCGGTTGGGGGGTGCACCGGGGGCAACATTGGGGGGACTGTGAGAGGTATTTTTGGCTGCACGGGGTTCTTACGGCCTAAAAATTGTGCAGGGCTGGGGATTGGGGGTGGGGGGAGGGGAGGTGAATTGAGAAGGGGGGGTGAAGTGGGGGGAGGGGGGGCACTTTCTAATAACCGCCTTTCACACCATAAGTATAAGTCTCCAAAACAGTTTGAGCTGAAAGGCTCTAAGAGCACTTAGTGCCCGCTGGGCGCTACCTGTTTATCTCTTTTTTTAAGGACAAAAAGTCAAATGGATGAGACGACAATTCTACCAAGCGAAAAATCGCAATAAAAAAGACCGACAGGACTAATATAATTGCTACAAACTTCGATTCAGAGCAATTAATAAGAAAAATAATTTTAAGAAAATATTTTTCATAGCTTTTTACTTTCAATTTTTTTTTAGCAATTTTCAAATATTTCAACCATTTTCAATCGAGTTTTGCTTTTCCGCATTTTCAGCTGAATTTTGTTTTTCGCCATTTTCAACTGAGTTCTGCTTTTCTCCCGACTTCATTCCATGGTCACTTTCTTCATGAATTGCTTCCAAAGGCGGGTTATCAGGAAAATCTTGAGCATCCGTCGCTTCCGCGAATTCTGCCAGCTCCTGGAATTCTTCTTGTTGACGTAATTCTTCTTCCTCTTTTTCCAAAAGTTTTTCCAATTTTTTGGACCGCTTCCAGTCAATAGTACAGACTATGATGTCTATGATTACAAGGAGAAGGTGGAAAAGGGCGGTCGATAAATTAGCCCAAGCAGCGCCCAGTTGGGTGTAGAGAACCTTTGAATGAAACAAATTAATCCAAGGTAGAGCTGCTATTTTTTTAAAAAAGGAACCCGGGTTACCCCATAATTCAAAAAGTTGTAAAATTACAACTTCAAATTTTGGCGTCTAGGAAAAGTTGTAGTCATAAAAAACTTCACTGAAAGAAAGTTTTAAAAATTGGATATGGAAGTTTTAGGCATAGAACCAATATTTTATAGAACCAGTTTTACCAATTTTTTAATTTTTTTTTATTTATGAAGTTCGATGTTCCGAAATATGAAATTTCTAAGATTAAAACTTTCTGTCAACCCAGGAAACTTTTGACAATCATTATTTGTGATCCAATTCGCCTCAGCTGGAGGTTCCTGGACTGGCGATATGGTGTTGTCACAAAAAATTTAGATACTGGGAACAACTTTTGGACAAAATTTGCAAAAAGTTGGCGTGGCGAACACTCAATTCAAAGCTCGATTGCTTTATTTTTGAAAACTCACCTCTTGCTTTGTTTTTTTTTAATCTTCTCAGTATCTTACCCAACAATTGAGGGCTTCTATCGCTTGTAAACCCGCTAATTCTAAACATTATCTGCTCAAAGGGCATAATTTTTACGTTTGGGTGGCAAAAACAAATTATTGCAGGTGTGACGCTATTTTTAATAGTATGTTATGAAACTTGGAACATAACTTTGGAATTTTTAACTATAAGCCAATTATTAGGCAAAAATTTGTCTGTCTCACAATAGCACCCCCCCCCCCCCTCCCCCCAAGTAGCCCCCCAAAACATAACAGGGGGGGGGGTCTATAATCTCGTGGAGACCATAAAATTTTAAAGAAAAGACCCAAAAATTGTAACTTATAGTTATCGATTGCAGTGAGTTATTTTCCACTTTCGCATGATGCCTTTCAAAATTTTAAACTCTTCAAAAAGAGGGTAGAAATTGGGCTACCTGTAGCATGATTGGACAGAGACAGCGACCCAAATTGTCGGCCAAGTTGAGCAACAAACACGCACTCACAAACAACTCCTCTATGACGTAATATCTGATCACGCACATTGAAAAAATCCTGAAACAAGAGTCCAAAGTTAGACAGAGATAGCCGAAGGATTCAAAGGTTTTGAGCTTTTTCAAATAAACTCGGTAAAACTTTTGAAATATCTACTGCGTCATTCAGCTTTTTCTACTCACTTTTAAGATCTTTCCAGCGCAATTTTACACAAACTTTTTCCACCTAACAGAAGATGCATGTATAAAAGTTTTAAAAAAAACAAAGGACGCGATCGAAGATAATTACTGACGGTCGTCATGTAGTTTTCGTCAGACTTGAGAGGAGAGTAATTTCACTCGAATTTGCCAGTAAGTTGTTTCATAATCCTAATACATAAGCGATAAAGTTTCAATACTGAATTCGCTTGCGATTTTAACTTTACCGCCTTTGAGAATTTAATGCAATCAATATAAATGAAATGCGAATATTTTTTGTATACGATATGAAAGGAAAGTGAGAGCGATATGGCCATTAAGGCAATTAAGAGATAGTTAAAAGACAGTTCGGCAACTCGAATCCCATATTCTAAATGTGCCAAAATGTTCAAGGTAAGGGACTATGATGATTTTCTAGAACGTTTTCGAATGGTTCCAAAGTTTCATGCTTCAATGGGGTGCTAAACCACGCTTTGGAACAAAAAGCGTGAAACATTTTTCCCAAACAAAAACTGAATTGCCTCATTTATTTTGGAGACGTTTATTTTCTTTCGAACTCTGAAATTTACTTCTTAATTCAACGCACGACAATTAAAATTAAATTTTGTCTGAAAATCAGACAAAATTTAATTCTAATTGTCGTGCGTTGAATTAAGAAGTAAATTTCAGAGTTCGAAAGAAAATAAACGTCTCCAAAATAAATGAGGCAATTCAGTTTTTGTTTGGGAAAAATGTTTCACGCTTTTTGTTGCAACCATTGAGATAATGGGGGGTTAGGATTGTATACGGGCTCCAATATTTTTGCCAATATTTTTGCGAGGAAAATCAACAATATCAAACGTAGTATCATTGCAATCAATTTTGAAAGAGTTTTTTCTGACTTTTCCTTCCTCAAGGAAAAAAACTTGAAGCTAATGTGTGATATCGACAGCTGAGCGGGGTTATTACACTCCGTCTCTTAGTTTCCATACAACTTGTTGAAAAGTCATTGTTGTAGCTGACAAAAAAGGGCGTGAAATAATTTTCGCTTAGCAATTTGAAATTTTTTGTTCCTTTTCAACACCATGTTTTACTTTAGAGTTAAATTTTAGCCACCGAAAAGATCATCTGCGCATAAATTTACAATATATTGTACGTTTGGATGTGTTCTGACCGCTTTAGGGTCGCTTTTATCAGACTTCAAGATGCAAATTTGAGGTTTTGTTTTCAATTTGTCGATTTCAATTTTTTTCTAACGATATTGCATTCTTCTTAAAGTTTTGCTCCGTCTAATGGCATTTTTCGTTACTGCAATTATTGTTTTACTGGTTGGTATCAGTAAATTGTTGTTTATAACAAAGAAAACTCATTAAATAAATTCAAGTTTTACCGTTTTTTTTATTTTGAACGACTTTGAACCATATGTACTTTCTCTGCGCTTTTGGATTTTCATTTAAAACTGCTGATTCAGAAGTTTGTTATGGGTGTTGATACTTGGTAGACGCAATTGAATGATTGAATTAGTTAAAAAAAATTTGTGCCTTGAACGAATTTTGAATAATTACGCCTTGTGTTTAATTTTCCGTTAATGTGCCTTCTTTTTTGTAGGCAATCAATCAAGAAACCGAGACAGTGCGCATAATGTAGAATTCTTCTGAAACAATAGCAGATTTCAAAAAAAATTGTTTTTACCTTTTCTCTTTTTTTTCTTATTAAATATGTTATGTCGCTCATCACGACGTTAGTAATTTGGGAATGATTTCTTGAATCGGCAAAATTGAGAGGATCTTTCATGAGACACTTAATCAGATTTTTTATTATTATTATTTCGACTCTACTTTTTTCCCTACTTTTTTAACATGAAAAATACATGCCTGTGGCGTCAGCTAACTGTTAATTCGAGTTGATTGTGGAGTCATCGGGTATGTTTTTAGATTAAAAAGTAATTATTGAGATTTTCCAATAACCCATCACTTTTATAAGTAACTCCTATCAGTTTAGACAAACACTCAATTTAGTTTCAATCATTTCCTATTAATTGCATTGTATATAGTTCATGGTGCTAGGAAAATAAGCAGACAATTCGTTTATCCGTCAAGGAAATTTAGCCGACAGTTTCATCATAATCGGTCAAAAAAGCCTTATTGGTCCATAAATCAGTAGTTCGTTGGAACAATAATCGGGTAGAGATGTTAGCGGGTGTCAGCGGAAAATTTTGTAAGAGATGCACTGAATGCTCTGAAATTATGTGAGGAATATGCAGGATGTGCTGAAAGTTTAATTTTAGGCGCTGAATGTGCTGAATAAAATTATTTTACCACCTGTCAACGCATTTCTTACATAATTTCAGCATATTTTTCAGCACTTCTCTTACAAAAATTCAGCACCACCAAAAATCCCGAAATCAAAACTTTCATCGCATTCCATACATAATTTCAACAAATTTCTTACCCACAGACAACACTTCCAAAATTTCAGCACAATTCTTACATAATTACAGCACTTCAGAAAAACAGAGAATTTCACCGGTTTCACCACATTTCTTACATAAATTCAGCACAATTCTTACAAAAACTCAGCACTCTTTTCAACACATTCCATACATAAAATCAACTCTTCAAAAGTTCAGCACAATTCTTACATTTTTTCAGTACTTCAGAAAAAAATTCAGCGCTTTCAGCACATTCTTTGGATAAAAATTTACGTGCAATTTTTTTGCTCACTATTGCCCATATAACGTAGTCAGTGCGTACGTTTTTTCATCTTTTGCAATTTTGTAGAGCCAGTATTCAATCAAAAAATTGCGCTGTTTTACTAATGATAGTTCATATTTTTTCGAAAAACAGAACAACTGAAAAGCGTCACACTTTCATCTTATCTACGGAAGGAAGACAATTATACTTAAGCTGCCTGGTTTCATTCAATCAGATAAATATATATATATATATATATATATATATATATATATATGTATGTATGTATGTATGTATGTATGTATGTATGTATGTATGTATGTATGTATGTATGTATGTATGTATGTATGTATGTATGTATGTATGTATGTATATATATATATATACTCCAGCTTCTTTCTATAACTGCTTTATCTTAAGAGATGACAAAATTCTTAAAACTTTTGGCAGTTTTCCAAGAGCTTTAAGTTGGACTGCTCTAGTGCAGTGCTCTTTAGTCTTGCTCTGGTGCTGTTTCTGTATATACAGATGAAAAAATTCAAAAAATTGAAAGCATTTATTATAACTGCTGTATGTGCCAGAAATGTTAGATTGGTGATGAAAAAACTGAAATATATGTAAAAAATGCGCTGACAAGCGCTGAAAAAAAAGGACTTTACCGGATAAATCTTACATAACTATACACTTAATGTGTTGACACGTGCTGAAATTGTGTAAGAACGGTGTTGAAAATTCAACACATTAAGCGGATAATTTTGTAAGATTTAACCGCTGATAAATATATTTTTAGAGCGCTTGTCAGTGCATTTCTTACATAATTTTCGTGAAAAATCTCAACCTGGGTATCTTTGGTGTGTGGTCGGGTGGCGCTCCACTCGGCCTCTCCGTAGCGGCAGCCCCCCCCCCCCTGACGTGGGGGAGGTTGCAACCACGAATAGACCTTCGTTACGCTAGTTGCTTAAAACTGTTCTGTATATTTGTGGGCTTATGAAATACCGTTTAAAGCAGACTATTCAGAGCTTCAGAATTAAACTACTTGCGCATTTTCCCTGAATTGTGGGCAAAGTTTCTCTTTTTTCCTTGTCGGCTAAACGCCCTGTCGACTAAATCTCCTAGCACCACGGTGGCCACCTTAATTTGTATCACTCCGATTTGTAAAATCTCTTTTAAATACACTCTGATATTTTTTAAAAATCATACGTGAGTCTCTATTTTACAATTATGCAAATTTGAATTAAAAATCATTTAATAATTATCATATTTATCACATAGAAAGTAGTTTCTACTTCTGATTTTTACTTCTAGCCGCTTCAAAGAGAGCCTAATGCTTTTCAAGGAGTCTAAAGCTGTTTCAAATGCCCGCTTAATAAAAGGGAATCTGTCATTTAGGGCACAGATTGACAAATTCAAAAAACGCTTAGAGTTGAGTGGTGTCAATCACCTTTTTGCTTCTTCGAATTCTAACTAATTGAACAAACAGCCAATCAAATAGTTAATTCATAATAAATATTAAATAGTTATGTTAACAATACATAAAAAAGTAGAACAGCTCAAATTTAAAGTTCTAACAGGTCAAAATGCTTAAAGCATACTCAAATTAATTAATTAGAAATGTGAACTCTATTTAACAAAAACCATTGACGCAAAATGCATTATTATCCGTCATAAGTAATGTTCACGATAGTTACTGTTTTCTTATTTCAAAAACCAAAAATGTGAAATCTATTGTTATGCTTGAGTTAACCGCAAGCTAAAAAGCCCAACGCTGTCGATAGGGTATGGGTTTGGCTAATAATAAGCAAACCATAGAAATTCGATATATAAAAAAAGTTTTAGCAATATGGCTACGTTCTTTGGAAAAGCTTAAAAACCATCCAATTTCAATGAGCATTTTGCTTGGCTACTTAATAAATCAATAAACGGAAAAAAATAGTAACACATGGTTAAGAATTTTTAAGTCCTGTTGAATTTTTGCCTTATCTAATTATACATTTGGATGCCAAAATAGACTATCGAAATAAGGGTGGTATTAGAGTTTGCGGGGTTAAATGAAAGGTGTATCAAAATGGGGTTAGCTGCACTTGAAATGGGGGGGGGGGGTGAAGGGAGAAAAATCTAACCTGAAGGGTACTGTCAACATGGCCACGATGACCAACCCAATGACCTTCATGTACTCAGAGTCACTCACTTTCTTGTCGTAACCCATCCCATTCGGGGGCTCAAGCAGATAGCAGAAGAGAGGGGGTAGTGCCCCGCATGACCACATTATCACATAGCAAATCCTCTTTCCAGGGTCTCTAGCAGTAAACAAACAAACAAATAAAAACTTCGCAACTAATTATGATCTTGGTACGGTTTTTAGGATTCCATAAAAAATGGAATTGTTGACTTGGTATGATCACTAACAACTCTATATGGCTTTGTATTGTTAATAAAACCATTTCATGAGCCTCATTCTGGGCTTTTTCGGTCTTTTCGGTTATTTGGGGATCGGCTTCCCTTTTCAGCGGAGGAAAAGTTTTCGCGGCCAGTTTTTTTTTCGGCAATTATACCGTCTTAGTTCTCCTTGTGTGAAACATGACTCTCGGTTGAATTACAATTGCTTTGAAAAACTGATAGTTTTACAATGACAACATCGAAGTTGAGAGCAGTTTAAGGTTCCAGACAGACGGAAATGACCACTTATTAGACTCAACCTGGCTGGCCATCTTTGCGCACTTTTTTTTCAAACGATAGTAAATTGTCTTTCAAATTAAAATATACTTGTTTTCAAGGCAATCTAATTAGTTTAATTGGTTAAATGACAATATACCCAATGCCAAAATACCCAATAAGCCATTATACTCAATGCTCTTATACCCAATTATTTCCCATTAATTTTTTCGATCAATAATTCGATAACAAGTTAGCACTCGGTCTTTCAAGTATGTTTCTCAATGCGCAATTAGATAATCTCATGTTCGGTGCTGATGATGGTTTTTTTAGCAATTCCCCGCTGAGGCACAGCCGTGGTACGGTCTCTTTCGATGCATGGCAAAATACACTAGCTAAAAATTATGCTATAAAAATGTTCTGATAAATTAATCTTCATTATGCCGCAGAGGTATACCCAAACCGTCATGAGCAAATATGCCCGATCTGTGTATCTCGTGTTCGTTTTTCCTATGTTAATACATTGAAAATGCAACGGTATTGCGAAAAATAGCTACTTTAGCAAAAACAGGCAAATTTGAAGGGAACTGCGCAACCCGTTTGGCAAAAGTGTCCAGATTTTAACAGCGAATTTAAAGTACAAGCTTTGTATCGCATTTATTGCTTGCTATGTATCACGAATCTGCTTGATTGTTGTACCTCACACATTGTTGTTGTTTTTCAAATGCAACTTAACTCGATTTCGCAATATAAACCGCAATTAAGCCTAACTTAATGCGCATTTTTGGGCACAAAAGTCGTTATTAAAGCTTTATTACTAGTAGTAGTACTAATAAGGTTATAAATTATTAAACTGTGTTATAAATATAAAATTATATATATATATATATATATATATATATATAAAACGTTGCTTATATTTAAATCACCTTAACGCTTTAAAACGTCAATTAAATCTTTATTAAAATTCTTATTACAAAGTATTAAATCACTTTGCATGCTCAAAAACCACGCATTTAATTATTTAATTAGGCTCAATTGCGGATTAGAGATACTTTTAATGCGAATAATAGATACCTAAAATGAGCGGAACCTTGCTACAAGACTTGTCACCTATTTTACAATTTTTAAGTATTTATATTTCGAGAAAATGGCGCAACCCCGTTTCCAAAAAATAAGATACAAAAGGTGTCTCCTAAATTTGTTCATTTTATATATCTATTTTTCGAGCGAATTTCGCTAAGGCGGAAATTTGGGGTATAACTCTGCGGTGTAATGTTTAGGATAAAATATTGAGTATATATTTTGCGTATTTTGTCCTGACACCATTTTGATTAGTTTGGTATTAATTGGACGACTCAATTCTTCCAATTTCGCCAATTAAGTATGAAATTTACGAATTGAAATTACAAAATGTCAACTTAAAAGAAAAAAGAGGGCTCGCGTGGCACAGAATGTTCCAAGCATCGTACTACCCCTACTGAAATTTTGTTGCAGAAACATATGCATTGGAATTATAATCTGTACTTCAGCAAGTTGCGCTCGAATGAGCAAATAATTGTCTAAATTAAGTAAAAAAGGAGGGGAGAAAAATCTCCGAGCTTTTCAGGGGAAACAAAATTGCCTGCACCACATGGAATTTCAAACGTCTGTGAGGAAAATTTTCAAAACAACTGTTTTCGAGAAAGGGTGTAGTTCAGATACCAGCATGAACCATCTAGTTTTCGGACGTTTTTCTGCCATTGAAGGTTTTGAGTTTGGTTCATCAGTAAACCGTCGTAACTATTGTACTTTGAAACTTTTTAAAAAATGGCAAAAGTTTTCAACCGAAAACAAATCTAACAGGAGTGAAAACTACTCGAAACAGTTCGTTCGATTGTATCGTATTCAACTCTTGCTAAATTTACTTTGTGAAACAATTTTTTTTTTGATTATTTCGCCGTTTTTTCGAAGACTTCCGGGAAATCACCAATCCCACCGCTTGCCGGATAGCAATGCTAAGTTTCAAATAAAACATACCTGAAATGCGGCAAAATGTGTGCCAAATTTTTCTTTTGTAATTACTCAATTTCCAAAAATGTTTCTTGTAAGGAAATTTGAAACCCAGAAATCTTTATATTAACGCCAACTTTGTTAGTCTGAAACGCTTTCAAAAAAGTCGACAATTGCCCTCGCTAATTCGAGTTAATTCTCCCTTGCAGTTAAAATTAAGGTAATTACTAGATAAATTAGGTTAAAGTGAAGGAAATCAATTCGCAAGGAGGCCCTTATTGTCAGGTAACGTTGAAGTTAAATTAGTTTAATCTCTGGTGACGTCGGCAAATTGAGTTTTACATTAACAAGAGAATTGAAGTAATATCTTTATTTTAAATTTTTGATCAACATCATTTAGAGTTAAAGGGATGAGAAGTCTCCTCAGCTGTCTCAATTACTAAAAAAATTAAACGATTCAAAAGCATCAAATTGAGTTTGATCTTTCATGATCAATAAGATGTTTGAAAGGTCTAAATTGGCTTACAACAAAAAACAGATTTTTGTCGACCCGTAATTATATTTAATTTACCTTGCTATGATTTTCTCTACACAATAGATAAAAAAGTTTTACATATGGTACACCAATTACCAAGTCGCTTCAAACTACACTTATTCGCAAATAATTGGTAAAAATGGTTTTCAAAAATGGGAAAAAATATAATGAACTCCTTTCGGAAAAAAAATTCTATCGTTTACTGGAAATCGACCATATTAGAGAGCATTTAAATGCTAAGAATCCTAGCCGAATTAGAGCTGAACAAAGTGAGAAAGTTTAACAGTTCTAGCTGCAAACCTCGTTCTTACTGGTCAACGATTCTGATTTATATACATCGTATTATTTCAGTCTAAACATTTACAACAGTTAAAAGCTTCCGGGAAAATTACCAGTCGAATAGACTAAATCTTTGACAAATCTACATCGAAAAATTTGTCAATACTTTGCCAGTCTAAATCCAAGTCTTGCTAAATCCAAATTTTTGGCCCAGGATTGACAAGTCTAAATCCAAGCCTTTGCCAAGACGTGTAAAGTCTAAATCCAAGTCTTGCTAAATCCAAATTTTGGCCACGAATTGAAGGTCTAAATCCAAGTCTTTGCCAATACTTGGCGAGTCTAAATCCAAGTTTTGCTAAATCCAAATTTTGGCCAAGACTTGACAAATTTACATCAAAGTCTTTGCCAATACTTGGCAAGTATAAATCCACGTCCTTGCCGAGAATTGGCATATCTTAATCCAATTCTTGGCTCAGACTTTTCAAGTAAAATTCCCATCCTTCACAGAGTCTTGGCACGTCTAATAAACGTCCAAAACAGGTCCGGGAATCGCAGAAAAGAGCCGCCAAGGAAATCAACATTTTTGGCTGGCAAATTGAGAGAAATTGGTTGGGAAATCGTGCTAACTGGTAAATCGTAAGGATAACAAAAATGATTAAACGTTTTTCCCGAAAACTTTGATGCCAAAGGTGAAGCTAACAAGTTTTCATTTTGTAAGATCTGGTAATCTTCCTTTCAGTGGAATGTTCTTTCAAATTCTTACAGCGAAAAACATAAACAGCAAAAATATGCAAGTTAATATAAAAGTTTGTTCTTTTCGACAACAATTTGACCATTCCACATTATCGCATTAAGAATTGCATCGTGCCAGCCGAATTGTTTATCTCAAAAGTTAGCTTATTAAAGCTACAGACAGATACAAAATAGGCAAACATGTTTACTAGTTGCCAAAACGCAAGACAGAACAAGAGAACAAATCAAATTATTATAAAAAAAGAGAGCGAAAACGAAGTGGAGTAACAAATCTTTGATCTTGACTAAGCGTTCAAAAATGTTTTAACCGAGTTTTTGCTCGATCAGCACAAGAAAGTACGCGTTAATAGACAGAGGAGCCTTCAAATCCAATTTTTATCTAGGAGAACAATCAGCCACAATTTTTAGATTATTATTTTAATAACAGTACTGATTATTTTATTTAACATTTGAAAACATGTACTCATCTAACCTTAGGGTTATGCTCTGAATGATTTACATGTTTCAAAAATAATATGAGTTCATACAAAGTTTATCGGGAATAGTTGAAATTTTAGGAATAGTTGAAATTTTCATTCATGAAGTTCTTACCGAATGATGACTGTATCAATTCTAACCTTCGTTAGCCAAAATAACATTCAAGACATTGGGAAAAAAGAGCATAACGACAGCTAATTGTATGCTTAATCCGCAAGCTTTGATCCATTTCCTTTTTTAAAAATTAGACTGAAATTTTCTTCTTCTTGTACTAAAATCTTTGATCAAAAATGGTCATGATCCTTTTTTCGATGTAAATTGTGTTACTCAATAGGTGGATTGTTAATGCTACAGTCAAGGTACCAAAAAGGTCGGAAAATATTATTTAATAACTTTTTATCGCCCTTATTGCTTTATACATGATTATACCAGAAACTATTTAGAGAGGCAACAAGCAGAAGCCGATGTTCTTGTAAACTTTATAACGATACCTATGATCGCATTAGTGGCAGACAATACTATTAGATTCTTCGATTACCCATACTTGTAAGCGAAATTATTTTCAATTGATTCTCTCAGTTCAATAACCTCGTTCAATAGTTGGGTTTTTCCCAGAATACTTCCCAAGAACTTATAGACCCCGCTTAAGGTATAATTAACAAGATTGCGGGTTATACGTTATATGACCCCCAAACTGGGGGAAGGGGGGCTATACTGGGAACGACCCCAGTAATAGTAGAAGAATTTTGACTAACTTTATGAACCCGAGGATGAGAGTGAGTGTCAAGCTACAGACTGAAGATAGACCCCAGTAGACAGTATAAACAGTCGCACCCTTGTCAGTCCCGTACAGCTGAAAAATAAAATGCCACGTCAATAAGGTTTTAGGAAATTTTGGAACTTTTTCATCGGACAATCCAAAAAATATAAAATTGCGTAACAATTTTACAATTAAAACTGGTCAAATCATTGACACCTAAGACGAGAAATCAGCGCCAACCCGTTTCGAACTGCGATAAAAAATACAAGTCAAAATCCAAGTCTTGGCCCAGACTTGACAAATCTACACAGTATACGCAGTCGCAACCCTTGACACCACCGTACACTGAAAAATACCAAATCAAAAATATTTTAGGGAATTTGGGATTTTTTTCATCTGAAAATTGAAAAACATAACATAACCGACTATCGTCGAGCGAATTTCCTCTCAAACGACCGACGGGCGGTTGGCATCGTCAGTGGCTAGCCACGGTTTATTGAAGCTAGCGTTAGCTTGATTCGAGTCTGCAACTTTTCGTTTTCTAGCCTTGTTAGTAAATTAATAAAATAAAAAATCTGATACTTAAAAAATTTGCAAATTTTTGCAAAATTTAAAAGAAAAACTTCCAGAATTCGCGGTGAAAATGTTCAAAACTACTTTTTTCACTCCTGAGTTATGTCAAGTTAGCCCATCTGCAAGACTTGAAAAACTTCTTCGCCCAATAATGATCGTTAAACTCAGAAAGGATCCATACACTTGGACCATGATAATAATTTTCCGAAAAAATAGAAAAAAAAGATAAACTTTATTAACAAATTGCTAAGGCTGGATTCATTAAAATATTGATCACCATTCCGTTGATTCTATACTATGTGACAGCTTAACATCAAACCTTGGATGAGTTCCTTAGGAGCCTGGTGCCGAAAAATATGATAAATTCAAAAAAATATCAAAAAACTTGAAAGTATTTGCAAAAATTGCAAATATTTTTAGAAATTGCTGATAATAAAATCTTGAAAGAATTCAATTACATCTAAAAGCTAATTCTTTAACCTATAATCAAACCCTGGAGGAGGTTATGTGGCTCTTGAGGCTGGAGAAACCTAAAAAATGACAATAATTTTAAAAAACTTGAACAAAATTGCAATGTCCATAGAAATCTGCTAAAATTTGTGATATTAAAAGTTGAAAAAGTCGAAAACTAATCCATGACCGGAAACATTTTCCAGTAAGTTATGATCAAACCCTAACGGAGATTTTCTGTTAGGTTGAAAAAACGAAATAATGACAATAAATGTCAAAAAAAAAATGAAAAAAAATTGCAAGTTTTTAAAAAAAAATGATAAAATTTGTGGTGTTGAAAACTCGAAAAACATTCCATTACACTTAGAAACTATACAGTTACCTATTGTCAAACCCTAGAGGAGGTTCCTCGGCTCTTGAGGCTATAGAAACCTAATAAACCGACAAACTTCCAAAAAAACTTGAAAAAAATGCAAGTTTTATTTTAAAAAATTGCAAAAAATTTGTCATTTTAAATATTGAAAGCTATTCCACGTCAAATAAAAGTTTTCCGGTAACACTTTGTCAAACCCTTAAGGACGCTCTCTGGCCCCTGCGTCAGGAGAGACGTGAATAATCACAAATGTCAAAAAAATGAAAAATTCGTGATGTTAAAATGTTGAAAACATTCCACTACTACTAGAAACTATGCAGGAACCTTTTATAAAACCTTAGAAGAAAATCTTTGAAACCTAGGGCTGAAAAAATAGCATACTTTTTTTGAAAATCTTGAATAACATTGTGAAAATTAGAATAAAATTGGGTGTTTTTAGCGATTGGCTGTTTGCCAGTAGCCACGGGTGGGGGATGTGCAACCGGCCTGATGGGGAGGGAAGGGGCAACAGTGGGGAAGGGGGCAACAGTGGGGAAGGGGGCAACAGTGGGGAGGGGGGGGGCAACAGCGTGGTGGGGGGCAATAGTGGCGGGTGGTCAACAGTGGGGGTGTCTTCAACATCTAAGAACAGCTCTTCGCACCATAAGTGTAAGACTCAAGAACAGTTTGAGCTGAAACAGAGCTGAAAGGCTCTAAGAGCACTTATTGCCGCTGGGTGCTACCTGTTTATCCCGTTTTTGAGGACAAAAGTTCAAAGGCGTCAGACAAAAAATTGATCAAGTGAAAAATCGCATAAAAAAAGACCGGCAGGACTAATATAATTGCTACAAACTTCGTTTGAGAGCAATTAACAAAATTGCGGAACAATTTTTAAATTAAAACACGTCAACACTTCGACACCTCACACGCAAAATTAGCGCAAGCCGGGTTTTGAACCGCGATAAAAAGATACAGAATTTCACTCCACTTAACTCTTTTTATATTCCACTACAAAATGATATTAGAAAACCTTTAAAAAATATATTAGAAAACTGATTTTGAGAATAAAGAGGGATTGGGAATCAAGGTTCGTTTTATATTTATGAGTTTTATATTTATCTCTTAATAGCTTACCATTTTCACTGAACTCTTGGACTCTTAACTCTTGGAAAAAGCTACTTGTAAAACAAATTTTATAATTCGGGAAAATGTGCTTCGTTATAGCCTCTGCATAAAACTTGTTCTTTTTTGTTTTTGCTTACACCATACATGCAACTATGTTAGATTTGGTTCATCAAACTGAACTCAAAGTTCACCAATTGAGTTGAAGTCTGAAACACTCAGATTTTTTGGTAGTGCTTAAATTTTAGAGAAAAAAGTTTCGGAGTTTCTGGTTGCCTAAAAGCGTAAACTAATTTCTTTTTGAACATTTGTGTGGGTTCAGGATTTGGTCAAAAGAAACTCAGATCCTAATTTGTGTCCTTTCTTGATGGCCGCAAAAAATGCGGCTAAATTAATTGCAAATCTTACAAAAATTTATCGCATCCATCGCGAAAAGATGCGGGCGCGTTGCGGTGAAAAATTTTTTTATCTACCGTTATTCATAGAAATTTTTATTTTATTTTTTTTTCGACAAAATCTTGACTCTGTAATCATGACATATTTTCACCATGAAACATATATATGACCTTGTATGAAATCAAGCTAAGTTAAAGGATGGGCTTATTTTGTGTGTAAGTTTCAGTAGAACAATATACGTTTATATTCATTCAAAGCAACCGTACAAATTGTAAACGTCAAAAATGGTTTTAAGAAAATTAACAATTCATATAACTGTCAATGGAAAAAAATGAGTGAGTCGCGAAATTATTTGCAAGAACAAATTTTTAGACTGCTCACCTTTGCAAAATATAAGTTGTAAATGAACCCTCCGGCGTACAACACGTGGTTTATTGATATGTACATCAAGCATGACAGACAAACTTGAGGAATCTTCAACAATTGCCCAAATTCCTTGAATTTATCCTTTATTATTCCCTGCCTCGCTGCAATTATGGAAATCGCATCATTCCTTCTGAAGGGTATCAAGAATGCCAACACTAGGGTTCCAAAAGCGCCCAGAACCGCAAAGGTCACAGATGTCCATTCGAGTTTGAAAGTGTTGTAGATCTCGGAACAGAAACAACCTACAAAGTGATCAACTTGCTTATTTTTTGAAACGATTGCATTCACAAAATATTAACAGCAGTAACTTTAGAAATTCAAACTATGTTTATACAATTGCCTGTTGTAAACCATAGAAATGCGTTCGAAATTAATGCTTACTCCTATCCAAGATAACTTTTAATATTGTTAATGTTGCCTTCAAGAATTCACGCGATAGTGGTAACAAAACAATTCACTAAAAGCAAAATCTTTTTGACCCTCAAAAACAAATTCAATAATTCATTTGTAATATTCCCTAAAAAAATATTCTGGTCATTTGATAGAAATGGTGTGCTTCAATTATTCTCATAAACTAATTCTATAAAAGTAGCACAGAATAATAAAGTTGAAACTCAAATTATTTCACAACCATTTAAAAAGTATTATAAGCAAAAAAAAAACAGTTAAAAATCTTAATTCACAATCATGGTCCAAATTGCATACTTTGTTCTGCAGAAACCAGTTAATTTTAAAGGGATGATATCAATTCGTATAACCCAGACAAATTCTGCTATTTCGAAAACCATTCCTCTTCAAAACGTGAAAACACAAAAACTACAAGGTGGTGTAGTGATGAATATAACCTACTCTTTAAAATATGAGACATACATTTTACATATTGTTCTTGGATAGAAGACACATATCTACGAAATATTCATTTTAGAAAGGACCTTTTCGCTTCATTGAGTGTCCTAAAACTTCTTTTCAAAGTAGAAATAACAACTTGCCCAAAATGTTTTGTATAAAGTGTTCTAAAATAAGGAAATTATAATTCTTGTTATTTCCAACAAAAGTTAGGACAAAAAATGAAGCATTACATATTTACTCCAAAATGTATACTCAATGTTAGATTTTTTTAACCATTAATTTTGCCCCTGCTCTTCAAAAGCTTGCTCCAATAAAAAATGTTTCATCGTAAACAAAAACAACAAGTTCACCTTAGCTGACAGGTCTCAAGGCAGCTGAGACAGATCATGACAGAGCTTGAACTGTCTTTGAGTCAAGAACAGTTTCGATTTTTTTGAAGTTAAAAGTCTTATTCAAGTTCTTCGCAGGATAGAGGCTTTGTCATCAATCATAGATTTTTGGTTGAAGTTTCTGGATTTGACAGGAGGAAATGGTTATTGATAAAAAGAGTCGGAGAGTCAGATAAAGAAAAAATATCCTACAAATATCCTTCTCAAAACGTTCGTTGAAGGTTCCTTTTTGTAATTATAAGGGACCTTCAAAAATTAAATCACAATCAGCCAAACTAAAACACCAATCTTTCCAAATTTTACTTCATAGAAAAAATGTTACAACAAATTTACCTAATGGATCAAAAAATACCCTTCTTTTTTCCTCCTAAAGATGCCAGCTCGGTCATTGTACTATATCTGAATTAAAGGTAAGCTTTCACCAAAAAAATTTTCCTTATGACTTCCAAAATGAGGAAGTCGGGTGTTAGTTGTAAAACAATGATCCGGGTAAGCAAATTATCCATTGGTCAACGCCAAACGGTTTCTAGAATTTTTAAAACAAATTTTAGAATGAGTTTATACAAGAAAAATTTCATCAAAAAATATCAGTATATTTGTAGATAAAACATTAAACGATCTAATCCCTAGTTTAATTCAATGATTACATCATATGCAAAAAAAAGAGAACAATTTAATTTCAATTTTTGAGAAATACCAATGGTTTTTTTACTCATTGAATATGACTTCTCGACAATTAAGACATAGGATCGTTGTTTTAGGAAATATAAAGGTGTTGGAGATGAGATTGTTTGCGGAGCATGTGCAGTTGCTTAATTTGCGTAAACGGAGAAAACATAAGCACAAAGTCGAGAAGATAAAACTCTTTTGTATTTGTTGCTTATTTTTATCCAATTTTTGTTGTCAAAGCAACTGTTTAGTCACTGTTCTATTTGTAATTAAAAAACACTTTTATACTAATAAAGAGGAACAAGAGGGGAAATAACAAAAACAACCCAAAAAGATACTCATCTAAGGCAGCCGCAGAAAATGGGCATCTTCCTATAACTAAGCAAAAATTTGCATAAATAAACTGACTTGAACAGTAAGCAACGCGTTACTGCGTCGCGTTTTAATTATTCTTGAGCAGTAAATTGTTACTGTGTCTTTTATTGAAAATTTTTCTTGAGCAGTAAAATACTTGATACTGTCTCCTGAATCTACAAATTGTTTGAGTTGCAATTCTTTGGCTCTAAATCCCAGCTTTGGTATTTCAACTATTGAGTACGAAAGGAAAAACCAAATTAAATTTAAGTTTAATTATTTTTGCACAAACAAGTTTCTGCCACCTTTCTTTGTCTTCCATTTGTTTCCCTGTCGAATTGAACTGGTGTACGTACGAAGATCCCGTATTGTAGGATCTGTAGCAAACCCAGTCTAATTTGAAACTGAAAAAACTAAGCTTAGCGAATAGTCAAAACTGAATAGCAAAGCAACGGTAAGTAAATAGCGGATATACAGATACGAACGCAAACCGAAAAAAAACAAGATATTTGAACAGATTTGGAGCCACTAAAACAAAGGGAGCAGTGTGAACCTTTCCTGGTCAATCGTGGGAGAGAGGTCGTAAAACAGATAATTTTTTTTTGCCTCATTTTACCAACAATATGATTTCTTTAGACCAACAGAATTATGTCTTTTTCAAGTTCAAAGGAGCGTTAGACCAAGAAACTGTTCTAGACCGCTTTTGTTTATATTTAAAATCAAGAACAAGACTAAAGATTGACGCTCAAATGCAAATATATCGTCAAACAGACGATACAGCAATTTTAACTTTTGATAAACTCTTCAGTGAAATCAAAATTCAAGAAACATTTTCGAAGAAGTTTTCAGTGAAAGAAGTTTTCAGTGAAAATCTAGTCTTTATTAACACTTTTATTCTGAAGTTATTATATGTGTCAAATGCAGAGGAACGTAAAGCAGAGAACAAAATCTCAAAATTTTAAATCCTATAACGGAAGAAGCGGAATATAAGGGGTTCATCGTGAGAGTAATTTGCGTTTCACAGTAATTTACGCAAAAAATTGGTTCGAAGAAAAAAAACAACATGCGCAAGATCTTTCCCAGTCACTTTTTAGATTTACTTTTTGCACTAGCGTTGTCTTCTTCACTAGTCAGCCCTTTTAATTCAAAAATTATAGAAAACGTTTTTTCCATTGTAAAACATCATAATTGGGCGTACAGAGCAACATAACTTTTCTGTAAACTTGAAGCGTTGCAGGACCTCAAACTTAATATAAATAAACGTACCAATTGTTTTTCTTCAAAACAAAAAAAAATTCTCCTTAATTGTTTGATTGACGCTCAAGTAAATAACGTCCAAGTAATTTAATGTTATATTAATTAATCAATGAGTAACTCTGTACACTTTTACACTACCAAGCTGTGAACAGTAGTAGTTAATATTTAATTCTGACTCAAAACTCATAATTTCATGTTTTCTCTTGAAATTTTAAGCAAAGTTTTTTTTTTATTTTAACAATTCTTAGGGTATTCGGAAAACAGCCCAGAAGAATTAAAAAACCCTAGCTTCGAATGTTTTAAACAATATTTCCAATTCTATTTAAACGCTATTTCAGTGTTTGAAAATTAAATGGGTTGCATATTTTTTTTAATGGTTCAGAAAAAAAAATCATTCGAAACATCCCATAAAAATCCAGGTTTTACAATATTTTTACCCATAAATACTTATCTAAAACTGTCAATTTTAGTTTATCTTAGTTTGTTACAATTCAAAGAGTTTTAATTGTTTTGGGGCGCTGTCTTTTTTTAAGATCTGTTCACACATTTTCATGATTTTTGAAGTCAAATTGGAGTAGTGATTTTGGTCACGCCAAAACAGGAGAAGGAGCGAAAACGCGTGTGGTTTTGCGGCGTGAACTTTTTTAACTCTAATTTTAAAGTAGAGAGAGAGAAAACGGTGTTTGAACAAAAATTCGCTTTCTCACTAGTGATTATTTGACACATGCGGCAATTTCTCTTTGATTTTTACATTTTTTTTTTTAAATTTTTTGGATCGGATTTTTTTCTTAATGGTTTTCTCAATCCATTCATAGTTCATTCTAGGCCTAGTTTTTTTTGTTTAAACCAAACTTCACTTTATCGTTAGTGGTTTTTTGTTCACATGCTGCATTTCAACTTTGATTTTCTGTTTTTTTTATAAATTTTTTATCTGATTTTTTTCAAATGGTTTTTCCAGTTCACTCATGGTCCTAATAGGTCTAGTTTTTTGTTTAGTCAATAAAAATTCTTTGAATTGTGCGTCAGGACTTGTCCTGCTATGTTTTTTAGTTAATGTTTCAACTGTAAAGGGTTGTTGAAGGAAAATTGAACTGACCGAGTGAGAGATCGCCAGCAATGATTCCGATGAGATCAACAGCTCTGACCAGTTTGTAGTTGTCTGGTGAGAAGACTACACACATGATAAGAGCTGTTATAGCTCCCCCTTCACAGTAAAACACTCCCTGAAATTGCATCAGTTTTCCACTCAGGCAAAATTCAAACCAATCCCCCACCCACTGAAATTTTTACCCATCCCCCGCGCCATAATATGGGCAGAACAAAAAATATGTGACTGAGGGTCATCAACATCAACCCCACTGCAATGGGGGCTATTATATGTATATTATTCTGATTATAACCCTCAGGTTAAATATCGACATACTTTCAAATATTAAGTAAATTAATCGAGTATCAGTATTGTTAATATTATAATAATCTTAAAATGAAGAATAGATTGCCAATAATAAATAAGCCAATTTTTTATGAAGAGGAGAAGCAAACAAATTGTTTACTTTACTTTGACTAGGACCAGGAAGAGATACAGTTGTAGTCGCTTTGTGTACGTGTCACACACCACCCACAAATAGCCCATAGCATTGAGAACAGCCACAACAAACACGGAAACCCAGCTGCGCATGTGAAGAACTCTCGCCCCGTAGCATTTGCAGAACCAGCAGATCAATATTGCACTAAAAAATAAACATAGAATAAGGGTCCTTCTAATATTTAGCTGGTCCCAGTTCCGAATTAACGTCCCCAAATATCATAGGTCTATAACGTATAGCCCATCTCAACCCCCAGCCCCCCCACCCCCCCCCCGCCCATCGCAAAACCAGCAGATAAATTTTGCAGTGAAGCAGATAATTCAAATATTTAAACATAATGCTGGCGAATAATTGCTCGCGAAAGACTGGCGAGTTTCTGGCTTTTCCAGGATGAGGTCCGCGCCCGAGGACAGGTATATGCCAGAAGTACTTGAGTCGTGCGCGGACAGGGGGTCCGATGCGTCCGAGCTAATAGTCTGGAAAAAGTATCCGTCGCGCAATTCCGTCTGGCTCATAACCAAATTCGGTGTGTCTTATATCTACACTTCGGTCTATTTCATATGGCCCATAACCATTATTTGGTCTCCTCTTTCTTACTGCAACCAAATCTGGCTACAAACAATTTTAAGACTTACAACCTCTGTAGAGAGGTGATACCAAGAGAGTGGGCTCCAATCGAAGTCCAAGTAAGCTATGTTGAGTGATTGAAGACCTTTGCAAATAAACGCTGAAATGATGATTTTTTCTAAGCAGCTGCTGATTTTTAGCTACTGGCAAAAAAATGCATTGAGAGCATTAGATTTTAATTTTTATTTTTAATCTTCATGATGTACATATAAAATTGCGAGATCATTTTATGCTCGCATTATAGGCCATTTTGCTAATGTAAGGTCAAATTTTTAGTTAGGTAATTTAGTGATTTTATAATTTTACATAATGTTATATTCTTAACTTTACATTGCCTCTTTTACCATATGCATTTTATTCTTATGCGTATCGGACAATGTTCTTTTATGCAGACCCCGAAGCGAACAGGCAAATATTATTTGCAAAATCTTTATTGTTAATGAAACTTGTGGTTCTTAAATAAAAAATGGTCAAAAGAGATAACGATAATTTTAGGGCACAAACTTAAAATTGCATAAAATAATTTTTTAAGATGTCTCTACATGTTTGAGTTTGTCTGGCCCAGGGGGTAGCCTAAGGTCTGTTCGGCCTCGCCCAGGGCTTGGGACTTGTGGTTTGACCCATGGCTTGGTTTGAGTCTGTCGGGTCATGCTCAGGGTTTGCCGCTGATTCTCCGGGATAACCAACCATGTTCAGTTTAGCCCACTTCCAAAAGTTGCCCTGTGCACCGTGATGAACTTTTTTCTTCACGAAAAATTTAGTGAAACGTACAAGCTTATACGCGAAGACTAGTGAGGCTCTTAGAGAACCGAACAGCGACTAAACGCCGTCGAGGTTTACCAGTTTATACCGTTTGTCAAGACGAAAACTGAAACCACTGAGGAAAATGGTCACTTGACAAATTCCCAGTCGAAAAATCGCATAAAGCCCACAAAGATAAAATAAATGCGTTAAACCTCGTTTGGGTATTTGGAAATGACAGATTTCCTACTGGAAAATGTTTACTCTTTGATCCTTCGCTTTATCGGCTAAGATAGCGGTTATTCGATTAAAAATCAGAGCCAAAGTTTACAAATGAAGCCACATGCTTTGGTTAAATTAACCTGGTCAGACAGGAAGAGGCAAATCGGACAGTTATGAACCACAACCCATCGTGACCTGTTTCATCCATCGCTCTCACAAACGAAATGAAATCTGAAACAAGTACGCTTCCAGAGTTTTCATATTCCTTTTCAATATATGACATTATTTAGATTATAAACAGGGAATGTTCTATTTAGAGATAGTTATTGATTTAGTAGGACATCTAGACTTGTTTCATCTCTATTATTCTTATTGAAAAATTTTAACAAATTAGAAGCCATTTGAGGAAAATTTAAGAATTATTAGGAAATATTACAAAATTTTTGAAGGAAATTGAACTTCAATAACAGTGAATAAAGATATTATTTTTATAATGCTGCCTTGTAGTACGAAAACAGGCAAAAAGTTTTAAACAAAAAACTGAATTTTTTTTCAAGAGTTCTAAAAAATGTTCAGAATATGGAACCAACCTAAATCGAGGAAACCTGTGTGAAGAAATCGGATGATGAAAATGGCAACCAGGTATCGTATCTCTTCACAATTCATCTTGTGCTTCGGTTCTGGTCCGTGCTGAGAAAAAAAACAACAATTTGAATTCATTCAACGTCTGATTGTTTTCATCAACAACTATTATGTATTTATAGATGGTACACCCAAAAAACGCCAGCAAAAACCCTTGTCATATGATTTTTTTTGTTTCAGGGGAGGGGCGCGGATATTGCCCGAACAAACAGAAAGAGTAGTTAACATAATTATATGAGCATTCAGAGAAAAACAAACAGAGCTCTCGATCTTAAAACGTCTCTGTTGCTCTTTATTTTTCATAAAAACCTCATTTTCGTATTGTCATGTGGCCTAAGCTGGCAGAAATACTGTGAAAATGGACCAGTACTGGATTTGAACCAATACCTCCGTCTGAACCCTGGGTTAGATATTGTGCATAAGAGAACAACTGTTCCTACCATGACGTAATCTCCATCGGGCGAAGGGATGTCGGCACTGTCGGCTGTGCTGTAGGAATGGACGACATCTCTACTTATGATAGTCTCTATGTCCTCATCCTCATACTCCTCTATATGTGTCAATGGCATCACACTGAACAGCGAGGCACCATCCGGGGCTAAAAACAAAACCCAAGTTCAAGTAAATTAACAGAAATCGGGTCTGAACACTTATCTGACTCTCCCAGATCAAAATGACATTTGATTGTAAGCTATCCTAGGGTTTCGGTTTGGGTGCATAAGAGTAACACGTCTGCACCCGATCCCATCTTGGAAAAAGTGCATTGTATTCAAGGCAATTCCTACAATTTTCTTGATTTTTAGCGATGGTTCGGGTTGAATAGATTAATAACTTTAGCTTAACATGCACCAATTTTTCACCCGGAATCAAAACCCGCGTCAAGGGTGCTAATTTTTAAAAATATAATTTGGAAAAAAAACGTTTTCGCCTGAAAAGTTTATCGAAACTTCATACAACAATAAGTGGTTATTGGATAGTTTTTAGTTACTGTTGAAAACTTTTCGAATTTTACTTTTAAAAAAGTTGATTTTTTAAATTCAAAAAAAAATTTTGATAAGCAAAATACCTAGCTCAGCTATTTTTTTCTTTTTTGTGTTCTGACCACAGACGGTGACTAGTTTAAGGTATTTTACTTCGTTGTTTTTTAACAAAAGAGAACTTTTCGGCAGTTTATCGAGGCTGTCCAGCATATCAGCATAAATTAGCAGAGGCCTCAAAGAAGACAAATGAAAACAAATTCTCAGCCGTAGCTATTAAACTGAATTCTCAAGCAAAGACTGACCTAACGCCATCAACTGAAAAAATTGCTGTTCTAGTAGCTGAAGTTTTGAGCAAAATACGAACAATTCTTAACACTATGTCCGACAGTGACATAATAAATATTGTCTGTAACAGCGCCTCACGTATCTTCAATGAAAAAACTGATGGCCAGAGAATACATGACAGCATAAAAAGCGCAAATACAGCTCCTGTTATTTCAATTCAAACAAACAACTTACCAAACAGCCAAAACTTTTCGCAAAATGGATAAGCTCAAGATTTTGCAATGGAACTGTTGCGGACTAAACAACAAAATAAGTGATCTGATTTTGTTTTCAATAGAAGAAGAAATAGATGTAATTTGTTTGAATGAAGTTAAGAACTGGAAAAAAACAACCCCCCCCCCTCAACAACTACATTGTTGCAAAGGAAACGTTCAACAACGGTCATCATGGCTCTGCTATCTTAGTGAAGAACAGCATTGTTATGAAGCGAATAGAACCAGTGAAAAAAGAAACTGATAGCAAAGGAAAAACACTAAAAACACTCAAAATTTGACTTAAGTTGCCCACTTTCGATGATTTTTGGGTAATATCTGCTTGCAATTCCCCTGAAAAGCCACTCTCGACCGATAAAATATTTTCAGGAAAACTGAAAAATGTCTCCGTATGTGGCGGCTTCAGAGCTCCCCACCATGAACTTAACTGCTCCTACGATTCTGAAAAGGGAGAAAAGCTCCTAAATATTATTGACGGGGGCAATTATAAAACTGCTGAACAACAGTTATCACACATATCAGTCGTTTGACGGAAAATGCAAAAGTATGTTAGATCTGCACTTTTGCGCATTTTAACGACTTTCAAGTATCAGAATATTTAGGGAGTGATCACAAAGTTACAATTACGACACTGAATCTGAGAAAAGGTGAAGTTTTTCATCTAAAATCAAAAATCAACTACAGAAATTTTAAGAGAACATGCAAGAAAATTACACAGATCATCAAATCTCTGGCCTGTGAACTATCCAAAAAAGAATGAACTACAGTTCAGCACTAGTTTAGTTGAATTAAAACACAAATATATGGAAGACTCCTGCATTTACAAGAAAGAGTTCCCCTACAGTGTTGAGACGCAAAAACTGATAAAACTAAGGAGAAAAAGGCAAAGAGAGCTCAAAATAGCAGTTGTCGATCAGTATACATCTTTAAGAACGGAGACAAATTACCGACAGAAAGAAATTAAACGATCAATGATGCGATCAGAAAACAGAAAAAGAACAAAGGTCTTGGAGAGTGCATGTGATAAGGGTAGCAAAGGCTTTTGAAAAGCAATAAAAGAACTATTTAATAAAAACAAGCCCAAATAAAAAACAGCAGAATACCCAAAACTATTCTACAAAGATTGCGTGGCGGTAACCGACAAGGAGAAAAGCGAAATGTTCAAACAGCTGCTAAAGGACACAATGAAAATTCACGAAACAGATTCATCAACAATTTCTGAACTCGCGACACCATTAAAAATGAAACAGAAGCAATAATAAAAACAAATGAACATACTGAACAACTTGGCATTGTGGTTACAACGAAAGATATTGATGAAATCTTGAAAGAGACGAGAAAAACATGCCCTGGGCCGGACAAAATCTGCTATAAAATCCTTGAACAATTACCTAAAAATGTTAAAACCCTTGCATGTCTCCTCATATCTAGCTCCATCATCAACTCGTATGTTCCGGTTAACTGGAAAGAATCCCAGATAAAAATGATACCAAAACAAGACAAAGACCGATCGAAGGCTGAAAACTACCGACCCATTAGTCCTACAAATTGCATAGCCAAAATAAATGAAACTGGTGAGGAAAATAACGTTATGGAATATTGTGAAAGCCAAAATGTATTCGGCGAGACTCAGAGTGCTTACAGGAAACAGCGCATCACCACAGACAACCTCATTAAACTCACTCAGCACGTCAGTGAAGCCTTTCAGTGGTCCGAAATGGTTGGTTTCGTTTGCTTGGATGTGGAAAAAGCGTTCGATGCTGTATGGCGCCTAGAACTCGTGCACAAATTAAACTCGATAGGGCTAAAGATTTCAATTATAGGGTGGATAAATTCATTCTTATCGCAAAGGAATGTGTTCGTGAAGATATACTCCACTGTCACTGATATTGTCAGCCCGACAGCTGGAGTACCTCAAGGGAGCGTAATTGCTCCAATTCTCTTTCTCATTTACGTCAGTGGTTTGCCGCATATAAAAGCCCAAATCTCACAGTTCTCTGACGACTTTGCCCTCTACTATAGGTCACGTTCCCTCAAATGAATTGAAAAACATCTTCAATCGTCACTGATTAGTCTAATTATTTGCTGCGACTCATTGAAAATCAAAATTACCCCAAATAAAACTCATTACCTGATCTTTAAAAACCCCTCAAAGAAAGAATCTTCTCTAGGGCTCAACATAAAAGGAATATCCATTCAGAAGACACAATCGATAGAATTCTTGGGTATCATTCTGACTCCACACCTCAAGTGGAAGGAACATTGCAACTCTGGAGGCTTAGTAACCTAAACGTTAACGAATAAAGCCTAATTTTGGTTTACAAATCCTGGATCAGACCACTGTTTCTGTACTCAAATGCTTGCTGGCTGGATCAATCGCATGCCCTTATCAATAAAATACAAAACGTTCAAAACTGAGCCCTACGAACTTGCTTTCGAAAACAAATATGGTACCAGATTCAAAAACTCAACGAAGAGGCAAACATGAAGTCAGTCAGGGAAATGCAGATGAAACTGGCCAACGGGTATATTCAAAGGGCAATCAAACACAACATACTATCTGAATCAGAGCTGATATATAAGAAACGACAGTGCCCGCTCAACTCTTGCAAAAGCACTCTTGATTATCTAAATTACTAAATTTTCTAGCCGCATACACATTAGACTAGTGGCTAAGAAGACTGCTCAGAATAGTGATCAATTGAACAAAAGGAAGATCAATCCCAGTTTAACCAAGGAAATTCACTATCAAAGATCCTCCTCTTTCAAACAACAGAAATGGGCTCAATGACAAAAAAAAATCAAAAACTGAGAAAGGAAAACTATGGAAACAGGAAAAAAAAGTATAACAACCAACAAGAAAACAGATTGACAGATAGTGCAAACGAAAAACTGGCAAAAAAACCAACAGTTGCGTGGAGCACCAAAAAATGTTTAATAAAGTAAACACACCTACGGATCGAGTCCAACTCCAGCATTTTTACATTTATTTTCTTGAGGCGTTTCCTCCATCCAATGAACTGCATCAAATTTCTAACGTCTTGAAGAAGAGGAAAGTGGAGCAGTTGTCAGCAAAGCGAGGTTTATTAACGAAAGAATGAACATTTCTTTTCTCCGACCGGGTCCGAGTCCAGCTCAGTTGCCTCCAACTTTCCTTATTACAATTAATTTTAGTTTTTTCCGCTATTTTAACAATATGGAAAACAACAGAACAATCAGACGTGTTAAATATATTCGGCCAGCCGCTCGCCTAGTCAATACGGGGCCAAATACAACTCAGTCGTTGTCATTCTCTGTCCATCTCATTCAATTGTCTTCATCTGTTCGGCCAGCTGCTCGCCTAGTCAATTCGGGGCTGAACAGATCACAGCTGTAATCTATTATGCGTAGTTATTGACCGACATTTACGCCTTTTTTCAAAGCCTCTCATTTCTACTTTATCGATGACTATTTTACTATTTTCCTTAACACTCCACTGATTTAAAAAGAAAACGTCTGTAAGATTAAACAAAAACATTCACTCTTGTGCTGCGCGTGGTTTGGTTTCAGTGGTTTTATGGTTTAGGTTAGCGGAGCACTATATCAATTTCTGAATACTGTCACTTTTATATTAATGCATTTTCAAGTCAAAAACAATGCTTTCATTTATTCTTTTTTTCCATCTGCTCATCAATCATAACCGTTCCTTTTTTCTCGTCAATCATTTTTTTTCGACATCGAAGCAGGACTATTTGAAATCAGGGCCACCGATCTAAGCCCTAGCTATAATTGAATCAAGCGGACAGTAACATATTTGAATAAAGGCTGAATTTTTGTAACATCATACATGACAGTTAGCGCGGACCGCTAATAAAACAGCAGAACTGGGAGCTTCGGTCCGAAACCGTTCGAGTCAGTTTGTCGATCTACGTTTTAAATTCGCAACGACTTAAACATTGAAAGAACGAAGATTTGAAACAAAAAACCTGCAGAATCATAAGTCAATTTAGTGCAGTGAACTATTACCTCGAAGAAACAGAACATCAACACGCGTGGTTTCGAGTCCCACCCACGCCCATCGAGCATTCAATACTTTCCCATTCAATTTTATTTTATTTTTATTTTTATTCATCATACTTACCTGAAGAAACTATCACACTGATTTTAAACAATTTCCACGAGGCTAGCCAAGAAAACGATCCAATAGCGTTTGTATACATCAAGTTCAGCCAGCAGAAGTCCTCCATTTTACTTGAAATGGCTGAGTGCATCTGAGGCAGAGAAAGTCTTCTACTACAGTTATATAGAACTTTAAGCCTTAACAAAAACTTCTCGAACTTCTCAAACTCAATTTTTTCAACTAAAACTCCTCTTACTGTGTACATAACTGTGTATATAGCTTCTTTCACCTCTGGTTGTACATAATTTGTATTGTATACAGCCCAAAATTTTCTTATACAAACTTGAGCGAGAAAATTAAAAACAATCTTAGTATGAAAATTTTTGAAAAGTGGAAAGTTCAGTTGTTTTCAATAGAATGTGTTCTGATTTAACAAAGTAATACTACGAATCCTTTTTATGAACAAATACTGTTCCCACAGTGGACTTTCCGTTGAATTTATGTACTTAAGAACTTTTCTGTTTATGAACTATAAAAAGTTTTATCGCAAGAAAACGAATAAAAATTTTAACCGTTTTTTTTCTCTGTAAATAACCTTTTAAACTGTAAAAAACTATAAACAATTTTAAAGAAACCTTTAAACAATTTTTTTCACTTTTCTATCGTTTCAGTTTATGACAAAATCAGATACTAAGAAAGGTCAAAAATTTATTATTTTTGTATAAATTAAAAATTCTTTTAATGACCTCTTTGTAGTTACTTTTGCTTTTTGAGCTTCAAAAAAATTGTGTTACATTATTTAAAGCCAATATCAAATAACATTTTTGATCACACATTCCGTCCCAGCAATCAGAACTTCCGAGTCCCCGGGCGCTGGCGCTTAACGTTTATACGGGTTAAAATGACAAATTTATTATGATCGTATTCAACCTGGGTGAAAAAGAAGGGGTGTGTGGGGTGGGGGGGGGGGGGATCCGGAAGAAAATAAACTGACCAACAGTGACTGGTACGTATGAACTGGTTCTGGAGTCTGGTCGACTGTAATGAGTCATGTTGTTCCTGCTTGCCATACTTCGCAGAGCCCCATGTGCCTGTCTGTACCCTAAAAGTAAACAAGTAAACAACAACAAAAAAAACAAGCATTTGATGGCAATTTCTCCGAACTTCTCAATGTTCTCACAAATCTTAAAATAATAATTTAAATCTGAATTTGGCGATAGTCTCCAAAAATTGACCATTGATAACCCTTATTTCAGTGATATATCAAAATTTGATAATAGTTTTTCACTTTTTAACTAATACGTCATTTAAAACTTTGTTTTTTAATCAAATATAATTTGAGTGCAATATTGGTAACCTTCAATAATCGATATAGATCGATATAGAAATCAATGAATCAATTTGAAATTTGAAAAAAAATCAAAAATAATGTAAATAGTTGGTAAGTTATTTATAATTAATAAAAGTAAGACTCAAAAAGTCATTCAAGAATTAACCTAAACGATTTATTCTATGGTTTGATTTCTGTTATTCAGAGACAAGATAATTGGTTAATTTTGCATTTATGATCATGGCGGAATAATTATCAGAGTGGATTTCTAACTCCACCTTACCGTCTTTACCAATGCTGGCTTCCGGCTGCATAATGCCAGTGGAACATCTGGCTTACACGAAACAACACTGTTCAAAATTAACACGCCATTCAAAAGTTATAAATTGGTTATAAATATCAAAATTGTAGTAACATAAAGGTCGGATTTACATTAAGAGAAATATTGAATTATTGATAACGTGTCAAAACATAAACCGACTAACGTCGGACAAATTGCTGTCGAACGACAGGCGGTGTAATTTAATTCAGTGCTGTAGCCTAGATAAATTTTTTGGATCTTTTCCGTTTATGCCCGGATATTATTCGCACCCCACAGACGCACGTGCCATATTTTTACATAATGATTTAGTATGTAATGGCACGTGTTCTGTAACTGGGGCTGCATAACGTACTGGGGGGGGGGGGGGGCACAAACGAAAAGAATCCAAGTTTTGTTTATGGGTTTTAAAAATCCCGACTCGGGAGGTAATTCAACCCCAATCACCAAATTTTTCGACATTATCATTAAAACACGTGTACAGTTTAAAATGCCGAAATTCGGCAGTGCCAGAAGAAAAAATGCCAGAAGTTGCTACTTAGCCAGAAGTTGACTTCCGTTAACTTTCGTCATTTTAAAACGTGCAAGTTTCTTGCTTTAAGTGTTACATGGTTACATGGCTGTGTTGGAAAGTGTGACTTAATATCTCGAACTGCTGAGCGGTTCTCGGGAAATGCCAGAAGTTCTCAGTGACTTCAAGCAGAGCCACGTAACTATTACTTCACCAATCAACTACAAGGCCCTTGTGCTAACCTGACTTACAATCCTTGTTTGTTTTAGCAACAGACAGGAACAAAGGCAGATCAATTCCATCAAGAAAATCAAGACGTCCAGTGTAAAAAAAGACACTCGAGAAGTGAAATCGAAAGAATGTTCTAGAAGAAAACGGTCAAGCAAAAAATTCGGGTTTTTTCCATTACAGCCCCCCCCCCATTATGGTATACTTACCATAACTGGGGGCTTTAGATTATCTGACCACTAAGCTGGAGGCTATAGTGGGAAAGACCTAAAAATTTTGCTTAAAAACACACACGTTTTCATTTATTGCCTCAAACTTCTTTCGAGAGCAATAAAAAACTGGACTTATCGTTATTAGCTAGCCTCGTGTCTAGAGGTTCACAAAGCCACAAAATGCACACTTTAACCGACTGTCTTTGTATACTGAAAAATTTTACATTTTACACGAACCACCCTAGTTTTAACTTAATGTCAAATTTGCAATTATTTATAAAGAAATTTGCACATGTTGTAAAATAATGCATTAAATTTACAAATATTTGCAAAGAGGTCTGAATATTTGTGTCTCTTATAGTTCGCAGTTGGCCTTGTAGGGTGATTTTACCACCAACATCGTTTAGAGGGTGTGCTTTGAACAACTTTCAATTAAATTAAGCAATCTCTGAGAAATGGTTAGGAAAATAACCCACACTGATGAATTATGCAGAGCTCGACCGGAACGAACTCGGACCATCGTTTGCAAATTTTTGCAAACTTAACATTACTTTGAAAAATTTTGCAAACTTGACCTTGTGAAGAGATAATTTGCAAATTTTTACAAATTTGGCGTTGTTGAGCAAAAATTTGCAAATGTTTGCAAATTTGGCATAAGTTTTGAACTAGGGCATGGTTCAAGATTACAGACATAAGCGTGTCTGGACAAAAGTGACAGCAAGGACAACTTCACTAAACTTCAAATTCGTTGCAAAATTGGAAATATTGGTCATAATTGTCCAAGCTGCCCGCTTTTGAACAAGCGTGAAAATAGTGACAACATTTTGTCACTTTTACCCCGCTCCCTTTCACTGCAAAATAACGAAGATCTTATAATAAATAGTTTTCTGTAGTCATCAAAATCACACAATGATGACATTCATTAACAAAATACATTAAAAAGACTACAAGGAAACCACTATTAAGCCAATCGTCTCTTCGGAAGTGTGTCTCAGAGGAAAAGAAAGAGTTAGCGCATAATTTTAGCGCATTCAAAAAATCAATTAGCCCTCGTCCCATGTTTTTATGTCCCCAATCACAATTTACGTGTTGTTATACTATGTAAAAAAAAATAGCACGTACGCTTGCATGCAGGCGTAAAAGACATATGCCCACTAAGCTGGGAAAGGGGGGGGGAGCGCGAATCTGAAATGGGGAGCGCGAAACTGAAGATCATAGGAAGCTATGACAACAACCATTGGTCTGGCTATGTGAAAAATTTGCTAAACATAGTTAGGAAGCAATCTAAAAATGATGCATACCTGTGCCAGATGGAACAATTCTCCTCCTTGAATACTGGGAAGTGATTCCCATGTCCCTCGTGACCCCATCCACAGTGGTAGTGCCAGCCATACTCTGGTCATCCTCAGACATCACACTCTCCTCATACGGAAGTCTCTGCCGCGTGTTCTCATTCAGAACTAAAAATGAACAAGAACGTTGGAAATTGTCAGTCTTCCGACCCAAGTCTGTTTGCCCCCCCCCCCCCCCCCTCCTTCTGCGTCTCGTGGGATTTCACTCAAGAAAATTTTCTTCGTGTGATAAATAGTTATGCGATTCCTTGTGTCAATGATTGTATGCAAAAAAATTAGCCAACTTTTAGGTTATTTTTAGGGAAATTATTAGGGAAATTTTCCCGTAGGCTGTTTTTTTATGTTCTTTTGAAAAGTCATAAAACCAATACGAAAATGATAATTTTTATGAAACCTTTGTCTGGTTTAGGAGTTTTGTCTGTTTTTAACTACGTAACATCTCACTAGATTAGACTTGACCAGTTTTCTTACCTTTGTCGATAGTGTATGAGATAATTGCGTTGACTGAGGCACAAAAAAAAAACAGTTGAATGAGGACACCAAAATGATCAACAAAACGAACAAACAAAAACAATTTTTTTTCGTCATTAATGAGCTATACGATTGAAGGAGTACGATTGTAAGGAACTCATATAGTACGAATATAGTTCGATATACAGTTCTATATAGAATATTATATTCGATATTATATTCTATATTAGATAATAGTTCGAATATTGTACGAATGTAAGAATGTAACAGAACTATACGATTCCTTCGCATGTTGTGTTTCTTCGTTTTCATTTTGGGTTGTAGAAAATTAAAAAAGGAGAAATGCGTTTTTAAGGTTGAACCAGTTGGCTTGGGAACCATATTGATCAGATAATGACATTAAAAGAATTTACCAAGTAATAATTAATAGAGTTTCCAAATGGTCCTTTTAAATTTTTTGTATCTCGGTCACATCAAAAACACTTATTGTAAAATAAAGGGGCATCAGACCCATTTTGTAACCTTATTTTTGTGCAAAATCATCTCAAAAGCTGAAAAAATAAAAAAAAATAGTCTCAGGTGAAAAGTGCTTAGAACTGCTTTGAAAGTATATTTAGCGCAATAAAGACGCTATTCACCCAAACTCCATCGTCATCAGTCAAATTGCAGCGCTGTGGGGTTCGACATTTTCGAATCTGAATTAGAACTTAAAATCGCTCTACCAATGCTGATTTTTTGCTATATGCGGATTTTTTCAATAATTAGAACCAAAGATATTACTTAAAAACTTAAATTTACAACATATAACATAGAAAATGCGGATCTTTTCTCTTTTGGCGAAGTGTTTTTTATGCCCCCAATCACAATTTATATAACGTTATATAGCACGCTGTTACGTAATAAACAGCACGAGCGCCTGGGGGCTTAAAAAATATGTAGCCACTAATAAGAGGGGAGCGAAACAGAATCGATCCGAAAATGGTCACGATGGTTTGGTGGTTTTCATTCTATTTTTGCCGAAATTTTAACCTTCGTTCCATTTTTGCAAGGGTTACCTACAGGAGTTCCTTTCCATTATATTTTGTATTATTCTTTGCTTGTCTTTGCAAACCCCGTGTTAGTAAAATCCAATGTGACTATGCTCTACTTAAGGAATTTACTTACCACTAGGCGGTTTTACAAACTGTAGTGGTAAGTCAATTCCACATCCATACATGCCCATAGTGTACCATCCAGCAGACACGCCTGTCTGGATTGTCTGGTCGGAGGGCCTTCTCTGTTTCTGGAAACAACGAAACATCCGGGAGTTCAGCCACTGCCCGACTTGAAATTTTTTCCAAAAAGACAAAAAATCATCATTTTTGGCTATTCCCTAATGATGAGCTGATTCAAATCTTGCAAAAATGAAACTTGCCCAGAACATGAAAAGACGTTTGCATATCTAGGAAGTAACTTAAACTTTAAAACACCTTAAAAATATCAGATAGCATAAAACTATGTTGTAGGAAAAAATGGAAAAGAGAAATACGTGCTTGTTCGAAATTTCAAGCCAATCACATAATGGATTACACTAGTTCAGAAACTGTCCTTTGTAAACTTAAAAAAAATTACACTGTATGTTTGTTTTCCATCAGACAAAAACGACGCAAGCCCCCTATGTTTTTTCTTTGGGAGCGTTGGTATTTTCTGTTTTTAAACAAAAGACTTCGTAGGTGTTTTCGGTTTTAAGCGTAAGAAATCGTCGGTATAGTCGGGTTCTTACTTTCGTTACTTTCCGTTTTAAACTTAAATAATCGTTGGGTCTTTTTTTCAGTTTTAACTTAAGACAGTTGTCAGCACGTTGGGTTTCTTAGATTTGGTATGTCCGGTTTTCTGTTTGGTTTTTGACTAATGCAAATCGTCAATACGGTTGGCTTGAAAAACAAGGAAATCATGAGAAATTTTCTCATATTCTTAATTTTTTGTGATCATATCAAGACTCAATGAGTATGATCGAATGAACTGAATCCCCATCAATGTTTAACAAATTTGTTAAATCTTCAACTTGAAAAAAAAACTAAAGAATGAAATTTGTTCAGCTAGTTTGATAAATAAGCTAACGATGAAAGTCAATAAGTCAAACAATTTTCCTTTTTCTCTATGAAATTATCTCCGAGAGGTACGTCTGTAACTCTTGTGATTAGAAAATCTTCATCAAATTTGAATGAATCACCAATAAAGAACTCAATTTTTTACGGAAAAGGCCGGCGATTTCTTACGTTTCAAGCTAAACATACCTAAGGTACAAAACCGATTAAACTGAATCTAAAAGACGAACATACCCACTAATCATGAAGTTTGAAACAGATAATACCAATTCCAAGAAATTGAACATATCAAAACTAGGAAACAAAATTCATCGACAAATTGTTATGTTGGAAAGCGAACATAGCAAACCAAACCTATCGACAACTTCCTACGTGGGAAACATAACATGCCAAACATGTCTTGAAATCTTTCTGTCTCCTATTCTGGACTAATGTGGACTTCATGAAATCAAAATAAAAATTTTCAATTGTTTCGACCAAACAATATCTATGCACTTATTATTTAAGATCTGCCAAAATCAGAAATGAAACCAATGTAAGTCAATTTTTTTGTTTAGAACAAAGCGCAGAATAAAAATTTGTTTCACTATAAAACGAAGAAAACCAAAAAAAGTGCGGAAAAAGACTGAAACAATCAGAGAGTAGAAAAGAGATTTAGAGAGTGAAGGAGAAATAGAAGAAAGTGAGGGTACAGCGAAATAAAATAAATAAAAGGAAAAAGGAAAAGAAATATTGCAAGAAGGAAACAGACAAAACTCGTGACAGAAAACAAAAGGCAACTGAAATCGAACAAAGAGAGGAGAGGTGAAGAGAAAACCAGGAGAAAGAATAGGAAATGAGAGCGATAGAAAAACTGGAAGACTCGAAAAAGCCGAAACAAAGCGTTGAAAATTTTATCGAACCGCTGCGAAATAGATTTGTTTGCTCTAGCAAAAAAATAGAAACATACACCCAAATGATCTGATTGTGTTATTAACGCCGCTCACATAACTATGAAAACTTTCAGCGATAATTTAATAAAAATCGTTCAGTTTCAACTTAAAAAAATACACTGTATGTTTGTTTCTCATCAGACAAAAACGACGCAAGCCCCTACGTTTTTTCTTTGGTAGCGTTGGTATTTTCTATTTTTTTAAACAAAAGAAATCGTAGGTATTTTCGGTTTTAAGCGTAAGAAATCGTTGGTATAGTCGGGTTCCTACTTTCGTTACTTTCGGTTTTAAACGTAAAGATTTGTGGGTTTTTTTTTCAATTTTAACTTAAGACGTTGTCAGCACGTTGCGTTTCTTAGATTTGGTATGTCCGGTTTTCTGTTTGGTTTTTGACTAATGCAAATCGTCAATACGGTTGGCTTGAAAATATAGGAAATCATAAGAAATTTTCTCATATTCTTAATTTTTGTTGATCATATCAAGACTCAATGATTATGATCGAATGAACTGAATCCCCATCAATGTTTAACAAATCTGTTAAATTCTCAACTTGAAAAATAAATCTAGAGAATCAAATTTGTTCAGCTAGTTTTATAAATAAGCTAACGATGAAAGTCAATAAGTCAAACAATTTTCCTTTTTCTCTATGAAATTATCTCCGAGAGGTACGTCTGTAACTCTTGTGATTAGAAAGTCTTCATGAAATTTGAATGAATCACCAATAAAGACTTCAATTTTTTACAGAAAAGGCAGACGATTTCTTACGTTTCAAGCTAAACATACCTACGGTAAGAAACCGATTAAACTGAATCAAAAGCCGAACATACCGACTAATCATGAAGTTTGAAACGGATAATACCGATTCCAGGAAATCGAACATATCAATACTAGGAAACAAAAGACAAATTGCTATGTTGGAACGCAAACATAGCAAACCAAACTTATCGACAACTTCCTACGTGGGAAACATAACATGCCAAACAATTCTTTAAATCTTTCTGTCTCCTATTCTGGACTAAGGTAGATTTCATGAAATCAAAATAAAATTTTCAATTATATTTTGACCAAACAATATCTATGCCCTTAATATTTAAGATCTGCCAAAATCGGAATTGAAACTAATGTAAGTCAATTTGTTAGAACAAAGCGCAGAATAAAAAATTGTTTCACTATAAAACCAAGAAAAACCACAAAAAGTGCGGAAAAAGACTGAAACAATCAAAGAGTTGAAAAGAGATTTAGAGCAAAAAAGATTGAAAGAAGCAAAAACTACACTGCAGATAGAAGAGAGCGAGAGAGAGAGAGA
This sequence comes from Convolutriloba macropyga, assembly GCF_964194025.1. NCBI lineage: Eukaryota > Metazoa > Xenacoelomorpha > Acoela > Convolutidae > Convolutriloba > Convolutriloba macropyga. The sequence continues at coordinate 59,555,068 of NC_134477.1, read as the reverse complement.
GAGAGAAAGAGAGCGGTCAAAGAGAATGAAGGAGAAATCGACGAAAATGAGGGTACCGCGAAATAAAATAAAGAAAATGAAAAAAAAAAGAAATATTGCAAGAAGGAAACAGACATAACTCGAAGGAAATAAAAGGCAACTGAAATAGAACAAAGAGGGGAAAGGTAAAAAGAAAACCAGGAGAAAGAATAGGAAATGAGAGCGAGAGAAAAATTGGAGGACTAGAAAAAGCCGAAACAAAGCGTTGAAAATTTCATCGAACCGCTGCGAAATAGATTTGCTTGCTCTAGCAAACAGATAGAAACATACACACAAATGAATTGATTGTGTTATTAACGCCGCTCACAAAACAGTGAAAACCTTCAGCGATAAATTAATAAAGATCGTTCAGCTTCAACCAACAGCAAGTTCACCTTTGATACCTCCGTTACACATAGAAAACATTACACATAGAAGACAGAGTGCAAACTACTTCAAGACCCCAATAAAGTCAAGTGTGACGGACGATTCATTCGACACTTTTCATTCAAACTGATTTTCTAAACTTTGCTGAGAGATCAAATGAAAACTAAAAAGAACCTCAGATAAAAAAAAACAAGAAAAGATCACACCACTACAGCTATGCTCAGTTACACCTCGCAGTTTTGAAAACAATTTTTATTCGGAGTGTATAAACTTTACATTTTTATTAGTCCACTATTAAACTTTTTGCAAGTAAAACTAATTCCTTTCGTTCTCAAGCTTCATTTCGGTTAAAAAAACAGAACTGCCAGCAAATAAATCAGTTGAATAAACTTCCAACTCAGTCTTAGATAACGCAAAAAAGAAAAAGTATCAATAATTTTGTATGAAGAATCAAGTTCGCCAAGCAAACACTTTAACACCCGCAAAGCTAAAAATGCAAAACAGTGTTATGGCGGTACTTAAAAACATATAACACAAAAGACACTTTTTCCGTCGAAATACTATACAGCTAATGTGAAAAATTTTAACTGAGCAACTTTTCATCATCAGTTTTATAACGTCCTTGACCGTTACTTGGAGAATCTTGTTTCGTTGGTTGATCTGAGAGACACTAGATTAGTTGTTCAGTGACCACTTTGATACAGCACTTTTTCGGTCATACTCTTTTCACATAAACAACTTTTTGCCATTAACGAGATAGAGAGGGGAAGAGAGAGAGAGAGAGAGAGAGAAAGAGAGAGAGAGAGGAAACGAGATAGTAAGTGAGCAAATAAACTTTAAAAGGAGATAGATAGATAGATAGATAGAGAGAGAGAGAGAGAAAAGAAAGCGAAAAGGGACAAGAGTGGGGTTTGAGAGCAACAAATGAAAGAATGGAAACAATTTTTTTTCTGCTTAACTTGAACTTTGACTGGACTACCGTTAAGGTTCAAAATAACAAAAGTGAAACCAATTCTCTCTCGTTTTAACTCTTCATTTGAGAACAATTTCGGTTATGATATCAGCTGCTTAAATCTGTGAACTGTACTTAGATCACTTAAAAATCAAATTCAGACTTTTTCTTTGAGCCATAGGTTAGGCTAGAAGAAACGAATTGACGGTGTCAAAAATCATTCAATTTTTTTACAATTTTAATTAGAGGGTTCAAGACTGGAAACTCTTAGAGCCAAAATTAAAGAAGCAATTTTGTCACACCTTTAAGTGGTATTTCAAGAAAATACTCAAGATCTTAAAATTGGGGGGTCACTTTTTGCTCTACAATCTAAACAGACGGCGAAAAAACGGTTCTACAACATTTTTTATACATGCTACATCAAACAACCAAATCACTTATTTTGCTGCTTTCTCAAAGCAATCTATACTCAGAAAACAGTTTTAATTTTATTTGTTTTTCGAAAAACATTTTAATTTTGTGGGAACCCATTATAAACTTCATATTCTGATCGTGTTCCAGCGCAGTTATTTCTGTACCATCAATTGATTATTTTGGAATACAAGTTTTTCTTGAAAGATTGTAAGATTTTGGAAAAGAATCTTACAAGATGATGTATCTTCTCGCAAAATTCTAGCGAAAACTTGTTCGCGAATAGAGTAGGCGCATTTTTGAGTTTTGCATTGTGTCTGTTACAATCATTGTCGTATAACCATCTCAGCTGAGTTTGTCATTGCTGAGGACTTTTTGTGTTTTGGACCAAGAAAACTGGTGTGGATCAAATGAGTGATTAAATTGTACGCACTCAGAAGTCGGACGTCCGTGAAACGTATACAAAGACACCGGGTTTTACCTCATTCTTTGAGGACAAAAAGTCGAATGTTTAGACGAATATTTTAAAGCAAAAAAATTGCAAAGAAAAGACCAGCACGGCAAAATTATTTGCAACACGCTTCTTTTGAGAGCAATCCAGGCTTGGGCCTCGACGCCAATGGCCTACTCATTTTTTGCTTCTGGCCTTTAACTTTGACCCAAAATTGATGCTCGACAAGATTAATTAATAATTACCCACCTTTTCTATGCTCTCTCTATCTCCAACTTTGGACGCAGCACCTGTTCCCGCCCCTTGCACAGAGGGAGGGTGGGGGTGTCTCTGGGACTCTGCCACAGTTGAGGGTTGGTATGTCTGTTGATGGAGTGTCGGGTGGGGTTGCCTCGGCATTCGAGAAGAACATTCACTCTCTTGAAGCCGTCTCGCCGTCTCGTTCAAGTTTCGTTTGCTGTGCTTCACCTAAAGCAGACAAAATAAGTTTTCAAACCTTGAAAAAATGACTGCTATAAAATTTTTACTCGGAATATGAAGGTCAAACGAACAAAAAACGGATTATGAAGGTCAAACGATCACTTTGAGAATGTGAAAAAAGTCACCAGGAACTTTGTACGTGCTCATAAAAAGCGTCTAAGACTCAACAAGTCTAGACTCAAAGAGTCGAAGAGAAATACGCTTAATATAAGCATTTTTTTTTCAAAGAAGAACAGGTTTTCGTCAATTTAAGAGCATGAATTGAAACCAAAACAAATTTTGAAAATCTTTTCGTCAAAATTATTCCTAAGAAAAGCAATTCGATTCTGTCGGAGCTACATAGAAACATCTATCGTATATATTTTACTTGCCATGGGCTCAAAATATTTTATACAGTATAAAAACTGCTTCTGCCGTGCTATTTTGTATTTATTCATAACCTCGATTGTTGAGTTATCGCCAAGATTTTCTTGAACAATCATAAAGAAATAAATTCTTATAATCTCGTTCTCGCAGTTAATACAACTTCGAGGTAGTATGATAGTAAATTAGATAGTTTCTTTTTAGTTTTCTATCCTAGCATGCAATATACAAAATTTAGCTGTCATCATTATTCATAATTAATGATAAAAAACAATGATGCTCGATTGAATGATCAAAATCACCTATATACACTTTTTTTTACCAAAACAGCTGTCAGATTGCTTTAAAAAAGCTGCGACGGCTTCGTAGAAGAGCAGTCGCAAAATGCCAGAGAAAAAGAGAAAAGAAAACAAATTTCAGTTTTGTAACTAATAGCCAAGATGTCATATTTTAATATAGAAGATTTCATCTAACATGGGTTGTTTCTTGTAGCTGCCCATAAATAATTTTGATGTAAAGTAAGATACCATAGTTGACCATAAATCGATCAATTAAAGTAAGCAATAGTTATTTTGAAAATTAGTAAAGTACTTTTTGAGAACGTGTGATTAAAAATTATTCGCACAAGTCAGCAATAATGTCACAAGAAAGCTCAGTAGAGACTACAGGAAAGAATGAGCAAAAAACATAACTGACTAAGGTCGGGCAAATTGTTTTCAAATTACCGGCAAGCGGTTGGCTTCGTCAGTATCTAGCCAAGGTTTAGTGAGGCTAGCTTAGGTTTATTGAAGGGGTGTGATGTGAGTGCAGCGGGGGTGCACCCGGACCCCGGGGGGGGGGGGCGTCTGATCTACTAGAGCAAGCTTAGGGCCTCTAAAGCAGCTTAATTCAATCTGGGTCTGACCTGTTTATCCTGTTTTGAGAGCAAAAACTCAAAAATTGTGTGATAACGTCTAACAAAAACAGACCTAGATCTAAAACTAATCAAATTCTCGGAAAAAAAACGGAAAAGCAGACCAAATATAGCTCCACTCAGCTGGGGCTATTCCGAATACAATTTTTGAAATTTTATTATGTTTAAACTATTCGAATTAGAAAATGGGTTTCTTTTAAATTAACTCTAAAAGTTTTTGTCAACCGCTTTTTGTTTTCACATTTTTGCTGCTATAATACAAGAAACAGCTAACAAGAATTCGTTATAGTAATGAGGTTTTCTTACATGCGCCTTTCACAGTCGATTTAAGAATACGGTAACTTGAGTCTACAGTCCGTTATCAGGCTCAGCTACCCTCATTTCGGAGCGTGCAGATTAACCGATGGATTCTGATTAGGGTTTTCGAATGATCATTTGTGTTAAAATTTTCGGTCCAGTGCAATTTGCCTTCCTAAATTATATAACGTACCATGTTATGGTCGAGCAATTTTTTTGATGATGTCACCTACCTCATTTTTTAAAGATCGATTTGATCTGTGATAGGGTTTATTAGGTTCAAAAAATCATTAACTTATTGTTGAACAAATTCAAATTACAATGTTCCATGTCAAACTACTGGTTCTTCGAAAGCTTTTTTTATAAACATGCTTATTTCTGTTTCTTGTATTTTTTACGATAACTCTATCCTTAGTTAATTCAAAGAATTCAGTTAATCACTGCCATTGTAAACTTTAGACAAAGAAAACGGGAACTTGAAGAGATTTCATCGCGGCTAAAGAGAAGAAGACCATAACAATTAAGCTACTTAGTTTTAATCAAGTATTGTGGCATTATAGTCCAGCTGCGATAACTGCTTTATCTATTGCTATAACTGCGATAATTGCAATGCGTTATGTTATGCGATAACTTCGATAACTGTAATAACTACATTATGTTCCAGCTACGGTAAGTGCTTTTGGCAATATTGTCTTTGGCAATATTGTCAATAAGTTAGACTTCTGTGGAGCAATCTTGTTTAGCATTATTGTGCTTCAAAATGAACGGAAGCGAAAAATAGTAATTTTTTTGAGAAATGCGTAAAAAAATTATGAAAAACTTTCTACTTGACACATGAAAAGACCATGCTCAACTCAAAATTCCTATGAAACGACAATACTTGACCAAGAGAAAAAACGATGGAAAGACCTTTACTCGACTTATATTGAATTCTGGACTCTTGAATACTGGACTCTAGAATTTTTGAGTCTTCATAAATCGAGGCCTTAACCTGGAATTTAAGAAGCAATTAAAGCAATTAAACACTTAATAATTATTTGTCGCTTTATTTTAAGTAAATCATCGCATATTTATGGAAATGCCCTTCAAGAACAAGCAATTCGTCATATCTAAAATTTTTTTTGCAGCATCCATTTTAGAGTTAATGAGTTTGCTATTAAAGGAAAAAAAATTATTTTCAGTCAACACTAATAAATAACGATACAATATGGACTGATAACGCGGTCAATCTTCATTCTCTTTCAAATTTCCCTTAAACTGCCGGTTATTTGCCGACTGGGTTATTTTTTATATTAATTAGGGGTTTTTTAAATACTAACCGGTATTTGTCCCGCTAGGATAAGATTAGAGTTGTGAACAATTTGTTGTTCACTCTTCATCTGTCGCATGTGTTTCAACATGTTTTTCCTTTGAGTCATGCTGGTGTATCCACGTGCACGGTCTATCGAGTAGGATCTACGCAGAAATAGGAAAATTATGAAACACTTGACCTCTCTCGATATGATCGATTGATGGTCTGGAACACATGACAATGTACGACTGCACGAAAGTCTGGACATGTAGACATTTCAAATTCGTCTGGAAGGGTGTAGACGTATAGATTTTTGGTCTGCAGCGTGACCTTGATAATTATGAAGAGAACTTGCAAAAAATATGGTCGATTTTAAGCAAAAAGTTTGCGTATAGCAAATCATGTGTGATCAAAACTGTCTGGACAGAGGTCAAAAGAGGTCAAAATCCTTAGAAATAATCTAACGGCTTAAAACCGATGTAATACTTTTGGATATTATTTGTTGTTTGCAGTGTATATATTTAATATATTCAATGTGTATATATTTAATATATTCAATTTAATGGATTTACGGTGGCTTATGTTTGAGGAACTTCTCTCTAATGACATTTGTAAATTGACAATAATCAAGCTAATTTTTTGTTCGGCTAGAAAAAGCCGCGGCATTTTTGTATCCTACCATGTCTCTTCACTTTTCACTTTTTGGGGTACAAAAACACAAACTCTACAGCTGAGGTCGGAGATTTATTGTGGCTAAAATACAATCTAACTGTAATCATGAATTTCGGTATCATATATACTATACTATACTCTTATTTTCCTAATCATTTCTCAGAGATTGCTTAATTCAATTGAAAAATGTATAGAGTACACCTTCTAAACGATATGTGTGCTAAAATCACCATACAGGGCCAGCTCCGAACGAAAATGGACAAAAAATATTCAGACCTGTTTCCAAATATTTGTAAAATTAATGCATTATTTTACAAAGTTTACAAATTTCTTTATAAATAATTGCAAATTTGACATTAAGTTAAAACTTACCTCTTCAGTTTTCCTTTTTCAAGTGCCGATATTACAGGTCTGGGTGACATACTGTGTCCCCCCGCAGTGGATGTTGGTCTGTTCATACCTCTTGCTCTGTACCGTTGCTGTCTCATTTGCTCAGCTTCTCTAAATACACAAATAGGGCAAGAATTATACGGCTCTTTCCCATTATAGCCCACATGAAATTACCCCCCCCCCCCCCCCGGTGTGGTATATTTACAATGAATAGCCTGCAGGCTACACGTTACCCGGACTGATCGTCAAGTCTTAATCAGTATTGATTCAGTGAAATTGCAATTCTTGGATCAGTACTGAACCAGAGCTCTGATCAGGTCACTTTTTAGACTGGGCACGTCTTAAATCAAGTCTTAAGTCTTGGCAAGTCTTGAGTCAAGTCTTAGCATGTCGTCACAAGTCTTAAGACTTGAGATAAGACGTGATCAGTACTGATTTCTCAATTGAAGACGTGCATTTCACTGGAGTTCTGATCAAGACTTGAAATTTGTTCCGGGTGGCCTTATATTTTTTATTATTTTTTCATTGATTTATTTTTAAAGATAATTTGTTTATCTTCAGTAGATGACGTCAACGACTAAGCGGATGCGCATAATAGGAAAGACTCAAAATTACAAGCTGCTAAATTTTACACATAAAACTTCAAACTATTCACCTGTTTATGGAAATTTTTGTTGTCATTATGTTATTAGAATCACCCTACATCGGTTATTCCCCCAATACAACTCCCTTAATGAAGACATATCGGCATAATCTTGTCTTCAAAATGAGCCAAATAAATCAATACACAATATTTCAAGCTGCTAAATAGTAGTAGTAGTAGTAGTAGTAGTAGTAGTAGTAGTAGTAGTAGTAGTAAAAGACTCAATTCCAAAACAGGAGTGATGAGATCATTTAGTCCAGGCATCAGGAGAAATTAAGAGCGACAATTTTTACAAAAACATTTTACAAAATAAGAACAAGAGATATCAATGTTAAAATGAGCAAGTTTTTCAACTAGAAAAATATGTAATTTAGTACGAAATATGCCCAGCGGCATATCGAATTTAATAACATTTAGCTTTAGCAGTTCATTTGCACATCTGGTGGCCCTGACAAAAAAGTTATCTTCGGAGCAGAACTTCTGCGTTTTAGGCACGCTAAACAATCCAAGAGTCGATGACCTTGTGTTGAAAGAACTACTTTGTGTTTCACTCTCCACCTCGGCTTGTTTATTGATCATTTTCCAAAGCAGGACCATGTCCGACTCAATCTTCTGGTAGCAAACTGGTAAGAAAGAAAATCTTTGAAGTTTAGAAACATAATCGCGATCAGAATTAATCCATCTGAAAACTCTTGATTGAAATTTCTCCAGCTTGCGCATATAGGTTATAGAAGGCTGCCATACAAAACAACCATAAAGAAGGATGGAGAGGACGAGGCTTTGATACAATAAAAGTTTCCTCCTGCTGATATCGTGAAAGGCACGTTTCGCTTTATGAAATAGAAAATCTTTTTGCATTTAGCTAATTTTGTATCAATATGACGTTGCCAGCTCAAATTACTCGATATGGTGAAGCCAAGGTCTTCAATATAGTCAATATAATCCAGTTCTGTCTCACCAAGTTTTAATACTTGCGAACGGTCAAAATTGAAAGATAAAATTTTACATTTGGACGGATGAAAATTCAAGCCATTTGAAACTGACCACTGCTGTAAGGTGTTAAGGTCCTGTTGTATAAGTTGTGACTCGCAGCATGTGAAAATTTTCAAATCATCAGCGTACAGAAAATACGATCCATGTGAGATTACATATGGCATATCATTGATAAATAACAGAAAAAGAAGTGGTCCGATGACACTGCCTTGTGGTACACCAGATGTCACATTACAGAAAGAAGAGAAAGTTTCATTCACTTTGACGCACTGTAAGCGATCAGAAAGATAAGATTCAAAAAGTAACAAAAAACCACGACAGAAGCCAAGAACTTGAAGTTTAGATAGCAATAAGTGATGAGGAACAGTGTCAAAGGCCTTCCTGATGTCAAAATAAACTGAAAGTGCGGGAGAGCTTATGTCTTGAGATTTATAAACAATATCTAAGTAATCAATCATTTGAATTACAGTGCTCCTTAATTTCATGAATCCGTGTTGCTGTTTGCAAATTAAAAACTTCACCTTTGGATAAATAAAATAAATTTAGCATCAATCAGATCGAACGGGTAATGATCGGGAAAAGTTTGGTTCCAATAGTAACAGGTAATTGATCTACATTAGACAAGAAAAGATCCAACGTGTTGTGACCTTTGTGAGTGGGACCGCTAACAAATTGACTCAAATTAAGTTCGTCAAGTAAATCTAAAAATTCAACTTCCTGAGAGTTAATCGATGTAAATGTTTCCCAATTGATACCGGGAAGATTAAAATCACCGAGCACATAAATAGTAACTGTTGTCGTAGGCGGATAGTTGCTGACTATACATTTGATTTTCGCAAGGTATTCATTTAGGCAATCAGTGAGCAATTCGATGTTGAAGTGAAATGGAGATCCGACTGGGGGTTTATATATCAATATGAAAAACGACGGTATGCTATCTAGAAGACCACACGCAACAGAGAAAGGATATTGTGGTAATTTAACATCAATTATTTGTGTTTGGATGGAATTAGAAGCAGCAATGAGAACACCTCCGTGTTCCCATTTGCTGCGATCGGAACGTGCCACAACATTGAAATTAGATCCGAGTAATATTTCTGAATCAGAAATGCTTTCAGAGAGCCATGTTTCAGTTAAAAATATTAACGAAATTGATGCTGTTGTCATTATTCTAACCAATTCTTGACGTTTATCCAAGCTGCAAATTGATTGACAATTGAGAAGCAAGCAGTTGGCTTCTGTTAGTCAATCACTGCTCATTTCGACTTCACGCCCTTGATAAAAAAGTTTTAAATTCTTTATCCGAAAGTCTTCTTTATTTTTCCTTCCCGATGAATCATATGGAAGCGTTTCCCGAGGACATCTTTCTCCTTCTGTCTTTCACTGGATGTCAGAAACTTCTTTATGTATACAGGTTTTACAAAATTTTGCAGGTAGTGACTTCTAGCAAAGCAATTCTGAAGGAAAAGGGGATTGGAAGTTGTGATAAGTATAGGACGGCAGTTTCGCTTTTGTTTGTTCAGGGGACTGACTTTCTTGCCAAGTCGTCTAACACCTGTTACATTGCCGTCGCAAGCTAACCCAATATGCGATATTATGTTTTTGACTTCCATCGAGTCCTTCTCGATTTGCTTCAAGTACGAGTCTTCAGATTCAGTAACACCATTTATATTAAACTGCAGATCAGGATTTTTGTACTGAGCGTTTGAGCGACCTGAACTAATGTCAGCGTAGGATGGTAAGGTGTCATTAACAGCTTTCTTGACGTCATCGTACAAATGACTAGTAACAGACTCTTTAACAGCTTTAGGAATTAGTTCTGCAATTGATGATGTAAACTTGTTACTTAAAGAATCAAATAAGCCATTCAACTTAGCTTCGGTTTTTGAAGAAGTGAAGATGTTGTCATTCTGCTCGACACACGAGTCACAAAGCCACACACAGTTGCGTTTAGCTCCAAGCCATTTAACTTCCTCCTCGGAGAGGTGAGCACAGGTACCGTGAAACCAAAGTTGACAACTTTCGCACCCAATCGCAGAACCGTCATCCTCTTTGACTCCTTTCTTGCATTGCCGCATTTGACTGATGTCTTAGTAGAGTTAACTTTTTGATTCCTTGATGCCATTGTTCAAGCATACATTAATATGAAACTATTTCAAGTTGTGATTTTTAAAAGTTGTTCTATTAAGGTTCTTTTAATTGCTTAAACATGTTCCACATAATTATTTGTTATTAGGTTTTTCAATCACATCAAGACTTAAATAAAATTTTAATGAGAAAGATTAAAAAGTTAATTTCAATTTGTCTATTTCAACTAATCCCATTAGCGCCAAGCCAAAAGTTAGAAGGAATTATCGGTTCATTTTACAGCTACCCTGAGCATTATACGATATTTTCATCTGATTACATAAAATATTGGACCCCATCCCACCCCTCCCCCCCCCCCCAAAAAAAAATGACCTTACGTAAAAAAAAACTCAATATTAAAAATTGTGGCAGTTGTGCGGATTTTAACACCAATCCTCTTAAATGTTTGAACTGAGAAGAATGCCACATTGCTTCTCGTCAATGCTTTTATTTAAGCGTCGCAGGCAATGCAATTGGTTGATAAACATATTATCTCTTAGTCTATTTTTCCAAAAATGTTGATCAAAGCGCTTTTTTGAATCAAAACAGTTATTTTCGCTATAGTTTAAGAGTTCCCGCATGATTAGCAGAACGGCGCTTTTTCTCAGAAACTGAAACAAATTAAAAGAAACTTTTCGCAGACATGTATTACTTCTCCTAACATGCTTTAGTACTAGTTATTCATTGCGCATGATTTTGTAAGCTTGATTCACAAAAGTAAAGGTAAAAACTTACGGGTTTTCCATATTGAGCCCAGTTGAAAGTGAGGGGAACCGTGGTCTGGCCTCTCTTCTGCTCTCCATCGACTCCTTGTCAGTGTCAGAAGGCCGCGAATGTTCTAGAAGAAGATATTCGATCAATAAATACGAGTTTAATTGCTCAATTTTTGAAGTTATTAAAATTGCATAACAGATTAGTGAATTTATAACTACCATCTGAAATGAGCCTCTTCCTCATCTCAAATTGTGTCGGGGCTGCTTATGTATATTTTGTCTCACCCGGGTCGAGGTTTTTGGGTGAACTTTGGTAAGAAAAGTGGTGAATGCGGTGAATTTTTGTAAGAAATGCGGTGATTTCGGTGAATGCGGTGAAAAAAATATATATATTTCACCGAATTTCATCGCATTTCTTACAAAAATTCACCGCATTTCTTACAAAAATTCACCGCATCGATTTTTGTGGCAAAGTAATGTAATAAATGCGGTGAATGCGGTGAAAAAAAAAATTCACCGCATTTCACCTCATTTCTCCGCATTCTCCGCACAAAAATTCACAGCGTTCGTTTTTCAACGTTTACATAAATTCACAAAAAATATGTTAGAAGTAAGCGACAGTTGGCGCAGTGGAATAAAGAGTTGGAGACATACAGGAGGTAAGAAGTTAGAACCCGTGTATGGAAGTGAGAATACCGAGAACCCGGTGAAAATAAACAATTCACCGCGATTCATCGCAAAAAGAGGTAGGTAATACGCGGTGAAATTTTTTTTGACCGCATTTCTTACGAGAAATCACCGCCAAACCTCGATCCGGGCATAAAGTTGAAATAACAACACCAAAGAACGTTCGAAAACAACAAAAGACATGCAACTGAGCATCAATGATGTCATTTGAATGTCAACGTTTTTCCATGAAACTTCTATTCATAGATTTTTTTTACATGTTTTAAATTTGAACTTTGACTTTTGAACTCTGTCCTGTGGCTTATGAAATGTTCGCTTATTTCAACTTTAGAAATCATTGGACAGAGTTAAGATGTCAAATTTCAAACTCAGGACTTGAATAGAGAAAAACAGATGAAATGATCAAAATAGAAGTCTAAACAAATAAGAATAAAACCATGAAAACCCGTTGGCCTTGCGCTCAACCTCGGCTATAAGTTCTAACTGCCTCGGGCTTCCCAGAAACACATTCTAACATATACTTAGCGGATCCAAAATTGCCTGATTAAGTTGAACTGGGTGATGATTCTGGGTTGTTTACCTTCCTGTCTGGCATACTGGGAGATATAATTGGTTCCATCTCCGCTTCGTCGGCTGCTGCCCTGGTCCAGACCCTCGCTCTGGTACGGATCTGAACGTCAACCAAAAATTAAATGCCTGAACTAGATTTGGATCTATTCTCTATTCTGCCCCCCCCCCCCCGCCCGGTTAAATGTCCACCAGTCTTTCAACGTTAGATATCCCTAAATTTCCGAAAACTCAAGGGGTTTCCCCAGTCCATTCAAGGCGGTACGTTTTGCTTTCCGATATACTCTTCTTGCCCCCCCCCCATTCCATTATTCAATAATGTGACACACCGAATTTGGTGAACAATTTTTTCGGATTAAATTTTGGGGTCTTACTATTATAGCCCAACCCACGAAATATTAGCCCCAATAATGGTCTGTTTAACATGATTGGGGGAGGGCTATACGTTATGCCACCACAAAGCTGGCGGTGGGGGGGGGGGGCTATTGGGAAAAACCCCAAAAGTGAGTTGTTTTAAACTGTGGCCTGATTTCAATATGTTTTTTTCTCAAAACAATCGTTTATCATTCAATTGAAAGAATTATTAGCATTAGCCAGATAACTTTAAACTGTTAGTTAGAGATAGATCGTACATTGCCATAAAGTGTCGGACCAGCTTTCGTGTCAAAAACTAAAAATTTTAGGTTCTTTTGTTTGATTTGTTTAATCTATAAACTTTTAAAACGGATGTGTTATTTGCTCAAAAAATTCCTCTAATTCTTTTCCTACCCTAGCTCTTTTACATACGTGAATTGTTTTATTACAAAAAAGTTACAGAGGAAAATAGACAACTCAAGAAGGTCCTAAGCAAACAATGAGACTGACTTATATACTTTCCTCATTTTAAATAAACGCATGATTGTTCGACTCTGAAAAAAAAACATTTCGAAAATCTGGCCTAAATTCTTGTTTAGCCACGCAATTTTCGATGCGTGCCAAAGTTTATCGGTAATTTATTGAAAGGCCACTTAGCCTATACCAAAATTGTTCAAAAATGCTTTTGATTACGTTTTTCGGATCTATTCTGTTTGTCCCCCCCGAGCTTAGTGAGCATAAATCTTCTATGACCCCCAGGCGCACGTGTTATTTTCTTACATAGTAACATGTTTTATAACAACATATTATTTGTAACTGGTGGTCAGAAAAAATATTGGGGTGGCCGAAACAGAATACATCAAGGTTTTCTTGCAATACAGGCACACAATTTGGAGTGATCAAAGAAGCCTCTGATCAGACTTCCATGTAATTTATAGACATACCGTTCCAGATCAAAGTGACAGCTGAAATTGATCAGATTTTAGAAACAACGGAAAGTATTACTGATATATTACTATTATCAAGACTTTGTTGCAATCGAAATGATATCCAGACCTTCTCAGTCCAGACCCTGGATTGTAAAAAGCGTTGGTTATCTAACAGCACTTTTATCATTTCTCGTTGTGATAAAAAACAGCTGCATAACTAATTAAAAATTTGCAGCAATTGTGAAATCATGCATTAAACTTAAACTACATTTTTCGAATACTCCACTTGCTCCACTGTTAATATTCAAAAAGTGGATACCGCCAGAATGGTTACCTAACAAAGAATGACTAGGTATGAGAGCGTCTTTGTTCGTAGAATCAACACTTACTGTTGTTAACGGAAGCGAATTTAAAGCATGCTCCACGAGGTGGAAAGTAGTATTCAAAACAGCATCAGCTAAGTAACATAAACCGATGATGGTGAAAATAACTGTTCATCTTTAATCGGAAAAAAGGATCTATTTACAGGTAATATCCTCAGGCCCGGGTTATGTGTAGAATAAGGGTACAAGTTGAATTTCTTCTGTTTGTGCCTCCCAAGCTTAGTGGGCGCATATTATTTGCACCCCCCCCCCCCCCGACGCACGTGCAATATTTTTATATGAAGATTTACTATGTAATGGCACGTGCTCTGTAACTGGGGGCAGGGGGCGCATAACATAATGGGGGGGGGCACAAACGGAAAAGATTCTACAAGTTTTACAAACTGGCAAAACAGCAAACTGGTAGACCTGCAATCAATCGCAGAACATTCCAAATTTCGTCGACATGAGCGGTGGGTAACACATGAAATAAGTTCTATAATAGTAGTCACAAGTCTTATGGTCTTATAAAGATTGCGTCTGTCGCTCGGATCAATGATTGGTTGTAAACACGTGGTATTGATGACAGTCTATCGTGACCAAATAGCATTAGCATAGGTTGTGCGCTGGTATAACGCCAAAAATGACGCAACTTCTTCATACCAACAAAAAAAAGAATAACGCCAAAATGGTTACCTAACGGAAAATTATTAGGTGAGATAGTGTTTTTGTGGGTCAAAACAATGCTTTAGGGTGTTAGTAAAATCCAATTTAAAGAATGCTCCAGGAGACAAAAATTTGTATTCAATTCTTCATCAATAAGGCAGCGTGCGCGAAAAGGCTGTACATTTCGCTTTTAAAACAAAGCATTTTTTTTAATCTCAAAAAGATAGTATGATAATTGAACCATACCATAGAAAAGGTACCGCTCTGCAAACAGATCGTTCCAATCCAATTACACAGGAACTTGTGACCATCGATGGCACAACTTCAACATGAAAAGCACGATTTGTCAGAGACGTGAAGAGGTAACCCCAACCTATTTTCAGTAGTCCAACACGTTTGACATACAAGGGAACCAACATAATCAACTCTGGTAATTCTGAGTGGTAGACACTGGAAATTGATTTTTTTTGGTAAATCAGCCATAAATGGTTGGATAGTTGGAGAGCAGAGATCTTTAAAATTTAAAATTACACAAAAATGTTTTTTCAGAGGCCCATTCCAGAATGTAACATTGCAAATCGTCACTACCATGGGGCGGCAAATCAACGTTATTGTACGCGCAAACATTTTTGACCCAGCAATTAACAATGTCACTGAATTTTGTCTGTTTGCCTGCTAACATGGAAAGTTTAGAATTGATTTCGTACAATTTTATTAGGAAAAATGTATTACTCATTGGAGCTAACACTGCCAGTTTTTTGCCATTCTTCATATAGCAACCGTGGCGGAAAAAGATTGACGGAAAAACGACAGTCTAAACCACAGCCGAGTTTGTCCACTGTTTCGCTAGGATTTAAAAGTTATTTCATTGGTAATTTATGCAATTGTTTTGTTATTGCAACGAGAGTTGCTTGACAACTTAACCGCCCAGTTTCTATGGGTCTCTCCCATTATAGCCCCCATTATGGCATAGTTTTCATGAACGGGGGTATACGTTATCTGACCACTAAGCTGGGGGTTGTTATGAGAATCACCTCTTTCTATTGCCCTGGATCTATTCTGTTTCGCCCCCCCGCCCCCCGCTTAGTGAAGACAAATTTTTTATGGCCCCCAGGCACACGTGCAATTTTCTTACATAGTAGCGTGCTATATAACAACATATAATTTGTAACTGGGTGTCATAAAAAACACTGGGTTGGTCGAAACAGAATACATTAAAGTTTTCTTGCAATACAGGTACACAATTTGGCGTGATTGAAGAAGCCTCTGATCACACTTCCATGTAATTTATAGACATACCGTTCCAGATCAATGTGACAGCTGAAATTGATCAGATTTTAGAAATAACGAAAGGAATTACTTATAGATTACTATTATCAATACTTTCTTGCAATCGAAATGATATCCAGACCTTCTCAGTCCAGACCCTGGAATGTAAAACGCGTTGGTTATCTAACGGCACTTTTATCTTTTCCGTTATCGTTGTGATAAAAACCGCTGCATAACTAATTAAAATTTTGCAGCAATTGTGAAATCATGCATCAAACTTAGACTACATCTTTCGAATACTCCACTTGCTCCACTGTTAAGATTCAAAAAGTGGATACCACCAGAAGAGGTTACCTAACAAAGAATGACTAGGTTTGAGAGCCTCTTTGTTCGTAGAATCAACACTAACGGTTGTTAACGGAAGCGAATTTAAAGCACGCTCCACGAGGTGGAAAGTAGTATTCAAAACAGCATCAGCTAAGTAACATAATTCGATGACGGTGTAAATAATTGTTCATCTTCAATCGGAAAAAAGAATCTATTTACAGGTAATATCCTCTGGCCCAGATTATGTGTAGAATAAAGGTACAACTTGAATTTCTTCTGTTTGTGCCCCCCAAGTTTAGTGGGCGCATATTATTTGCACCCCCCCCCCCCCGACGCACGTGCAATATTTTTACATGAAGATTTACTATGTAATGGCACGTGCTCGGTAACTGGGGGCAGGGGGCGCATAACATAATTGGGGGGGGGGCACAAACGGAAGAGATTCTACAAGTTTTACAAACTGGCAAAACAGCAAACTGGTAGACCTGCAATCAATCGCAGAACATTCCAAATTTCGTCGACATGAGCAGTGGGTAACACATGAAATAAGTTCTATAATAGTAGTCACAAGTCTTATGGTCTTATAAAGATTGCGTCTGTCGCTCGGATCAATGATTGGTTGTAAACACGTGGTATTGATGACAGTCTATCGTGACCAAATAGCATTAGCATAGGTTGTGCGCTGGTATAACGCCAAAAATGACGCAACTTCTTCATACCAACAAAAAAAAGAATAACGCCAAAACGGTCATCTAACGGAAAATTATTAGGTGAGATAGTGTTTTTGTGGGTCAAAACAATGCTTTAGGGTGTTAGTAAAATCCAATTTAAAGAATGCTCCACGAGACAAAAATTTGTATTCAATTCTTCATCAATAAGGCAGCGTGCGCGAAAAAGCTGTACATTTCGCTTTTAAAACAACGCATTTTTTTTTTCATCTCAAAAAGATAGTATAATAATTGAACCATACCATAGAAGAGGTACCGCTCTGCAATCAGATCGTTCCAATCCAATTAGACAGGAACTTGTGACCATCGATGGGACAACTTCAACATGAAAGGCACGATTTGTCAGAGACGTGAAGAGGTAACCCCAACCTATTTTCAGTAGTCCAACATGTTTGACATACAAGGGGACCAACATAATCAACTCTGGTGATTCTGAGTGGTAGACACTGGAAATTGATTTTTTTTGGTAAATCAGCCATAATTGGTTGGATAGTTGGAGAGCAGAGATCTTTGAAATTTAAAATTACACAATAATGTTTTTTTCAGAGGCCCATTCCAGAAAGTAACATTGCAAATCGTCACTATCATGGGGCGGCAAATCAACGTTATTGTACGCGCAAACATTTTTGACCCAGCAATTAACAATGTCACTGAATTTTGTCTGTTTGCCTACTAACATGGAAAGTTTAGAATTGATTTCGTACAATTTTATTAGGAAAAATGTATTACTCATTGGAGCTAACACTGCCAGTTTTTTGCCATTCTTCATATAGCAAACGTGGCGGAAAAAGATTGACGGAAAAACGATAGTCTAAACCACAGCCGAGTTTGTCCACTGTTTCGCTAGGATTTAAAAGTCATTTCTTTGGTAATTTATGCAATTGTTTTGTTATTGCAACGAGAGTTGCTTAACAACTTAACCGCCCAGTTTCTATGGGTCTCTCCCATTATAGCCCCCATTATGGTATAGTTTTCATGAACGGGGGTATACGTTATCTGACCACTAAGCTGGGGGTTGTTATGAGAATCACCTCTTTCTATTGCCCTGGATCTATTCTGTTTCGCCCCCCCGCCCCCCGCTTAGTGAAGACAAATTTTTTATGGCCCCCAGGCACACGTGCAATTTTCTTACATAGTAGCGTGCTATATAACAACATATAATTTGTAACTGGGTGTCATAAAAAACACTGGGTTGGTCGAAACAGAATACATTAAAGTTTTCTTGCAATACAGGTACACAATTTGGCGTGATTGAAGAAGCCTCTGATCACACTTCCATGTAATTTATAGACATACCGTTCCAGATCAATGTGACAGCTGAAATTGATCAGATTTTAGAAATAACGAAAGGAATTACTTATAGATTACTATTATCAATACTTTCTTGCAATCGAAATGATATCCAGACCTTCTCAGTCCAGACCCTGGAATGTAAAACGCGTTGGTTATCTAACGGCACTTTTATCTTTTCCGTTATCGTTGTGATAAAAACCGCTGCATAACTAATTAAAATTTTGCAGCAAATGTGAAATCATGCATCAAACTTAGACTACATCTTTCGAATACTCCACTTGCTCCACTGTTAAGATTCAAAAAGTGGATACCACCAGAAGAGGTTACCTAACAAAGAATGACTAGGTTTGAGAGCCTCTTTGTTCGTAGAATCAACACTAACGGTTGTTAACGGAAGCGAATTTAAAGCACGCTCCACGAGGTGGAAAGTAGTATTTAAAACAGCATCAGCTAAGTAACATAATTCGATGACGGTGTAAATAATTGTTCATCTTTAATCGGAAAAAAGGATCTATTTACAGGTAATATCCTCTGGCCCAGATTATGTGTAGAATAAAGGTACAACTTGAATTTCTTCTGTTTGTGCCCCCCAAGCTTAGTGGGCGCATATTAATTGCACCACCCCCCCCCCCCCCCCCAACGCACGTGCAATATTTTTACATGAAGATTTACTATGTAATGGCACGTGCTCGGTAACTGGGGGCAGGGGGCGCATAACATAATTGGGGGGGGGGGGCACAAACGGAAAAGATTCTACAAGTTTTACAAACTGGCAAAACAGCAAACTGGTAGACCTGCAATCAATCGCAGAACATTCCAAATTTCGTCGTTATGAGCAGTGGGTAACACATGAAATAAGTTCTATAACAGTAGTCATAAGTCTTATGGTCTTATAAAGATTGCGTCTGTCGCTCGGATCAATGATTGGTTGTAAACACGTGGTATTGATGACAGTCTATCGTGACCAAATAGCATTAGCATAGGTTGTGCGCTGGTATAACGCCAAAAAGACGCAACTTCTTCATACCAACAAAAAAAAAGAATAACGCCAAAATGGTTACCTAACGGAAAATTATTAGGTGAGATAGTGTTTTTGTGGGTCAAAACAATGCTTTAGGGTGTTAGTAAAATCCAATTTAAAGAATGCTCCAGGAGACAAAAATTTGTATTCAATTCTTCATCAATAAGGCAGCGTGCGCGAAAAGGCTGTACATTTCGCTTTTAAAACAACGCATTTTTTTTTCATCTCAAAAAGATAGTATGATAATTGAACCATACCATAGAAGAGGTACCGCTCTGCAAACAGATCGTTCCAATCCAATTACACAGGAACTTGTGACCATCGATGGGACAACTTCAACATGAAAGGCACGATTTGTCAGAGACGTGAAGAGGTAACCCCAACCTATTTTCAGTAGTCCAACATGTTTGACATACAAGGGGACCAACATAATCAACTCTGGTGATTCTGAGTGGTAGACACTGGAAATTGATTTTTTTTGGTAAATCAGCCATAATTGGTTGGATAGTTGGAGAGCAGAGATCTTTGAAATTTAAAATTACACAATAATGTTTTTTTCAGAGGCCCACTCCAGAATGTAACATTGCAAATCGTCACTACCATGGGGCGGCAAATCAACGTTATTGTACGCGCAAACATTTTTGACCCAGCAATTAACAATGTCACTGAATTTTGTCTGTTTGCCTGCTAACATGGAAAGTTTAGAATTGA
This sequence comes from Convolutriloba macropyga, assembly GCF_964194025.1. Taxonomy (NCBI): domain Eukaryota; kingdom Metazoa; phylum Xenacoelomorpha; order Acoela; family Convolutidae; genus Convolutriloba; species Convolutriloba macropyga. Next base: position 59,535,053 of record NC_134477.1, on the reverse strand, counting down.
TTTCGTACATTTTTATTAGGAAAAATGTATTACTCATTGGAGCTAACACTGCCAGTTTTTTGCCATTCTTCATATAGCAACCGTGGCGGAAAAAGATTGACGGAAAAACGATAGTCTAAACCACAGCCGAGTTTGTCCACTGTTTCGCTAGGATTTAAAAGTTATTTCATTGGTAATTTATGCAATTGTTTTGTTATTGCAACGAGAGTTGCTTGACAACTTAACCACCCAGTTTCTATGGGTCTCTCCCATTATAGCCCCCATTAAGGTATACTTTCCATGACTGGGGGTATACGTTATCTGGATCTATTCTGTTTCGTCCCCCCCCCCCCCAGCTTAGTGAACACAAATTTTTTATGGCCCCCAGGCGCACGTGCTATTTACTTACATAGTAACGTACTATATAACAACATATAATTTGAAACGGGGGGTCATAAAAAACACTGGGTGGCCGAAACAGAATAGATCCCATTTTGGCTTCGCCTCGAAATTTGATGACTTCTCAATGGCGATATCAATCATATAGTAGTATCGAAAAGACAGTCTGCTTTGCGATTAAAGTGCCAGTTTTCTGCGGAAACAAGTTCTAAAATGCCAAATTTCCAACATACACTGCCATATTTTATTACGGGTCCTTTCAATTACAGTCCATGTTACGTAGTAAATATTAGCCAATCAGAATCGAGTATTTCTAAATAACAAATACGCATATAAATCGTTCCAAATAAGATTTAAATACGTTCTAATATACGTAGAAAGTTCCTAAAAAGTTCATTTAACCTAATTTTAAGTTTTTATGACAACTATATGTATCGATTAAGCTGGTTTTCGCCTTAATATTTTTAGGTTTTCTAGACAATTGCCGATTGAATACGAACTGATTTGACGTCAATAACATCAGACGAAAAACCAGTAAAATAGCATCGAAAAAACCTTGCCGTCTAAGCTTTCACTGGTTGCCATGATCATCGTTAATGCTTGTACGTGGTCTTGATCGTTACTTTGTACGTTTACAGCTAATAGGCTACTTGATATGATTATAGCGTTTGAAAGAATTAAATCTTCCGAACTTCTGTTATATCCGTCAAAATTTATATTGGTGCCGCTACCCGGGATCGAACCAGGGACCTTTAGATAGAACCAGGGAAACTAAGATCGTCTTTATGTTCCATCAAAGCACACTGCCTGCGATGCCGAGAATTCCAAGCTGTTACTATGCAACCAATCATGTCCGACTTACCTAAAGAGAGACTTGCTTACCAGTCGCCTCCCTTCGCGAACACTGGCGTCGACTACTTTGGGCCATTCTATGTTACTGTCCGCCGTACTACTGAGAAAAGGTGGGGCTTCCTCTTCACCTGTCTCACTACTCGCGCTGTCCATGTCGAGATAGTTACATCCATGGACACCAGTTCTTATGTTATGGGAGTTGAGCGGTTTGTGTCACGTAGGGGTACACCTGCCATGATTTGGTCAGACAATGGCACTAACTTTACTGGAGCGGAGAAAGAACTCCGAGAAAGTATTGAAAAGTGGAACGTTGTCAACATTGCAGCTGAGCTCGCTCACAAAGGCATAAAGTGGAGATTCAATCCACACAGCGCACCACATCAAGGTGGTATCTGGGAGAGGTTGGTACGCAGCTTCAAGCGCGTGTTGTATACTATTCTTGGCACGCGTTGCCTCACGGATGAGGTACTGCATACTACCTTTTGTCTCGTGGAGAATGCTCTCAATTCGCGTCCTTTAACACCCGTAAGCGCTGATCCGTGCGATTTGAACGCTTTAACGCCCAACCACTTTCTTTTAGGAGAATACTCTACCGGTATTCCGTCTGTTGTCGGCAATAATGAGCTTGACCATTGTAAACGTTACGCCCGTGCGCAGTCGTACGCTAATGCGATCTGGTCCCGTTGGATCAGAGAGTACGTACCGACGCTGAACCGACGCTCTAAGTGGCAGACGCCTGCCGAGCAACACCTTAAGACCGGTGACTTGGTTTGGATAATTGACGAAACCAACCCTAGGGGTTACTACCCAACCGCTCGAATTGTGGAACTCCGTTACGGCTCCGATAGCGTCGCGCGCTCCGCCGTTTTGCGTACATCGACCGGTTCACTCGTCCGCCCGCTTGTAAAACTTGTACCAGTTTTCCCAACATCTTCTTCCGGGCCGGAGGATGTTACGTAGTAAATATTAGCCAATCAGAATCGAGTATTTCTAAATAACAAATACGCATATAAATCGTTCCAAATAAAATTTAAATACGTTCTAATATACGTAGAAAGTTCCGAAAAAGTTCATTTAACCTAATTTTAAGTTTTTATAACCACTATATGTATCGATTAAGCTGGTTTTCGACTTAATATTTTTAGGTTTTCTAGACAATTGCCGATTGAATACGAACTGATTTGACGTCAATAACATCAGACGAAAAACCAGTAAAAAGAGCATCGAAAAAACATTGCTGTCTAAGCTTTCACTGGTTGCTATGATCATCGTTAATGCTTGTACGAGATTTTGATCGTTACTTTGTACGTTTACAGCTAATACGTTACTTGATATGATTATAGCGTTTGAAAGAATTGAATCTTCCGAACTTCTGTTATTTCCGTCAGAGTTTATAGTCCGTCCACGAAACTATTGCCTCTATTGTGGTACTTATATGTTATTTGGGGGCTGTGCCTTATAAAAACACGGGTCCTTCCCTTTATAGCCCCCCCCCCCCAGCTTAAAGGTCAGATAACCTATAGCCCCCCCCCCACAATCATGGTAATTATACCATAATTGGGGGTATAATTTCATGGGGGGGCTATAATAGGAAAGACCCAATAACACTAAGAGGGGATGGCTGTAATGAGAAAGCCCCGATTTTTCTTCACAAAACTTTGTTTAGCAAAAAAACGTTACTTGATACTGTTAAACTCACTTCGAAATTACATCTCGAACCGCTACGTTGTCAATTTTTCAGTCAATTTTTTTCCAGTGTGACTTTATCAGATTCACGTAACCCGCACATAACGGGATTTTTCCCCACTATAGCCCTCGAACTTAGCCCAACGTCTTGGAGGTTATAGTATAATTTCACGGGAGAGGGTTATTGTGGCAAAGACCAACATAACGTAGTGGGTAGAAGGTTTCGGGATTTTTTGGTTCCCTCGGACCCAAAAATAGCGGAAAAAGTCCTGGAATAGGTGGATAAGTTTACAAGTTATCAGCGAGTACATACTCCTGCCAGTAGAGGAAACACCACCCCCCGCTGCATCCTGGCTCTCAAGAGTGTTAGTCAATGAGGCGAATCTCTCTCCCCTTCCCTGGCCACTCCCCCCTCCCTTCTCTCCCCCAGTGGAAGCTGTCTCTTTCTCCTTCTCTTCCGCATTTGTATCAAACTTAGATGCCTCGTGTTCTTGGATTGGCTCAAACTTGTTCATGCCTTTCAGTGTGAGAGCATGTTTCCTTTCTTTTCGCAAAAGATTTATTGGATCTTTTCCGTTTGTGCCCCCCCCCCCCAGCTTAGTGGGTGCATATTATTTGCAACCCCCAGACGCACGTGCAATATTTTTACATAATGATTTACTATGTAATGACACGTGCTCTGTCACTGGGGGGAGCATAACGTACTGGGGGGGGGGGGGGGGGGCACAAACGGAAAAGATCCGATTTATTTTATCTTGGCTTGATTTATATTTTCTAGCATCTATTCTGCTCCCCCCAGAATTTTTCTGCCCACTCAATTACAATTTATGAGTTGTTATATAGCACCTTACTATGTAGAAACATAACACGTGCGTATAGGGGAGGCGGGGCGTGTAAGTTATATGCCCACTAAGCTGGGGGGGGGGGGGGGAGGGGCAGAAAAGATCCCAATTTCATTTTACTTAATGAAGGAAACAGAAACATACTCCTCAAAAGTTGGATCCAGAATAAATGTCAGTTGCAGATAAGTTTACCAACTTCTTTAAGTTATTGTGTATATCTGCCATAACCATTGATAAACAATACAATTACATCTTTTGTTTCAACCAAATTTCTTAATAACTTGGTATATAGACGTTATTTTACCCCAGAGCTTTGTTGCATTGGTTACGATCGAATTTCGCACGTGCGTGGATACTGTTGCCTGTCATTTGAAGATATTTCTTGGAAAAAAGAGTCGCTAAAATTAATTTGGCGCAAAATGAAACTATAAATTGGAGGCAAAACATAGGGTATCTAAGTTGATTTGTTTTGAAATCGTATTAAAGTCAAGTGTGAACTCTATAAAACGGTTTTAGAATTTATGGACCCTGCAAGCTTTCATTGTTAAATCAGACCTAACGTCTGTGCCCCCCCCCACCAGCAGCTTAGTGGGTGCATCTTCCCATTAAAGTCCCCCTTCCCCCAAGTTTACATATTACATCATTATGTACAATATGGCACGTGCGCCTGGGGTTTGCAAATAATATGCAACCACTTTTCCGTTGGGGGCACAAACAGAAAAGATCCAGACAATTTGAAACTTTTGGTCCTTTCTTCTTTTTACCCCCTTCCCCCACGTGCTACCGGTAGAACTTCCGTAATGGAGGCTGTAATGAAAAAGACCTCTGTTCATTCTTTTGATCGTGATTGGGTCTGACTGTACCCCTGTTCAGTCTCAGATTGTTGTCATTAATAATGAGAATTTGACCCCCAGGCACACGTGCTGTTTTCTTACATAGTAACGTGCTCTATAACACCATATATTAAATAGTTTCATATTAATGTATGCTTGAACAATGGCATCAAGGAATCAAAAAGTTAACTCTACTAAGACATCAGTCAAATGCGGCAATGCAAGAAAGGAGTCAAAGAGGATGACGGTTCTGCGATTGGGTGCGAAAGTTGTCAACTTTGGTTTCACGGTACCTGTGCTCACCTCTCCGAGGAGGAAGTTAAATGGCTTGGAGCTAAACGCAACTGTGTGTGGCTTTGTGACTCGTGTGTCGAGCAGAATGACAACATCTTCACTTCTTCAAAAACCGAAGCTAAGTTGAATGGCTTATTTGATTCTTTAAGTAACAAGTTTACATCATCAATTGCAGAACTAATTCCTGTCTAAAAGCTGTTAAAGAGTCTGTTACTAGTCATTTGTACGATGACGTCAAGAAAGCTGTTAATGACACCTTACCATCCTACGCTGACATTAGTTCAGGTCGCTCAAACGCTCAGTACAAAAATCCCGATCTGCAGTTTATTATAAATGGTGTTACTGAATCTGAAGACTCGCATATTGGGTTAGCTTGCGACGGCAATGTAACAGGTGTTAGACGACTTGGCAAAAAAGTCAATCCCCTGAACAAACAAAAGCGAAACTGCCGTCCAATATACTTATCACAACCTCCAATCCCCTTTTACTTCAGAATTGCTTTGCTAGAAGTCACTACCTGCAAAATTTTGTAAAACCTGTAAACATAAAGAAGTTTCTGACATCCAGTGGAAGACAGAAGGAGAAAGATGTCCTCGATAAACGCTTCCATATGATTCATCGGTACGGAAAAAATAAAGAAGACTTTCGGATAAAGAATTTAAAACTTTTTTTATCAAGGGCGTGAAGTCGAAATGAGCAGTGATTGACTAACAGAAGCCAACTGCTTGCTTCTCAATTGTCAATCAATTTGCAGCTTGGATAAACGTCAAGAATTGGTTAGAATAATGACAACAGCATCAATTTCGTTAATATTTTTAACTGAAACATGGCTCTCTGAAAGCATTTCTGATTCAGAAATATTACTCGGATCTAATTTCAATGTTGTGGCACGTTCCGATCGCAGCAAATGGGAACACGGAGGTGTTCTCATTGCTGCTTCTAATTCCATCCAAACACAAATAATTGATGTTAAATTACCACAATATCCTTTCTCTGTTGCGTGTGGTCTTCTAGATAGCATACCGTCGTTTTTCATATTGATATACAAACCCCCAGTCGGACCTCCATTTCACTTCATCATCGAATTGCTCACTGATTGCCTAAATGAATACCTTGCGAAAATCAAATATTTAGTCAGCAACTATTCGCCTACGACAACAGTTAATATTTATGTGCTCGGTGATTTTAATCTTCCCGGTATCAATTGGGAAACACTTACATCGATTAACTCTCAGGAAGTTGAATTTTTAGATTTACTTGACGAACTTAATTTGAATCAATTTGTTAGCTGTCCCACTCACAAAGGTCACAACACGTTGGATCTTATCTTGTCTAATATGGATCAATTACCTGTTACTATTGGAACCAAACTTTTTTCCGATCATTACCCGATCTTCTTTTCTTGTAACTTCGATCTGATTGATGCTAAATTTAAATCAGGTTTTTCACGCTCGTCATTCAATGCGCAAGCTTTCAACTTCTATCTTTCTGACTTGTTCCAATTTTTAAGTTTCAACGATATCAAGACTTTGGACTATCCTGAGCACTGGTATTTTTATCTGCATGAAAGTTTTAGTCAAAGTTTTAAGATGAAAAGAGCTAAGCGACGTAATGTGCCAATATTTTTCTCCTCGCATACAATGCATCTTCTGAATCAGAAAGAGACTAACCTCCGTAAGCTTACAAAAAACTGGACACTTCTGCTCTCACTAAAACAAAGAGAACTTGATAAATCACTTAACGAGTCGATTGAATTGGACAAGCAAATTTTCATTGAAAAATTCAACCTATCATGTTCTTCTCACTGTTTTAGGCTGCTGAGAACACTTGGCTTCAGTAAGTCTTTACCTTCTGTTATGTCCTATAGCGGAGTTTCTCTGTCCTCTAGCTCCGAGATCGCAAATGGTTTTAATACGTTCTTTGGTTCCGTTTTTTCTCCCAAAATTAAATACGATGTGCCAGCATCTTATGAATTTTTGCCAGAGTTGTGTATAGACAACGTAACGGTTTCAGAAACAGAGATAAGAACCTTATTATTGCGCTGTGATGATTCGAGCTCTATGGGTGCTGATAATATTCCCTCATTCGTTCTTCGTGAGTGGGCAACTATTTTATCTCCAGCAGTTCAACAACTCTTTTACTGGGTTACCAAAAATTGCACCTGGCCTTCGTTATGGAAGGTGTCGTATATTAAGCCCTTACACAAAGCGGGACCACTGAACCTGGTTGAGAACTATCGTCCAATATGTATTTTATGTAAACTTTCGTTGGTATTCGAACGTATTTTGTTTGATTTTATTTATCCAAAGGTGAAGTTTTTAATTTGCAAACAGCAACACGGATTCATGAAATTAAGGAGCACTGTAACTCAAATGATTGATTACTTAGATATTGTTTATAAATCTCAAGACATAAGCTCTCCTGCACTTTCAGTTTATTTTGACATCAGGAAGGCCTTTGACACTGTTCCTCATCACTTATTAGTATCTAGACTTCAAGTTCTTGGCTTCTGTCCTGGTTTTTTGTTACTTTTTGTGTCTTATCTTTCTGATCGCTTACAGTGCGTCAAAGTGAATGAAACTTTCTCTCCTTTCTGTAATGTGACATCTGGTGTACCACAAGGCAGTGTCATCGGACCACTTCTTTTTCTGTTATTTATCAATGATATGCCAAATGTAATCTCACATGGATCGTATTTTCTGTACGCTGATGATTTGAAAATTTTCAAATCAATCCGACGTCTTCTTCGGGCTATAAACCGCATCACTTTCAGAAAACTGTCAGTGTCGAGCTTTGAGACCATCTCTATACGCGCGTCTCGTACTGTTAGACATGTGAACAATTCTGTGAAAATTTTCTTTTTTTTTACAGTTAAAGGGCAAGAATAGTCTATGTCAACATTTTCAAAAGCTGTTGAAGCATCCAACTTCTTGTCGGTACCTCTGCCTCCACTGGAGACATTTTCTGTGCTCTGCTTCTTCGGCATGTAATAAATTTGTTCTTTATTGAACGTGAGGCGTTTCGTGCACCAACAATCAAGAATTGTTGCTGAAAAATGTTTCTGCCATGCTACGTTCCTTCGCTCTGATTGTTCTTGTGCTTGTTATGCAAAAACAATTCCGACAACGTGATGTTCCCAATGTAACAAAATTGGATGCTTTGCATTGATGCCCAGATAACATTTGCCCATTCTGCTTTTGGCACGAATAAGTCTCTATTTGTCAATGAAAGATGAAGACTGCAAAATCATTTTCTTTGGATTTTTTGAATGATTGAGAAGTTTCATTTCTTCAGCAAGCTGCTCTTGCAATATTAACTTTTGTTAATGCCTTGGAGTTTCTTTTTTTTAGTGCCAATCATCTTTGTTTCCGGTTTTGTTTTTGTTTAATGCTTGCTGCACTTATGCCAAAGTATTTACCAGGCGGTTTAAATTGCTAAATCGGTCCCACTGAACACTCGGTTTCTTTTTTAGCCTGCTTTTTAAAGGTTGAGGCGGGTATGCTCTCTTCGTCTGCCGCAGCGAAAAGCACGACTTGTTCCGACTTTTCGCTCTCTGGTCGCTCCAACCAAGCCGGCACTCATGTCCCTTGAGCCACTCGCTTTCTTCCTTGAGCCACTCGAGTTCCTTGAAATTAATTTCTGGTGCCAATATCTGCTGGTTTGTGAATATCACTCACACGTTTCTACTGTGAAATATCAATATCCGGTATCTCAGCCACTCCATTGGCTAAAAACCTTTGCTGTTCGCGGTGAGAGCTATTTGTCCATTGATTTGAAAATTTTCACATGCTGCGAGTCACAACTTATACAACAGGACCTTAACGCCTTACAGCAGTGGTCAGTTTCAAATGGCTTGAATTTTCATCCGTCCAAATGTAAAATTTTATCTTTCAATTTTGACCGTTCGCAAGTATTAAATCTTGGTGAGACAGAACTGGATTATATTGACTATATTGAAGACCTTGGCTTCACCATATCAAGTAATTTGAGCTGGCAACGTCATATTGATACAAAATTAGCTAAATGCAAAAAGATTTTCTATTTCATAAAGCGAAACGTGCCTTTCACGATATCAGCAAGGAGGAAACTTTTATTGTATCAAAGCCTCGTCCTCTCCATCCTTCTTTATGGTTGTTCTGTATGGCAGCCTTCCATAACCTATATGCGCAAGCTGGAGAAATTTCAATCAAGAGTTTTCAGGTGGATTTATTCTGATCGCGATTATGTTTCTAAACTTCAAAGATTTTCTTTCTTACCAGTTTGCTACCAGAAGATTGAGTCGGACATGGTCCTGCTTTGGAAAATGATCAATAAACAAGCCGAGGTGGAGAGTGAAACACAAAGTAGTTCTTTCAACACAAGTTCATCGACTCTTGGATTGTTTAGCGTGCCTAAAACGCAGAAGTTCTGCTCCGAAGATAACTTTTTTGTCAGGGCCACCAGATGTGCAAATGAACTGCTAAAGCTAAATGTTATTAAATTCGATATGCCGCTGGGCATATTTCGTACTAAATTACATATTTTTCTAGTTGAAAAACTTACTCATTTTAACATTGATATCTCTTGTTCTCATTTTGTAAAATGTTTTTGTAAAAATTGTCGCTCTTAATTTCTCCTGATGCCTGGACTAAATGATCTCCTCACTCCTGTTTTGGAATTGAGTGTTTTACTACTACTACTACTACTATAATTTTTAACTAGGGGTCATAAAAACACTGGGGGCCGAAACAGATTAGACCCGCTTTTTCATAGCTGTTTTGACAACCTAACGCCCCCAGACGTAGACAGATGAAATTGGAATAAGCTTGTGTTTGTCGGAAAAATTTTGATGATTAACAAACTCTTCTGCGCACGCACCCTAAGTATGGTAGATACACATTCTTTTTGCCAAGTAGGAAGTGGTCTGAAGTAATAGCTTCCAAGTCGCGTACATCAGAACTGAGTGGTTTCACCGATCTTGCATTCAACTTCTGCTGAAGAAGACATAGTGTAGTTGTAACGACGTCTTCTGTAAGGGATCGGTTCCCCAACACTGTAAACATTGCTTTCTCGCAAATTCTGACAAGTCCCTCCCACACTCCTCTAAAGTGAGGCGGTGATGTCGGGTTGAGCTTCCATCTCGTTCTCTGCTGAACAAGATGTTCTTCAATATTTATGGACCTCGGTTCCTTGTTGCAACTCTTTGAACTCTCGGTCTGCTCCAACGAAAATTGTCTCGTTGTCACTGATCAATTTTACCGGTTTGCATCTTCGGGCTATAAACCGCATCACTTTCAGAAAACTGTCAGTGTCGAGCTTTGAGACCATCTCTATACGCGCGTCTCGTACTGTTAGACATGTGAACAATTCTGTGAAAATTTTCTTTTTTTTTACAGTTAAAGGGCAAGAATAGTCTATGTCAACATTTTCAAAAGCTGTTGAAGCATCCAACTTCTTGTCGGTACCTCTGCCTCCACTGGAGACATTTTCTGTGCTCTGCTTCTTCGGCATGTAATAAATTTGTTCTTTATTGAACGTGAGGCGTTTCGTGCACCAACAATCAAGAATTGTTGCTGAAAAATGTTTCTGCCATGCTACGTTCCTTCGCTCTGATTGTTCTTGTGCTTGTTATGCAAAAACAATTCCGACAACGTGATGTTCCCAATGTAACAAAATTGGATGCTTTGCATTGATGCCCAGATAACATTTGCCCATTCTGCTTTTGGCACGAATAAGTCTCTATTTGTCAATGAAAGATGAAGACTGCAAAATCATTTTCTTTGGATTTTTTGAACGATTGAGAAGTTTCATTTCTTCAGCAAGCTGCTCTTGCAATATTAACTTTTGTTAATGCCTTGGAGTTTCTTTTTTTTAGTGCCAATCATCTTTGTTTCCGGTTTTGTTTTTGTTTAATGCTTGCTGCACTTATGCCAAAGTATTTACCAGGCGGTTTAAATTGCTAAATCGGTCCCACTGAACACTCGGTTTCTTTTTTAGCCTGCTTTTTAAAGGTTGAGGCGGGTATGCTCTCTTCGTCTGCCGCAGCGAAAAGCACGACTTGTTCCGACTTTTCGCTCTCTGGTCGCTCCAACCAAGCCGGCACTCATGTCCCTTGAGCCACTCGCTTTCTTCCTTGAGCCACTCGAGTTCCTTGCAATTAATTTCTGGTGCCAATATCTGCTGGTTTGTGAATATCACTCACACGTTTCTACTGTGAAATATCAATATCCGGTATCTCAGCCACTCCATTGGCTAAAAACCTTTGCTGTTCGCGGTGAGAGCTATTTATCCATTGCAGTACTGTAGTTGAATCCGAACAAAACTGAAACTCTGTTTCTTCATCGCTCTCTTTTGTTTAATCTGTTCTTTCAACCACACTCCATTGACAGCTGCTCACAATTTCAATCGTGATATTGAAAGATATCTCATCGATGCCACTGTGCTTTTTCCAATTACAAATGCTAAACAGGTTGAACACCGAGAAAGTTTTCCACTTGAGAAAGTAGATAGTCCACCGCACACTTCGTGTCTTCAGGTGCTTCAGCGAACAAATAAACTTCATTTTTTAATGTGCGCTGAACTAAAACTGATTCTATCGACGCTTGTTTTAGCTACAGTAGGAAGTTGTTTCTTCCGCTTTAAGAATTCTGCTCTGTTCCCCCGCCAGTGTTTCTTCTGCCCCCTCAATTACAATTTATGTGTTGTTATATAGCACCTTACTATGTAAGAAATAGCACGTGCGTATAGGGGAGGCGGGGGCGTAAAAGTTATATTCGCACTAAGCTGGAGGAGGGGGGTGGGCAGAATAGATCCCATTTTTTTTTAAATAATGAAGGAAACAGAAACATGCTCCTCAAAAGTTGGATCCAGAGTAAATACCAGTTGCAGATAAGTTTACCAACTTCTGTATGTTGTTGTTTATATCTGCCATAACCATTGATAAACAATATAATTACATCTTTTTTTTCAACCAAATTTCTTAATAACTTGGTATATAGACGTTATTTTAGCCCAGAGCTTTGTTGCATTGGTTATGATCGAATTTCGCACGTGCGTGGATACTGTTGCCTGTCATTTGAAGATATTTCTTGGAAAAAAGGGTCGGTGAAAATGATTTGGCGCAAAATGAAACTATAAATTGGAGGCAAAACATAGGGTATCTAAGTTGATTTGTTTTGAAATCGTATTAAAGTCAAGTGTGAACTCTATACATCGGTTTTAGAATTTACGGACCTCGCAAACTGTCATTGTTAAATCAGACCTAACGTCTGTGCCCCCCCCCCCACCAGCAGCTTAGTGGGTGCATCTTCCCATTAAAGTCCCCCCTCCCCCAAGTTTACATATTACATCATTATGTACAATATGGCACGTGCGCCTGGGGTTTGCAAATAATATGCAACCACTTTTCCGTTGGGGGCACAAACAGAAAAGATCCAGACAATTTGAAACTTTTGGTCCTTTCTTCTTTTTACCAGCTTCCCCCACGTGCTACCGGTAGAACTTCCGTAATGGAGGCTGTAATGAAAAAGACCCCTGTTCATTCGTTTGATCGTGATTGGGTCTGACTGTACCCCTGTTCAGTCTCAGATTGTTGTCATTAATAATAAGAATTCGACCCCCAGGCACACGTGCTGTTTTCTTACATAGTAACGTGCTCTATAACATATAATTTTTAACTAGGGGTCATAAAAACACTGGGGGCCGAAACAGATTAGACCCGCTTTTTCATAGCTGTTTTGACAACCTAACGCCCCCAGACGTAGACAGATGAAATTGGAATAAGCTTGTGTTTGTCGGAAAAATTTTGATGATTAACAAACTCTTCTGCGCACGCACCCTAAGTATGGTAGATACACATTCTTTTTGCCAAGTAGGAAGTGGTCTGAAGTAATAGCTTCCAAGTCGCGTACATCAGAACTGAGTGGTTTCACCGATCTTGCATTCAACTTCTGCTGAAGAAGACATAGTGTAGTTGTAACGACGTCTTCTGTAAGGGATCGGTTCCCCAACACTGTAAACATTGCTTTCTCGCAAATTCTGACAAGTCCCTCCCACACTCCTCTAAAGTGAGGCGGTGATGTCGGGTTGAGCTTCCATCTCGTTCTCTGCTGAACAAGATGTTCTTCAATATTTATGGACCTCGGTTCCTTGTTGCAACTCTTTGAACTCTTTGTTGCATCTTCGGGCTATAAACCGCATCACTTTCAGACAACTGTCAGTGTCGAGCTTTGAGACCATCTCTATACGCGCGTCTCGTACTGTTAGACATGTGAACAGTTCTGTGAAAATTTTCTTTTTTTACAGTTAAAGGGCAAGAATAGTCTACGTCAACATTTTCAAAAGCTGTTGAAGCATCCAACTTCTTGTCGGTACCTCTGCCTCCACTGGAGACATTTTCTGTGCTCTGCTTCTTCGGCATGTTATAAATTTGTTCTTTATTGAACGTAAGGCGTTTCGTGCACCAACAATCACGAATTGTTGCTGAACAATCTTTCTGCCATGCTACGTTCCTTCGCGCTGATTGTTCTTGTGCTTGTTATGCAAAAACAATTCCGACAACGTGATGTTCCCAATGTAACAAAATTGGATGCTTTGCATTGATGCCCAGATAACCTTTGCCCATTCTGCTTTTGGCACGAATAAGTCTTTATTGGTCAATGAAAGATGAAGACTGCAAAATCATTTTCTTTGGATTTTTTGAATGATTGAGGAGTTTCATTTCTTCAGCAAGCTGCTCTTGCAATATTAACTTTTATTAATGCCTTGGAGTTTCTTTTTTTTAGTGCCAATCATCTTTGTTTCCGGTTTTGTTTTTATTTAATGCTTGCTGCACTTATGCCAAAGTATTTACCAGGCGGTTTAAATTGCTAAATCGGTCCCACTGAACACTCGGTTTCTTCTTTAGCCTGCTTTTTAAAGGTTGAGGCGGGTATGCTCTCTTCGTCTGCCGCAGCGAAAAGCACGACGTGTTCGGACTTTTCGCTCTCTGGTCGCTCCAACCAAGCCGGCACTCATGTCCCTTGAGCCACTCGCTTTCAACCTTGAGCCACTCGAGTTCCTTGAAATTAATTTCTGGTGCCAATATCTGCTGGTTTGTGAATATCACTCACACCTTTCTACTGTGAAATATCAGTATCCGGTATCTCAGCCACTCCATTGGCTAGAAACCTTTGCTGTTCGCGGTGAGAGCTATTTATCCATTGCAGTACTGTAGTTGAATCCGAACAAAACTGAAACTCTGTTTCTTCATCGCTCTCTTTTGTTTAATCTGTTCTTTCAACCACACTCCATTGACAGCTGCTCACAATTTCAATCGTGATATTGAAAGATATCTCATCGATGCCACTGTGCTTTTTCCAATTACAATTGCTAAACAGGTTGAACACCGAGAAAGTTTTTCACTTGAGAAAGTAGATAGTCCACCGCACACTTCGTGTCTTCAGGTGCTTCAGCGAACAAATAAACTTCTTTTTTTAATGTGCGCTGAACTAAAACTGATTCTATCGACGCTTGTTTTAGCTACAGTAGGAAGTTGTTCCTTCCGCTTTAAGAATTCTGCTTCTTCACCGGGTTCCATTTCTTTGTCACAATGTTGTCCAATTTCGACCGAATATTCTTCAGCAGTCGTCTCATATGCACGCTGAATGGAGCAAACAATCCAATTAGGTCAAAAACGGAAGAAGCTACAGACGCGAGCTTCCTTTGGGTAATAGGAGCATCGTCTTTATCAATGCCTCTTCAGATCTACAGACTATAGTGAGTAAAATTCCATCCATTGGAGTCCAAGTACAAATGATTCCTTGTCAAAAAAACTTGCTTAGTTTTGCAGATTGATTTTGAGGCTTTCGGTATTGCTGTGTTCAATTCCTCGTTGCTCCTCATCCATTTCATCAAATCAAAGCCATGTTTTGAGAGGTTGTGGATGATTGAACAGCTCAATGCCTTCACCCGGTCCGGCGTTCCTACTGATTTGATCAAATCGTGCATACAGAAGAAACTCTACTGAATTGTTTTTGCTGCCATAGGAGTTTCCTCTACATTATTGCTGCCCACTACTTTGAGAGCATAGTCTTTGCACTTTGGTGAACTTTTGGTTTCGAAAACGAGGCACTAGTGCTCGAATTTTTGCACCGGTTAAATTTTTTTTCATTCTGAAGAGAAATCTCAGACAGTTCTTGTCTTTTTCAGGAAACTTTATTTGCAAAGACATTGATTCAAACTCAGCTGTCAGAGCCATTGGTCCTTCACGAAATCAGGGCGAAATCCAAAAAATGTTCCAATCAGTCCATGCAGAAGATTGAAAAACCATTTTGTCCAAAAGGTATTTTTGAATTCTGATTCTTTTGATTTTTTTGCGGATCCTTCGTCAACATCTCTACCTGTTGACTGTTGATGAAAACTTTTAATGTTTGGGTCCTTTGAAAAATTTGCTCTGATGAGTAAAGCTGAGTCAAGGTTGAGCTGTAGTTGTTTGGTAATCAAGCTCTGGCTCACTCTACAGCATTACCACTTCAAACCGCTCGCCTGTAAACTTTGTCGTAATCACTAGCACCTTTTGCGCTTGTATTTCCGTTTATTAATGAAACACAACGTTGATTTTGGAAGCCTTCGTTATGACCCAACTAGGTTGAATAGTCTACGCCAAATTAACGTCTTCTATGAAAGCAAAACGGCAAAAAATGGTCTACTCTTACTCTTTACGGTTCCACTAACTACCCATCCTAATTCTGTCAGGACAGCAACAAGAACACTAGTGGCCAAATGCCTTTGCTAGTTCATAGGCATCTTGATCCAGAATGATACATACTTCCATCAAATTGACATTTCTGTTTGGAAGTATACTCAAGTGCTTAAACTTTGTTTCGGTTTTTTGTTGTCATAGCTTTGTAGTTTCCACTGAAATTGATAGGTAAACCAACCAGTTGAGCAAGTGCACTTTTGAATGTAATGACTTCCTTTTTACAGGAACTATTTCCTTCTTCAGATATTTACGTGTATGCCAGCTAACATCGGTGCTCTGGGCTTGCAACTTCTCTTGAAAGCTTTGATAGGCGAATGATACCATCGATCCGCTATCGAGGATTATTTATTAGTCTGTTGTGATTTGTCTGTTAACACGGCCCTGTACTCAGACTGGAACTAATTAAAAAATGCTCGTCATTTCATTACTTTGATTTATTGCTGCTGCGCTTATGTTGACTGCAAGATTGCCCTCGTCCATTTCCTTCTCTGATTGAAGCAATTGATTTGTGATTGTGCTTTCTGCTACATCCATTTAAACCGCACAAGATGAAGTTCCAATCTTTGATTGCATGTCTTTTTCCAATACACAAAAATATAAGCGTTGCTTCCTCATCGCCACGTATCTTTTACACTCATGTTTCCGCATAATGGAGAGTTCCAAAATCTGAGTGCCGTCAACTGGTAGGCAGTTACAAGTTTGAGTTTGCTCAGTTCCTTTTTTATTTGAACTTGCACTAAAGTTCAATGATTTCGGGTCGTTCTTGTATTGTATGGCACCTGTCTTCCTCTTTGAGTTCACTAATAAACTCTCAGGGTCCTTCAAGCACAAATGCCATTCATAATAGCCATTTCTCATGCATAATTAGATTAGGCCAGTCTTTGTCCTTGTCATCAACATGGAAACAGCATTTCTCTTTGAGAATCTGCGGTAGCTTGTCGCCTGCGATTTACAAAATGGATCACAAAATGGATCTTAAGATGGATCGCAGATCATCAATATGTTTCTATTCTTTAAGTACCTTCAAAAATTAGATACTATAGCAAAATTTGAGTCCTACTTGTTGAGTCAGTTGGCTTAACTTGAATTGATTCTGGGAGGCTCTCGAGCTGCAAATTTATAACTACATGCGGTTTACTAAATTTTCTCTCTAAAATGCTCCAGGGACCGCTGTAACACTGTCCAGGCTATCCCATTCCTGAGATTGCAGATTTTGCTATGCTGGTTAACAGCCTTTCATTTGGCTCTTTTTCTCTGAATCTGGAATCATGCGTTTATCCACTGTTGCGATAAACATGCTAGACCAGTCAGGCCACTTCAGTAGGTTTCCTTAAAAACTGTTTAATTGAACTTGTGTATACTTATGTTGCTTAAATATCCAGTGTCCGTCCGCATCCCTACTTCATGCAAAGCATCCTTTTCTCCGTCACATGATGAAAGAACCAGAGGAGTTTAGATACTGTAAATCATGCCTATCATTTTTACGTTAAGGGCTGAAGTCGAAGCCGGTTTTTGGTTGAACAGGTGTTTGCGTTTCGTTCATAGTGTTGACCTACTCTGAGACTTCTCTCTCTCTCTCTCTCTCTCTCTCTCTCTCTCTCTTGGCTTTGAATTGAAAGGTATCTTGTCATGAGCTTCCGCTGATTGTGAACATACATTATCCGTCTCCAATGCTGTCATTTGCGCTTTCGCTCTTGCTCTCTTTCCCAAAGTTGATGCGGTATCTCCAATTCCTTCATCTGCTTTTCAAGTTCCAACCTCCTTCTAGCGAATTGTGTTCTCTCATGTTGCAATTTTAAGAGCTGTTTATGCAAATAAAATTAAACCTTAACTTTTGTTCGGTTTTGCATTTTGTAATCAACAGTTGAAATACCAGAAGCTGGGATTCGTAACAGTTCAATTGCAGCTGTAATAGGTCGTAGATACAAGACACAACTACAAATATTTTACTACTCAAGAATAGTTTTCAATACAAGACTCATTAACAATTTATTGCTCAAAAATAATTAAACCCAAAGACACAGTAACACATTATTTAATGCTCAAGTCAGTTATTTTTGCATCATTTTGCTGACTTATACATGCGTTTTGATAGCAGCAATTCCTATGAGTTATTTTGAAATTTAGTTCTGAACAGGCGCAACCATTGTTAGAAAGGGCCACTACTTTGTGTAAATAATCGTGTTTCATTTGCAATGCAAGCCCAACATGCTTACCGTTACAACAGCTGACCATGACTTCTCGATTTTGGGCATCTCTAATAACCCAATCTTTTTTTCTCTGAGTTTTATACCTCTGGCTCTGTATACGTTGGAGCTCATCTTATGGACAATTTAAATTAGGTTGTTCTCTCGCCTCAACCTGCTAAAAAAAGCCAGCTTTAACAATTGAAGTTATGATGCCGGTAGACCCAAAAGAACAATAGCAATAGTCACTTTGTCATGTCAGCGAAATTTGTATTATGTCACTATTGCAGTCAAGAATGGTCGTGATTGCTTCGATCTATAGCTATAATTAAACAAAAGGTCATCGTTTTTCCAATTTCGCATCTTACGTTTTGATCAACACATCTGGGACCGCCGGACATTTTTGCTAGACAGTATTTCAAGCCAGATATTTCATTGCACTAGTACAACAGTCATTCGTAAAGTTTCATTTTCAATCAAAAATGAATAGCGCGAATCAAAAATTTTTTTAACGAAGCAGAAAATTTTCATTTCATTGTAGAAATAGGCGCGAATTCATGCTATACCCTGCTAATTTTCTTTTTTCGACTTTAGAAACTCAATTTCACTTTGGTGCTTGAGCAGTCCAGTTCGTCTTTTGGTCTTAAATTGATTAGCAGTCCAATTGGTCTCTTACCCGATTTAACAAAATTCTGACCGCAGTCCTTTTCTTGTTTTCAACTGAATTGATAAAAATTGAAATGTTCTAAGTGAAGTAGAAAAAAATAATTCTTTTTTTTCTCAATTGCTTCAGAATGCTTTCCGAGATCATGTTCTCCGGGAAGCTATAGGTTTTTTCTGACTGATAGTTAAATAGTCACTTGAGAAACTTTGTAATGTCAGAAAAAATATTTTAAAGAAAAGCTACGACAAAAGTTTTTGAACACTGCTTGGTTCTTCTCAACTGTTAATTGATTCATATTCAACCAAACCTTCAATTGCTTCAAAATTGATTGGAATAATAAATCACTTTATATCAGATTCCACCACGGTGAGTTAATTGAGGAACAAAAACGTCAGTTTTTTTAAAGAAAATTATGAAAAAAATTTATACTCTTTCTTGGATTTATAACTTGAACATTGAAAAAAAGTCTTTGACTTGCTTCAAATGAAACAAATATTCAAAATTATGCAAATATAAGACATGAATTGAAAATAATTTGTGATTGACTTTTTCCATAAAAAGACAAAACTTGAAATTTTATTCGATTTTGATATAATTTGTAGTTAACTAAATTTTTATTCATTCATCTTGTGTTCTTTTGAAGCCTAAGTCTCTGTGGAAAAAAATCTTTTTTAATGGAAAGCGACCAACAAGTATATAGATTTTCTTCGTGTGGTTCTGGGTTGTTCATAGTTTCAGAATAAAAAGTCGTCTTCAAAGTTGCTACTAAAAAGTGCTTCAATTTGAGCTTCGAAAAACTGATAATTAGTAAACGAACAAGGAGAACATTTTTATTAACTTCACAAGTACGTTTGAACATTTTGTGAAAGGCAGAGTCTCACGCGAGTTGTCTTGTTGACATTAATTGTTTTTTGTAAGTTTCTATTTTCCCCCAAAAGCTCCTTTTCCTTCCATCTTTTTTATAGTCCTTTCGGGGGGCAAATGAAAATTCAATAACAATTTTGAAAAGCTGCAGGTGTTTCACTTTTAAAACCACAAGCTTGGTTAGTGAAAAAATAGTTTCTACTTCATAGGGTTTAAGTTTTTGCAAATTTAAATGCGTGTTTTAAAAAAATTGATGTGAACGTTCGATGTTGAAATTTCGGAAAATTTTTTATTGAAAAATGTGAATTCTCTCTCTCTCTCTCAAACTTTTAATTTCCATTGTAACTTCTTGTCCCGAAAGTGCAATTTTGTTTATTTCTGAAAATAACAAGATTCAGAGAAAGGATCAGCAATTGGCTTTCTATATCAAGACTTGCTTCAAAAATTTTCAACTTTTTTCGTTCGATTGGCAAATATGATGACTTATTAGCAATGTGAAGCTGAGGTCATCAAGTTACGAATATAGTTTTTTAAGTCGTCAATGACTCAGTGGAGACTTTTCAACTTCTATAATCTGCTCACTGGCAACAATTTAATTTCTCGCAAACTTTTTGTTGTTGCAAAGGTATTTTGATTATCGAAACATTTGCTGCACAAAAAAATTATAAATGCACTAAAAATTATATAATTTTTGTAACTAATTAAAAACTTAAATGCTTTTAGTATCTGCAATCATTACACAATCGACTAAAAGCAAGATTTAGAATAAACCTAGAGAATCTACCAAAAATTTTCTACATTTTCCAGCAATTTGCAATTCGTTCACTGACAAAAATATGTTGGAAAGCATCAATGTAGAGCTGATGACCACACTAAACTGAAAATAACGAGACCACTTAAGGTTTTCGAAAAAATGGACCTCTATTTAGCCTCAAAAATTATAAATTTGATATTAATACGGGTTGCATTTTTTACGATTTAAGTGCGGATAAGTTCACTAAGAAACAAACGAAAGCTAATTTTTCACATATTGAACGATTGGTTTGGTGGCGTTCTAAATTTATTCAGCAGACGGCAGAAACAACTATCTAATAAAAGACGCGCGGTACCGTAGGAAAAAACTCACCTGAAAACCCAGATAAATTTCTATGCTGATTCCAAAAAATTTTGATCACACCTACTTCCCAGAAACAAACCAGTTTCAGTAGTAAAAATAGGTAGAGTTATTATTAAGCTGAAATATTTTCTTCCAGCATTATATAAAATCTGTATATTTATGGTTGATTCGAAGCTTTTAAATCGTTCGCGAACAAAATTATTTTTAATGATTCTTCGGTATTTAGAACTGCTTCATTCAATCTAGTGCAAGAAAACCAGCCACAACAAATCAAATATATAATGCTCCGATCTAACAACTGAAACAAATGGGATTATGTTTTGCAAATTTAGCAGAGTTAAAAGTGGTAACAATTATGATCATTGAAGATTGAATAGTTATGGAAGCTGGAGAGCGAGTTAAGGTAAATTGTACATAAGATAAGCTTGACGCAAAACTCTCTTTGTTCAAAATATCCTTGGCTAGTGTGCTGAAGCCTTCAGGAAGAAAAAAAACGAGATAACGGGTTATAAGAGATGCAGAAGTTCGAGAGATTAAGACCAGCTTTTGTAATGATTAGCTTACTAGGCTTGCTGATTCGAATCCAGCACTGGTTGCTTTTCACAGTAGTATAACTGCTTCCCCAAAAAGATAATTTGCTGACTAACTTTGTCGGATATTGCTAAAATATTCCCGTGCAAAACAGTGACATTCGTAAAAAGTAATTAACTACTAAGTAATGGTATAAATTATTCTATGCTTTGATTGGACTTGTGTAACCCTTTAAAAGGTGAATAGCCATTGCAATTTATAAACGATGCCCTACTAACGTCAGGCGAAATGCTCTCAGAAGACTGGCCCGGGGTTGACTATGGTAGTCGGTTGCTGAAACTAAGGTTGGCTATCCTAAATGGTTCAAGGGGGCAAAATCGAGGCCGAATGGGTGTGTGATAAGGGGTTTACAAAGGACATTTTCCCTTACAGCATTTATTTACATTTAAACCTACACAGCAGAACTCGATAAGTAACTAGGAAAGAATTACCTTTAAATCAACGAATTTGTCTCCTCGGCCGTTCTAATGAATCTTACACTTAGACTAGAAGTGCATTTAGAAAACTGCTCAGTAATTTAATGTCATTCACATTGTACCTGTTTACCCCGTTTCTCAAGACGAAAAATACTCACATTCAATTCTAGGGCATGAGGAATTTCAAATTTATGCACGTGGGAGAATGGATCAAAATCCGCCTCATGATCTAGGACTCGGAAAAATATGTTTTGATCGTATCTTCAATTACGACATTATGTCAAGCAAAATCAGTTCAAAATGCCTTCAGTTTACATTTTCATTAATGCGCGACTAGCACCAAACTTATACGATTTCTTCTGTAAAAATAAAACTACCACTTATTTCATATAGAGGTTAGTGTGAATTTAAAATTTACAAGCAATAGATTAGAATTAAATTTTGTACAAGCAATTAATTTGACACAAGAATGGCACTAAGTTAGTAAATTAATGTGTGTATCTGCAGCAGTGTTATATTTTATATTAAACAGATTTAATTAACCACTAACTACAAGCTCGGCTCGCTAAGTGTCATAAAAAATTCAAATTTGCACTTCAAACTAAAACTATTATGACAAAACTGCACAAAATTGTTTTCTATTTATGTGCGAATATGAAAACAACCGAAATTTTCAACGCATGACATGGTCGAAAATAACAACTTCGAAATCTACTCAAAATTGCACAACTTTATTGAAATAGCTGATGACAAAAGATTGCAACTAGATATAATAATAAGTTATAACCTGGTTAACTTCCGAATGACAGATAAGCATGAATAAAGTTCCTCTTCAACCCGAAATTTGAGTCAGAACAATAAATTCAAAGGGATCTTTTCAATCAACACATTTGGCAATTTTAGCATTTTTAACTTAAAATTATTTCCAAAAATCTGCATTGCATTTATAATTCAGGTCATAAAGTGATAATAATTCATAATTTACGGACTTCTTATAATTTTCCAAAAGATCCTTTATTTGAAGTATTTAATGCACGGATGAAAATTTTAACGGGAGAAAACAGTTGATTACAATTTTTTTATATATACTACTTATGTTTGAACGCGTTAAGACTTTCGGCAATTTATAATCGGCTACAACTTGTCAATGAATTCGAAAAAAAATATCCAAAAAAAATTTGATTTTCCTAATTTGAGTTGATGAACTTGATAGAACGTTTAAAGATTTCCGTAAATTACAAAAATTCAAGTTGGTGCCGACAATTTGCGCTATTATTTTGGCAACTTTATTGCAGCAAAAGTATAAATTGAAAGATTTTGAGAAATTTAAGCATGATTGTTTCATAAATAAGTAACAGGCAGTATATAACTGTGCGATTTTCAGCATATTACAAAATAATCTTTAAAAATTCGCACCAGAGAAAAGTTTGATTACAGGCAACCTTCAGATAAAATTGAATTTCAAAATCAGAATAGATCTCAAAAATCAATGGTTATGTTTATCAATTAAATGGATCTTTTCTTCAAGTGCCCCCCCCCCCCCGCAAGGGGTTACTATTAAATGAAATTTAACAAAAGGATTCATCAACCAGTCCAAGAGGAGTAAGAACTTTCCACGGACGCGCAAAGGTCAAGTAATATTGTCATAAAGTATTCTACAGAAAGGGGGTGATTATTTACTAGGTACAGGGGGGATTGTCGAAAAGATCCAATTAAATTTCAAGCACAGATTTGAAAGATAGAACTTGACTTCAACAGTTGAAATAGTGCAAACAGAACGTTACAAACAGTTGTTTTTTTGTAAGCAGCAGCAAGTATTTTTTCATTACATATAAGCAACAAATACACGCTAGTTTCAGAGAATTCAATGATGGATTTTTTTTAAAAAATTGTGGTTTTCAGCAGATATTTATTGACAGTCTTTATTCTGTTCTCTTGGTTCAAATTGCAGGTCAAGGTTTCCAAAAACAAGGAATACGGCAATTTCAACACCGCTAGTTGAGGTAAATTCAAACTTTAAAGCCAATCATCTCTCAAATAATCCCAATTGTCAATTCCAACATTCACCATTTTTTTCATATTTTGTTTGTGATGAATGTTTTGTTTGATGGCACATTCTGTCAACAGCGATTAAAGTGCGGATTGAATTCTTATTTTTTCAACAGTTTTACCTGTTATTTTAACAAAAACTAGTATTTTTTCAACTAGCCGCGTGAAGTACCCGTTTAATTTTGTTCAAACTTTTTAAAATCTTATGCAGTCCTTAGGATGCGTGTTCAACAGAAGTGTCGTCATAATTGGTCTCAAGGTCAACTAGAAGAGATTCTTCGTTCCTCTGAGATAGAGCAGTCAAGTTGTCCTCAAATTGTTGTCTCTCTCCATTCGATTCTACATCAAGGCCTGGCTGTACTTTGGTGAACATCTAAAAATGATAATAGTTCAAGCATTTTGAAAATGTGGTCATTTATATTCAGTCCGTCTTTTTTCTCCAATCTAAATCGAAAATCTGTTTACCAAAGTTAGAAAGACAGACATAAACTGCGTAATTTTGGACAATACGCTCTCGAACATGTGGGACAATTTTTTCAGAGGGCAACGTAGGCTAGATAAATTATGGGTACAATTCCGATTAGGTATTCAAACCCGCGACTTCCGGGGTTCCAGACAAGCATTAACAACTCTGCATTCAGTGCCTAGTAACATCCTATCTTACAATCTTGCTATTATAAATTGCGGAAAACAGCCGCCGTTCACCCCACTGACCGACGTTGGGCTTGAATCAGTCAGAAAAAAATTGACGATAGCCTAATTCTTTCTAAGTGTCGAAAAAAATTCTAGTTTGGTTCCCATATTCATTAGATTCGATAAAATGGCGAATTCAGCCTTTAAAATAGGACAATAAGCTAAATACCAAACCCGTTAGCAGTATACTCTAAGAACTTTATTAACTTAATGCACACAGTCAAGTCTTTAAATATTACACCTTAGTTCCCGGTCTTTGTTGGTTTATTCCCATTCCTATGATTTCGCTTCTTGACCTTAAACGTATTCGGGTAGATTTGCTGAATGAATTCTAAATTCCATTCAATTGAAACACTGAGTGAGGTAATCAAACGTGAAGTTCGTGACGTACGTAAAACCAAAAACAACATCAAACTGATTGATGTGAGAAAAATTTAAGAGTGCAAACTATTTTGATTTCATTTTGATGTTAGACATACTACTGTTACTCAATGAGAGGATACAGGGGCTATCAAAATATAGACCGATGATACCCAAGAAAAGACAGCCTTATATTTCTAATGTCAAAAATGTTTAGATTTGGTTAGCAAGTTTTAATTAATCACACTATCCAGAAACGAAGAGGTGCTGAATGTACAGGCCACTAAATGTAATCTGAATACCTAATAGCATTCATTCTATAGAAGTTTGATAACCTAATGCACTCGTACGTAACAACCCCACTTAATGGTTTATCACGTTTCTTCTAATTTTGCCCTTGACCATATTCACTACATTACGCAAAAATAAAAGAAACCTAAACCCCATTTAGGTGAAATAGTTGAGTTAAGTCAGAAGTCATGCAAAAAAATCATTAGTAGTGTATAAAATGAAATTTGAGCTTCAAATTTAAGCTGAGCAGAACTTTAGATGTCGTCTTTGTTTTTCTGTACAAAAGCTTTAAATTTATCGGGGCGCTGTTTTTTTCCAAAATTTGGTTCTATATTGAAATAGAAATTTCCCAAATTATTTAAGTTCAGGTTTCATTCTCAAGCTCGCATTACTATTCAATTAGCATATAGACGCACCATCAGCTTAAACATTTTTCCGTGTAAATCCGTTTCCACGATGCTATGCCAAATCTGCGTCGTGGCGGGGCAGGTAGGAAAAACGAGTGGTGGGGCAGGAAGTAGGGGTTGTCCCAAAACTACATTTTAGGCTGCCCTTTAAGTTCAAATTATTAAGCAGCTGCGGTAAACTGTACAATTAGAGCCCAACTAAGTTCCAGGAGAGCAGCTCAGATACTTAATGCATTCGGTTTTCACCAGTTTATCACGTTTTTGAGGACGCTCAAGCACACTAAAGAATATTCTAGAATAAGTCGAAACGCTCAAGCAAAAAATTCTCATAAAAAGACAAGTTCAAACTAATGGCTTCAAATTTTGTTCGAAAACAATTAGCATTTAATGTGAATATTGAAGTAATTTACAATGAATCCACACTCTTTTTTTCTTACAAGACGCACGCCGTCTCTTTCTTCGGAAGCTCGCTATGAAAAGAGTTTGTGACTGCTATTCAGTGATAATAAAGAAATATCAAGAATTTCTTCCTGTTGATAATTAGATAACAAGATGACAGTGATAGAACAACATACCTTATCATGCATGGCTGTGGCTTGTGGAATTGAATCATCATTTTTTGAAGTATCCTCTGAAAAATCAAGCAGTGTCTCCGATTCACCAGTGTAATGTCCGTTCATAACTCCATTGCTAACATTATCTAAGGCTCCAACACCAAATAAGTCTCCTGTTAATTTCGAATCAGCACCAATATTAGCAGCATTTTGATCAACTTTTGGCAACCCATTTTCGGCTTTAGGCTGGTGATCGGCATTCGCTGAGGCACTTTCCAGAGAAAGCAAATCGGCTCCAAAATCGGAGGCCAAAGTGGTGTCCAAACTTATTCCGGAGTCCTCCAGACCCGAGAAGCCGGCATGTGTGTCTTTTTGAGGTTGTTCTGATTTTGGCAAAACATTTTGAGCTTGTGGTTCCAAATCCAGCAAGACATCTGTTTGGGTTTTTGTGACGTCGTCAATGTTAGCGGAATCTTTCACTGCAATGTTATCGGTTTCTGACTTTTCTGATTTCTGTAAATCAACGTCTCCTCGAACCAAACTGGCAGACTTCACACCTTCTTCCGACGGCGACGCAACAAGACTTCCTGAGTCCACAACTGGTTCTGGACTGACGCTGTGTTCTCTCGAGTATTCTCTGGTCGAATCAGAACTTTCAACTCCTGTTCCCCTGTCTGCTTCTGTGTTCTCTCTGACGCCAAGAGTAACACGAGCTGGTTCGGTTCGTTCGACCTCTTGTGACTCTGCCGGCTTGTCTTTAGAATGTATGTCTTCACTTTTCGTACCTTCATCCGAATTCTTAATTTCTGCCGGATTGCTCTTTTCTGTATCTACTGGTCTGGGTTCAAACTTCTCGCTGGCTGCTGAAACGTTACTGATGGCAGCATCCACAAATGGTTTCTCAACTTTTGGTTCTTCTCGAGTTGCTTGTGGTGTATCCGAAACGTTTGGTTTGGATTCCTCGGTTGGCTTTGGAGTCGAACTTACTGGAACACTCGGAGTGGTACTGGTTCGGGTTCGTTTCATAATCGCCTCTAATCTGGCTCTTCTTTCGGCTCGTTCCTGTTCTTCAGCTTTTCGTCTTTCTTCCTGCATTCGCTCGAACTCTTCCTGTTCTCGAAGTCTCTCCTTCTCGGCTTCAGCTCGGATTCGCTCTTGATCCATTATCAGTTTTTCTTCCTTTTCAAAGAACTTCAATTTTTGGTCTTCAGAAACGCCAGGGGTCTGATTTCCAGAAGCATTAGCACTGCTGTTCTTTTCAGGGGTCACGTTTTCAGCAGGTTTTTCAAAACTGACGCCAGAATCTTTGCTAGAAGTCGCATCATTTGAGGGAATCTTCTTTTCTGGTTCAGCTTCAGGTTTCCCTTCAATTTTTGATTCCTTGGCTTGATCATCAGTTTTAACTTCAGAACCATCTGTAGCAATCAGTTCAACTTTGTTTTCTGAAGCAGCGTTTGTCAAAGAGAGAATCTGGCTCAGAGAATTATCCAAATCTTTAGTGTCCGGCTTGGCTTCCAAGGTTGCTTCCAGTTTTGATCCAGGTGCGGCCGGAGTAGTAGGAGAAACCTTAACCTTAGCGCTTTGTGGAGTCTTGTTAGCCGCGTTCATTTTCTCGCGCATAGCTCTTCGATGTTCGGCCATTTTCTGCTTGTAAAACTCAATTTCAGAGTTAGCTTCTTTTTCTTTTTTGGAGCTTTTATCTTTATCTTCTTCCGGGGCGGCTGGTTTAGGAGTAGCTTTTGCGGGTTCTGGTTTGCCTTCAGTTGATGGTTTTGCGGTTAACGCTTTCGAATTCGGCGTTGAAGTTTTCTTTTGTTGAGTTAGCATAGGTTCAGATTTTCTCAACTCTTTCAAATCTTTAGGCGCTACTTTTGGAACCGTTTTCTTCTCGCGAGTCAAAGTTTTCGACCTTGAAGGATCGTTTAAGTAGCTGCTTGCGGTCGGACCGGTATTTGAAACCCGAGTTCCAGATGCCGACCGCGTCCGTTTAGGTGACATCGGGACCGGCGATTTAGGCGCGACTGTTTTGCTTGTATTTACCAACCGTTTTGGAATTGATGCGTTCACCTTTGTTTTTCTGCTCATATTAAATTTACTTTTCGGCAAATCAAGTTGATGAAAAATAGCTTGAGAGAGTGACGTCTTTCGTTTTGAAACTTTGCCGACCATCTTAGACCTGGTTTCGGCGGCCTTGATGCAACGAAGTTCGACTTTTCGCAAAATTTCGACTTTTCTCGCGTGGTCCTGGAGCAAAATTTGTTGCTTGCGTTGTAAAACAGATGCGATTCTTGAATTGTTGTTTTGATTTTTGCGCTCAAATTCTTTCCGTTTCTGTGCGACCAATTTTTCATGCTTTAAAGTGCTTTGCAGCATCCGTTGCTTAGCAACGCTCACTCGGTTTTCCTCAAGCTGTGACTTTCTGCTCAAGACCGCTTTGAGTCTGTCTTCATAGGAAGCCATCGGGGTGTCTTTTTTGGCCTTCTCACTTTGTTTCTTAGTTGCGCTTTTCTGAACCATAATGCATCTTAAATACGAACCACAATTTCACAAATAGTTAAAACTTAATTTCCGAAGAGTTATGTAAACTTTAAATCAAATAGCAACTTCTGTTCAGAGAAAATATGCCGAAAAACGCTTCAATTTAAAACGCAAAAGCATTAAATCACTTTGAAATACTTCTGCCGATAGCCTTATATAACAAATCATAGAAACAATCATCGGCACTTTTCGAAATCGGATTTCTTGTGGAAATAGTTTTAACATTTTTACTTACGCCATCAAGTCGAGTTTTCAGTTGATGTTACAGCAAAACAACGATGCTATTCTTTCAAGTTAAACAGTCACCGGTATGGAAACAGTCAACAAACAAAAATTTACAGAAGACTTCTGTAGACGGAAAAATTTTCCGACAACTCCGCCTACCCCCTTTAGGCACATTCGTGCGTGTCTTTGAACAAGGAGTCTTAAACAACTGAAACATGTCGCTGAAAGGTCAGCAAAAATCTAATTTTCCCCATTCGTCGAGATTCAATAAACAATGCAAAAAATTGAATCTTAAAACAACTAAAAACCTCAAAACTAACATGGGCAACCCTACTCGGCTATCATCTCTGCTATTATTGAAATCTATCTCATCTGAAACTGTTATCTCATCTAAGCTCTGGGGGCATAATGAAAAATTGATCATTTGTACATTCTAAACAACTTCAGTTGACTTGGCTTTTTGTATTGAACTAAAACTATAGATAACTGTCGAAAATCAGCTGTATGAATGAGAACACCCAAGAAACCAACCTTGAAATCAGTGACAGATTTAACCCAGTCTGACGAAAATTGCATAAAATAATTGAGCCAAATATTAGCAACGAATCTTATTTGAGATATTTTCCATTGTATCAACAATTACTCACCCAACGCCCTTGCCCCAGTCCAGGAGGTTATTCACCCCAACCCCCCCCCCCCCCACTCCAATTGCAGAACACGTGCCATTATGTATCGAATCGATTTGTGAAAATGTCACGCGCACTTAAGCCGGGGGGGGGGGGGGGGGAGGGGGCATTCGTTTGAACACAATTATCATCTTGAACACAATTATCAGTTTTTTTAAGATAGACCATTATTTCTACCACGTTGGCTTTTCTATGCTGTGTTTATGTCAAAGAACATCTGAAATCACTTGCAGACAAAACATGCGTCAGTTTCCAATTTTTAATTTTATCCGTCAAATTGCCAAAAAACCACAAAACTGAATCACAATATATTTAACATCAGCTGGTAAATTACTAAACTCCAACATAGCATAATTTCAGCCTTCATAGCAGCTGCAGTAAAGAAAAAGTTACGATGTCAAACGGATGCTTCAATGATTATCAAGTTAAGACTCTAAAGACAGGTGAAAAAATAAGCTACACTACTAAAGGCATCCACGCATTCAAACAGTTAACATTTCTAGTAAGCGATTACCCAATTTTTCTACAATTATGAGAAACGTCCCCACCCATTATAAGGTGCGAATATTTTTTTGTGTAAAAACATTCTTGTGGAAAAATTGCAAAACCAAATATAAAATCTA
Source organism: Convolutriloba macropyga (assembly GCF_964194025.1). Lineage (NCBI taxonomy): Eukaryota > Metazoa > Xenacoelomorpha > Acoela > Convolutidae > Convolutriloba > Convolutriloba macropyga. The sequence goes on along the minus strand of NC_134477.1, from coordinate 59,505,184 downwards.
ACAAAAAAGACAGGCTAACCAGACACCAAGCGCCACAGTACGATACCTCTGATGTCATCATTCACACCTAAACGATGGACATTTAAGGGCGTTTTAAATAGCATAATGGAAAAAATATTGCAAGCATGGCGTACAGAGGGTCAGCCGAGAATTTGAATCTTAGATTTGTGTTTCCGTTATGGGGAACATCGGAGAACATCTAGTTTGCGGCATTTGAATGCACAGCAAACACTGAAAGAAACATAAATAATCAAGTACCAGTAAAATTGGCATATTAAGTTCATATAATGGGCTGTTTGTAGCAAATGAAGTACAAACCTAAGCAAATCCGTTCCCGGCCAAAGTCCCCGAACTACTTATCTATCATCATTTCTATTGACAAATTTGAGTAAACTCACATTACATGCAGCGCCTTGAAAAACTTTACTGGCAGGTACCGGTTGTCAAAAATACGAAAAAATGTACTCAAAAACCTCGGGATTAAAGGTCGAAGATGCATTTCAACCATAAATTTATCGTACTGGTTTGTAAAAAAAGTCTTTTCTCTAAAAAATCTTCCGTTGACTGAAAGTTGAAATCCCAACATCGAAACAACGAAACGTGAACAGTTGTCGTAATTTGACCAGATAGAGTACAGTAATCTATCTTTCAAGTGAGTACTTAGTACGGGTAGTCTTCCAGTGAAGCCAGCTAGGAGGGTTCACCAGCCTGTTGAAAAAAAAAACGAATACCCTCAAGGGTCTCCTGATAGCATAGAAAAACTTATGTCGATTCTTCGAAAGCTAAAGAAATTCATGTGCAATCACTCCCGAAAAAAAAAAATTAGGAAACGCAGATATGTCATTGGACGAAGCGTTAGAAAGATTAATATTGTAGTTAAATCAACCTAACACACAAGATAGCCCAAAAGTTCTCATCGCAAGAAGCGAGGACAAACTAATCTCTGCGCGATAGGAAGCGGGGTTCAAGAGAATCGGGAAAGGGAAACAGAAATGAGTATAGCTACAGAGAAAACAGCGCTGAAAAACTTAACAATAATGGCAGAGCGAGACCACCAGCACTAGGGGGTAAAAATAGACGCCGAGATCAGTCCTACTAGTGTTGAGCAACCGAAAGCACCAGTGAAATTTGGAAAAGTGTCGCCTCTGCTCGGGACTGTTTTAATTGTTGGAAGGCAAACCATTTCAAACGAAATTTCCCTTGCTGGAACGAAACTCGCTAAAATTGGCCGGGCTTCAATTTCAGCAGGCTACGTAAGAAATTTAGTAGTGGAAACAGCCCAGGGGAGGCGTTGTTTGCAAAAAATTTGATTAAAGACAAATTATTAATGACTTTGCTGGATAGTGGAATTATTGTTTATGTTATCAGCGAATCACTCCATATGCAACTTGTAGAACCGAACCAGATCAGAATTTGCAAAAATAGCACACTTGGGGCAAACAACTGTAAAAGAGAGTAACTACCCATGTTCAATTTTAAAATCGAATATAGCAGTTGAGCTCTTGGTTCAAAAAATGGGGCTTAGACTGTTTACAAGGAATAGACTTCTTATACAATCTTAATTAAATTTTAAACCAAGAAAACGAATTATTTTGCTGAAAACGTGGTATTGTTCCAGTCAAAAAGGAGCATTAGAAACCTCATTAAATGTCAGAAAAGGACTTAAAACCACCTCGCCGTTGCGAAAATTTATTCAAACGCAAATATTTGATGAACGTAACACAACACAAAAAACGGACATTTTGCAGAACACATAAAAAAAGATTCAAAAACTTTATCAAAATTGTTCATTAGCGAGTATTCTAAATGAGACTGATGGTAAAGTTGAATGGGATCGACAACTAATACCTTGGCACCAAATATGAATCTACCAAATTTTCTCGAATTTCAAACTATATGAAATTTTGCGACCAGATATACCATAACTAAAGAAGCCCCTTCAATTAGACGAATATAGGGCAGTATCAGCCTTGAGAAACGAAAAGCCACGAAAAGTGGGTTTACGATTAGAGGCACGAACACTTAGCTGAACCAACAAACTCAGATTGGACCGCACCCTCATGGCTGGTACCAAAAAAGACGGTACCAATCGTTCTGTAGCAGACTATGGTGGTCTAAACAAACAATGAAAAAAAGTTGGCTATTACCGCGAAAAAGAAGAAGTCACTGATTCCCTCAAAGGGGGAATCAGTGACTTCCCGAACAGACCTTGTGTTTTGATATTTTCAAACGGCGTTCGAAAAAAAACAGCTTCTATTACACTTCTAGGCATCTTACGTAAGAACGATCTCCTATGGGATTTGCATCTGTGCAACAAGTTTTTTTTGAAAACCTAACGGATCTAATTTTTTCTCTACTACGAAAAAGTTCTCCTTTATCTAGACGACGTCATCATTTCTAGGATATATTTCGTGAGAACATCTATCAGCGATTAGAATTAATTTTCCAGCAATTAGCACGAAGATTAAAGGATCAAATTTAACTTTTCCTAACGCACGTACGATTCTTGAGAAACGTTATATCCGGGAGTTGAGTCATGGTCGATCCAGAAAAAGTACGAGAGTTAGAAAGAATGAAGGAATCCTTCTCTTTGGAGGAAGTCCTTTTTAGGCGTCGTTGAATATTAACCAGAAATTTATTCCGGGTTTGGGAAAAAAACCCCGAAACTCTTTAAAGGCTACTAAACATAAAAATGAGTTCGAATGAAGCACGGAGTGCAAAAGTTCAGTAAAAGAATTGAAACAGAAAAGAAACTCAGAAGCACAAGTTTTCGGATACCCAATGAAGGGGGAACCTTAAACGTTAACTACGGATGCTTCTAACATAAATTGGGGCGATTTCTAAAGAAAGGAACCAACAGTAGAGTCACTGATTATGCCGCAAAACTGTGAGTAAAAGTCAACTTCATTACTCAGTAAATAAGAGGAAGCTTTTTGCCTTTGTACATTTCTTAAACATTTCAAAGAAAAATATCTACTCAAACGGGACCATAGGACTCTTGATTACTTTACAGTTTCAAAGAACAAGCCAGCATGGTCGAAAGAGGTTTGGACAAACTTGAACTAATTAACTTTGCCATCAAACGTAGAGCATGAAAAAATCCGCAACCACAACTGTGTCGCGCATCAAAAGGGAAGATCAGGGACGAAAAGCTTTGTTAACGCTATTGCCATTGACAGACGAAAATATCGACAATGTGAGTCCAGGTTGGCAATTCGATAAACTACAGAGAGTAAAAGTGCAAGCAGCAAAGTGGCAAGATAGTCATGACGTATATTCTTGGGTCATAAACAGTACGTGACCAAACCCGAAAAGCCAAATTTCAATAAATTTTGTAATTTGATGAATAAAAGTGACGTAAACGTGTCCCCAATTTTCACGATTAATATACCACTTTCAACAATGGGATTTAGTTACGCAAAACGTGGAAATAAGGCACTTATAATGTGGAGAGGGCTTAAATTTTTTCACGAGTATTCACGGATAAGCGTAACCTATTTCGACCTATTTTGAACGTGTAATTAGCCTAGAACTTCATTTCCCAAATTTTATTTGTAATCACCTTAGACCCAACCCAAAGAAATAGTTGATCTTGTGCGCAACTAATTGTTTTTGTGATATGTGTAATTGCAAAACTGCTAATTGTCCTCTTATTTAGCAATTAGTATCAAAAAGGAAATTTCTGAACTTATCACCAATTGCGTTTCTTTCAATTCGGTCCAATTGACATTATCATAGTTATTTGGCAAGAGTTACTTATAGTGCGGAAACTTATGGCGTGTAAATGAGTAGCAAACGTTTGTCCAAGGTTTTCACGCTAGCCCCAAGAAAAAAAGACGACACCCGACACTTCGGAATTTAATTTCTACCCTTAGCGAAAATCTTGTTTAATATCCTAACTTTAGAGCATGCCTGGCCGGGGTTCTGAGATAGTGGGTTCAAGTCCTCTCATGGCCGATTCTTTAGCAGAAAATGGAGTTAGCTAATACCATATTGTTAGGTTAATGTACATGCAAAGAAACATCTCTATCGAGGGTATTTCAAATCCTTTAGACCCAACTGTTTGACAGCATAAATCATTTGGTTATCCTAACAAAACGGAAGCTTCCTTAATTCACGACTTATGCACCTGTCCGTACGAGGTCAAGCGAGTTCACAATTTACAAGTATCTCCGTCTACTCAAAAAATAATAACAATCATTGTAATAACAACTGAACTTAGATTATCACAACTCTTTCGTGGGAAGTAACAGTTCGATCAAGAAACAAAATATATCTATTTAGCGCCTTCGTCTTTCTGATTGCGATGCTCTTTGAAATCTTTGCTTCCTTCTTCATCATCTGGATCTTCCATGCCAGGCAAACCGGCTAGAATTTGTTGAAGTGCGTCTGTGTCAACCTAGTAAACACACACACATTTTAACTTCACGCTCAACTGACACGTTATCTTATATTCTGTAGTGCTTCGAAAATTTTGTTCGAAATATAAGATGCATTTATATTTTCAAGAAACTACTATGGTCCATCCATGGAATTATGAAACGACTATGTTTCACCGATGGATTTAAAAAACTCATGAAACTATGATTCATCGATGGAATTCACTGTAAGCCCAACCCGAGAGATTTCATATTGGATATTTCTTCAAAAACTCCCCACACAAAAGACCGGTTGTCTCAACTGTTGTTTCAATATTTGAGCCTTCGTTTTACAAAACTATTTATTTCGTTCCAATTCTCAAGACGAAAACTCTTCCACATAAATTACCACACAGACATTCAACCAAATTGTGCCTTGAAAGACGAAAAAAATGACTCCAAAGTGTAAGGGTGCTCCGACAAAAATGGGGGCACATCAACAGGGCCACAAATCCAACGGACATGGTATTTCGTTTCAACTAGACTACAATTGCATTCATTATTTTTGACGTTCATTTGATACAAAATTTCGTTGTCGCCTATTTGAAACATCGTCCATTTGAAACGCCTAGACGCAATAAATACCCAATGCCAATATACCCAATGTGACGAAATACCCAAAATAAACCCAATACTTTATCCTGATTTTGAAACTACCAGAAGGATTTTTTTGCCATAACTCGCGGGTCATTGCCATTCCACAGCGGCCCGTGGGACTTGATATGAAACTATCACAACCGCGAACATGCGATTCAATGATCCGTATGAGTATGATACAACATGCTTGTATTACTGAGTGGTAATTTGTAATCGGATAAAAGGACAAACAAATCAAAGTAAATAATTTGGGTATAATGGCACATTTGGTAATTTGTCATTGGGTATATTGCCATGTAACGTACTGTAAGAGTAGTAAAAAAATTACCTCTTCAAGTTCAGAATCATCGATACCTCGTGTGCCTTCTGTGACCTCCATGGCTTGCTCTGTCGGAGCTGCAGCTGAAAAATACAAAAATTCCAAAGTTTAATCTCATGAAATTAAGTTTGAAAAATAGAAAAAAAATCATCTTTTGAAATTAAGTCTTTTAGAATCTGTAATATTTATGCAGAAAAAATTGTTTTCAAGTTTTCATATCTGTAAGTTCTTGTGTCTTTTGTGATCGCTTTTCGATTTAATCTAACCAGTGTGCTTAAATTATATAATGTGATTCTTTAAGAAAATTGATTGTTTATTATTTTGCTTGAATGATTTGAAGTCAGTTTTTGTTTCAAGTATATTTAACTATATAGTTATAATTTTAATTTACTTTTTGCAAAAAAAATAATAACGCAGAAAAGGCTCAATCACAGATCCGTGTTTTTAAGCATATCTGGTTATAGACATACAATGGATTGAAAGGGATGAAAGAGTTGTTGTTGTATTACAAACAAACAATGATACAACAACGGGGAGAGGTAAAGAGGTCTATCATCTAGCTTCTCTTTTAACCACTTAACAAAGATAAATAATATATATGAGCTCACACATTAGAGCCAATTTTTTTTACCAGAATTAATGATTGAAAATTAATCCCTCCAGTTACGAACAAGATAGTGCTTAGGGTTGTTAAAAAATTCTTACGATTGTAACTGTTTTAACTCATTCAAATTCGGCATCTCAACTCTTTAACTGCTCTCAAGGCAAGATTATAGCAGTTATATTAGTCATGTTGGTCTTTTTCTGCAATTTGTTTCTTCTGTTCATTTGACTTTTCGTCCTGAAGAACAGGAATGTTCTTTTATTAGACAGGTTGGAACTGAGCACACTTAACAACGCAACGCTCTCATCTCAGATTATGATGTTTATACGTATACCATTTGTGGTCTCAGCTCCCATGTCTTGTTGCATCGACATCCTCATGGCCAGTTCTATCTGCTCCTCCTCCGTCATCTGGCTCAGATCCTTCTGGATAGGAACCCCGCCCATTGACAAACTCAGCGCCTGCAACAATCGCATATCACAATTATAAACATAACCGACTAACGTCGGACGAATTGCTCTCGAACGCCTGGCGAGGCTAGAGAAACTCTTATGGCTCAAAAACTTCTGAATAGGGGGGGGGGGGGGGGGTTCGAACCACTACACTATACGTCTATGTACTGTATTCGCTCACAATCTGTCTTAGTTTAGCGACAAATTTAATTTCTGAATGCGCGCAATTCAAATCATTCAAAAACTCAAAAAGACCAGCGTGAAAGTGACAAGTGAAATCGGAAGAATGTTCTAGAAGAAAACGGTCAGGCAAAAATTTAGCATAAAAAAGACACGCACGTTTACAATGACTGCTCAAACTTCATTCGAGTGCAATTAATAACTGAATGTCTCTTGAGTTCAAATATGGACAATCAATCTGCACGGAACCCCAATTTCATGACGAAATGGGAAGCAGAAACTCTTCATTGTGCCTCTTTGATGCTGCAGTTTGTATCTTTATATCGAAACAAACTGACCTGTTGCAAGAGAGCATCCTCAGTTGCAGCACCTCCTGCACTTGCACTGGCACCTGCCACTGCTCCTACCGATTCCACAGTCTGTCCTCCAGTAGTTCCAGCTGCAGTGTCCATCGGAGCCGCTCTTTCCTCCTCCTGCTGGGCCTTTCGCTGTTCCTCCATTGAGACTCTGAAAAATTTAGATCAGCATTCAATAAATTAGATAATTTATTATGTTTCACAAACGCTGAGCGGTAAAAAATTAAACAAACCAAAAATAGTTGATTAATAAAATCTCAACTGTTTGCAGACGATAAAAAATTTTCAGTTCGTTCAAATTAAAGCCCCCCCCCCCCCATGATATAGTTAACATGATTGAGGAGGGGGCTAAAATGGGAGACTCAAATTTTCAAATAACTCGAGCAAATCTTAGAGGGCAAATAAGATTCAAGCTCCCCAAGAACAAAAATTGCACTGATGCTCATACATTCTTGCAAAGTAAAAATCGCCAAAAGTTGTTGTAAAACGTCATCTTGGTTCGAATTTTAAATACACAGTTCAAATTTCATTCTCTTGACTGACTGTCATTTAACTAACAATCGGCTCTCAGTTATTGAAACCAGTGCTCTTTTCCGTTTGTGCCCTCCCCCTTCTTAGAGGGTGCATATTATTTGCACCCTCCCCGAGACGCACGTGCCATAATTTTACAATGATTTACTAAGTAATGATATGTGCTCTGTAACTGGGGGTGCATAACGTACGGGGGGGGGGGGGACTAACAGAAAAGATCCAAAACCGGAAACATGATGATTCTCACCTCAATGCCAGGGCTAGCTCCGGGTCCTCGTTGGGGTCGAACACAGATGGATCCAGGCCCCCTCCTGTGGGCATTCCTCCATCCTCTGCAATGACTGGAGACTGCATCAAGGCCTCTGACAACTTGGAACCACTCGGAACATTCACAAAATGGGATCCCGGTTCATCTTTGCCTAAAAAATGTTAATAGAAGAAGAATATTGAATTAAACATCAGATCCTACTGACAAATTGGATCTTTTCCGTTTGTGCCCCCCCCCCCCCCCCCCCCCCACAAACGGAAAAGATCCGACAAATTACACAACATTTTTACATGGTCAAATATTAACAAAAGATTGTTGTTTCATTCAGTTGATGGGTGTATAACTTTTGAAGCGATAAAAGTTTTCAAACTGAAGCGCAATAAACATGCTCTTCTGTTAAAAAAAACAGTTCTTTCACAAAATCTGCAGACGCAGCCCATTTATGGCAGCCTTACATATTGCATTGATAATGAACACAGATTAACGCACATGTTATATGCAAGAACGACGTATAAGAGTGAATATTGATGTTTTCTGATGTGATAAGTTCTGACGTATTATTAATGGCATGAACCAAAATGAGTGCGCCAGTTTGAAAGCACTCATACCGAATTAAGACAAAAAACCGAAGTAGAGTGTGCTTAAATTATATAAAGAAGTGTTTCCTGTGTCCAATTCCTTTTCTACTGATGATTAGTACCTAACGAGAATTGAAAAAATGCAAGGTGTTGTTTGTGCTGTAATTTTAACAGATAGAATACCAATTCATGAATGTAATTTTGCGCAACCACTTTTGAAAAAAAAAAACGTATTTATTTTTTCGATATCAAATTGTCTGGAAAAAACATTTTCGAAAAAACTTGTTTTCATTTTACAAACCTGCTGTAATCAAAATCGGCAGATAACAGCCCCAGAGAACTTAGCACTAAAAGCAAATTTATCCCAGACAAGAAGTAACGAGAAAAACCGGCAGCATAGTCTCTTTAAAAATTAAAGATGGTGGCTATAGGCTGCCATTAAATAACAGAAGTCCTCAAATTGCGCGTGTAGCAAACAAATCCAAAACAACTTGCTAAACGAATAGACGGTTTTATTCGAATTGGCGAGAGAAAAAAAAACAAAACTTCATCAAGACATAAGTCCTTTCACTAAGTAACTTTCACATTAGTAACTTTCACAAAAGTAACTTTCGTTATGGAAATCACTCAACCTAACGAAAGAGGAGAGAACTCATTGCCTGTGAAGGCTATGGTTATATAAGGCACTTCCAAATTGCCGATTTCCAATCCTATTGGCAATGCAGAACTAAGAAATGCAATCATCGTAAACAAACAAAAACACAGCTCAATATCGAAAGACACCAAGATAATTAATCATCGGCGCACAGATACAGATGGAACATCTAGAAAACCAGCAGCTAATAATCCCGCCTAAAACTTGAACCGACAATCGGTGAACAAAATACGACCAAAGAATCGTTTGAAGATGAGTAAAAAAAATCAACTAAATCATTTTACGTTCTTGATAGCATATAGAAATAGCTCAGAGTGGCAAGATGCTTGTCTGAAAACCTAGCGCCAGACGAAAGAAAATCTTGTGATTGAAAATCTTCCAGTAATTGATTTGCATGCAAGAGCACAATCAGAACTTCACGATTATTGATATAAAAAATCAAAAAAGGAGCAAAATGAGCCAAAATTCATTTTTTTCATACCAATCTGGAAGCTCTTCTTTCAGTGGAATGAGATCATTGATTCAAAATTCTGCCTCTTCCATTCTGCTCAGAATGTGCGGAGACATTCCGTCGGCTAGCAAAGCTTGGAGCTTTATCCGAGGACCGCGCCAATTTTGAATTATCACCTCTGTCAATTCTGGATAGTGGCTTAATAGTAACTTAGAAACCTGAACATAATCTAAGAATCCATGAAAAAAATTTTAATCAACACCTGTTGCGATAATAGCAGTTAAATAAACTGCCAGTGTACTAAATTTCAATGCCCGATCGACACTGGAAAAACACTTCGGCATTAGACTACGAGTTTATCACACTCTTTTATCACCACTGTCACTGAGTAAACAGTGGCGATAAAAGAGTGGTGATAAATTCGTAGTATAATAATGGAAACAGTTTGATAATGTTAAAAAAAGTCAAAAAAACTTGTGTGGTGTGTGGTTGGTCTTTGTGCGGTGTGTGTCTGGTGTGTTTGAGGTGCAAGTGTGGTGTGTGTGTGTGTGGCTTGGGTGTGGTTTGTGTAGTGTGTGTGTGTGGTGTGTGTGAGTGGGGAGTGTGTGGTGTGTTGTGCGTGTGTGTGTTTGTGCGTGTGTTTGTGTGCGTGCGTGTGTGTGTGTGAGTTTGTGTGTGAGTGTGTGTGTCTGTGCGTCTGAGTGTGTATGTGTCTGTGGGAGGGGGCATGAGGACAACACGAAGAACAGATCCGAGGATATATCACTTACCTTTGAAAATGTAATTGTCCATAAAAAATAAAAAATGAAAAACCAATAAAACTGTTTAGTTTTGAAATGATCGCAACAGGTGTTGATTAAAAAAATTACCACACGGTTGTTATCGCCCTCGAAGTTATCATAACACCTCGGCTTCGCCTCGGAGTTTGATAACTTCTCGGTCGCGATAACAACCGTGTGGTAATATTCATAACCGATTCACGTATCACTGAATTTTTGATAAAAAGCAAAACAATCGTTTAACTCAAATGAAGCTAAAAATCCAAATTTGTTCAAATGAGATTTCCAACTAATACGATTCCTTTTGCGGACTATTAAACCCAAAACTTTGGCATTTAACAGTTCTAAAAACTATGTCTAAAAAGGCAAGTTACCTTGATTCAAAGTTGATATGAAACCCTGCAATTTCTCACAATTGGCCTCCTCTCCAAAATTCACAATATTCACATTGACATTGCTCTTTTTAAGCTTCTTTGCCAGCGTCGTCAACTCTTTCTCATTATCTTCTATCGGACTGCCAATAAAAGCTACAATTCGCTGTCTATGGTTCTTGCCTTGACGATTTCTGAGAACAATTTGAGCGATTTTAATTCCAGTTAAAAACTTGTAGTCACCATCGGGTTGGATTTGGCTTAAGTTGCTTATAATTCGATTAACATCTGTTGTAAATGTCGAGTAGACTTTGGGGTGGCTTTCAGCGGCCATTGACATTAAAGCGATATTGTTTTCGGGGTTTCCTCGAGTTTTTGCGTTGCAAACAAGTTGTACGGCATCTTGCTGGGCGTGTAATCGTGACGGAATGAAGTCACCATTTCGCATGAATTCGCTGTTATCGATGCAGATTATGGTCGATTCAAGCACCATGGCTTTGTCTGAAAAAAAACAATATCATAAATGAAATTCAACAAAGTTCTATTTGTTTTAACATAGGACGACACAAACCTCGAATCTGTTGCATTTTCTCTCCCGTGAACAAAAAAGGAGTGGACGAGAGCGAAGGCGAGGGATGGTAGGTGGAGCGCGTGGGGTTAGGGGTGGAATGAGATTGTGGTGGTGGCGGTGGGGGGGGGGGGGTTGACGAGGGGGAGGGGTGGAGGATTGGGGTCCCTGGGGTCCAAACCGCAAAAAAAAGTATTCTCCGCAGCTTCGATGAATTGTACACGTAGAGACTAGTAGTGCTCTAAGAGAGCTGCTCAGCGACTTAATACCCTCGGGTATTTACCAGTACATCCCGTTTCTGAGGACAATCAGACAAAATTCGGATCTATTCTGTTTCAGCCCCCCAGCTTAGTGGGAATATGTTTTATGACCCCCCGGCGCACGTGCATTATTTTGCATAGTAACGTGCTATATAACAACACATAAATTGTAACTGGGGGTCATAAAAAACACTGGGGGGACAGAATATATCCCAAAATTCAAACCAAAAATTGATTTAGAAAAAGACTACAGGATTAGTGTGATTGCTACAAATGTTGTTGGAGAGCAATTCAACAAAACTTGGGGGGTTAAACACTCTATACCATACTCATAAATTCAGGCTTCCCGAGGCCGCATAGCCTAACGGATAAGGCGTCTGACTTCGAATCAGAAGATTGGGGGTTCGAATCCCTCTGTGGTCGAATTATTGCATTAATTTTTTAAATTGTCGAGAGCAATTCAGCTGCTCTTTCTGTAACATCTCAACATTTACTAAATTTGCACCCGAGCAATAAAATAACAAGCAATAAAATAGACAAATGATTTTTTTGATCTTTACAAGTAATGTGTACAAGATGAAGGGCTCTATATTCCCGTTACGCCTCATATTTCAAATTTCATCTTCCAACTTTGCCCCTTGAGCTTGCAGGATATTTATAAAGCTATTTGTTTTTAACAATTTTCATGGCTTTGGCTGGAAAAAAGCAAAAAAAAATAATAAATGAAAATCAGGAAAGTTCAATTTGATTAACGTTCAGGTCTATTCATTTTCGGCCATCGACAGAAGATCAACAGAATTTAAGTTTGCCCCTATTTACACAACTGCAGCGTATAATTCTTGCTTCCGTTCTAGCCCCACCCCCCCCCCCCACACACACACGAAATTATAGCCCCCATTATGGTATAATTGCCATGATTGGGGGGTCGGGGCTATAGGTTATATAACCACTAAGCTGTGGGCGACAATGGGGAACCCCCTCTTGTTTTTTTTTTGAGACTGCATGCAAAATGATGCGAGTTTCTGTATAAATTACTATTTATGAATCATCCATAGATGTTAGAGCTGCCACACAGCAAATACTTATTTTGTTTCAAAGAGGTGAAAAGAGATAGAGGGATGCACTGAACCCGGTTAAAGGGGGAATAGTTACATCTATTCTCACTATATACATGGTAACAAACTGCAGCAGAATTTCTGGGAAAATGCAGCAATATTGAACACAATCCAGCCGCTTACAGTTCAGGAGAATTTCGCTCCATGTTGTTTGAAATATTGGCTATTTTTAGTACTGCTAGGGACTTTTGCATTTGAGTACGCGCTATGCAGCTACGGGTAAACCAACACCGGTACGATAGTTGTTCACTTTGACAAAATTCTGGTATTAGTAGGCGAATGATAAAAACTGAATTGTTTTTTACTCGTCTCTGTCTATAGAAAACGAACGTCACTCAACCAGAAAAAATCTTGATCATTTTTGTATGAGCATCTAGCAGAATGTTTGAGCTTAATGGCTTATCGACTCTTCAACTATTAGAGTTTTGGTATATGATTGAATGCACTTACTAATTTGTAAATTAAATTGAATGACTTTAAGGAAAAATGTATCACAATATTGCTTAACGACGAGGCAAACAATTAGCAGGCAGTGATCTATTCTAAGTAACAAGAAATAGAGCAAGAAGATTTGTTTAAAAAAAAACATTTTTAAAATTAACATAACTGACTAAAGTCAGTAGAATTGCTCTCAAATGACTGGCGAGGGGTTGGCTTTGTTAGTAGCTAGTTTAAGTTTAGGCAGGGACAATAGAATCAGTGGTTTGGTGGTGGGACAAGTAAAGTGAGGTTGCAAAAAATTTGGGTGTCATACTTTGGAATATTGGCCATCAAAGAGCGAAATTATTTATACCTCAGCAGTTTAGGTGAAACGTATAGTTTAAGTTTCCAAGAGCTCTATGAGCTAAACAGCAGACTAATGCCCTCGGTCTGCACCACTTCATACCGTTAGTGGGGACAAAAAATCGAATAGTCAGACGGCAAATTGATTGAGCAAAAAAATTTATGAGACCAACAAGACTAATATGACTGACTTTATTTCAGAGCAATTATTAAACGATAATACAGGCCTGTTATATTAGATAGGTGTATTAGCAACACTTTAAAACAAAGCTGGCGGAGCGCCAGAGAATAGTTGCAAAATCTTTGTAGATCGCATTTTCAAAAAGATAATTAAAGATAATTAAATAAAACATACCGAAAACGACTAATTTCTCTTGTTTTTATTAATTGCTGTGATGTTATATTTTGATTAAGAATCTGTATAATTCATTGCTCGTTTTATTAGCGACAACTAAATAACCTTCACTAAGAGTGATACACAAGTTGCCCTTATCTCCTTAACAAAAGCAGAGGAAATGCTATTTTCGAGAATGAGGTCAGTCAAGTGTGACCACAACTCGCTCCACGAAGAGTGAAAAATGAAGTCACTCACACCATTCAGTCAAAACTGCATAAAAGATTCAAAAAAATCAAATTTCTAGCATTCGTGATGTTATATGATTGTCACAAAAATCTAGACGACGAAAAATTAAAAAAAAAACAAATCAGGACAAGTCTTGATCTACAATAAAATTTTGTTCAAACCGTTCAATCACTCTACCTTAAATTCATAGTGCAAAAATTTCACGCCGCAAAACAAATAGCCCTTTCGCACCACCTCTTGCCTTGTTTGGGAGTGACCAAAATCATCCCTTCAATTTGACTTCAAAGTCACCCAAAAGTGTGAACAGATCTTAAAAAGAAAAGACAGTACCCCAATACAATTGGAGTTCTTTGAATTGTAAATAAAAACAAGAAAAGGCCAATAACAGCTTTATTCATTGCTTTGCGGTTATGGATCAGATAAACTTACGCATCAAAATGTTGGACATATTTTTCATTGGAATGAACCTAGTCAATATTTTCATACTCAAAGTCAAAGCCAGTAAGTATCACATCTGTGCTACCTCTCTAAGTTTTTAAATCCATATATGAATTTGAAAATAATTTTAGCAACCATTTCTGGCCATACACGCATGCTCTGCGAATCATCACGAGATCTTGTTCGCTGAAAAAGCAAAAGGTGCAAACATTGCAAGAACAATATAAAACTCTTAGCGCTGGTACTTAGGCCATGAAAACAAATTTATGTCCACTAGACCTAAAACACGCTGCTCGTCTAACACAGATCGGCAAAAAGAGCATAATTTTGAACAAGGAGGCTCGGTAATGTGCGTTCGCACATCAAGTTCCGACCCCGCTCATCTACATTTTTCACTTAATTGTCTACCAAATGAGGAAGAGATAAAAAAAATAACAAATCAACATATCGTGCAACAAACTAGTAAAAGAATAAAACAGTCTACTCTAGAGGGCCTATGAGACCTGTGACTACCATAATATGACAAACAGAAAAGTCGGCAAAAAAATCAAATAGTTACTAACATTAATTACGACCAAAACTCCTTGTCCATTTTTTGAAAACCACTTATAACCAAATCAAAATGGCATCAGATAAAGTTCAAACTATAAAGATTAACCGGTACTTTTTGGAACAAAATATGGGACTTTTCCTCAACGCGTCTTGGCAACAATTCGACTAAAAGTGAGCAAAAGCGGTAAAAGTTTATTAAAACATTGATTTTTTTAAAAGAAGAATTAAATTCGAACTGATTATAAACATTACGCCTCAAATGAAATCATTGAGAGAGTCTTTTATACCTCAATAGAGAGCGACTGAGGCCTTTCATTATCCAGGATATGTCATACGACTACAAAAAGAACGACAAATACAGGCAAAAACAAAAAATTTGCACGAAAACGATGTCCCCCAAATCAATTAAATATTAAGCCGCTCACCAAAAACAATTAAAATCTTCGTTCGCATTTTTTGAAGGTGACAACATTTGTAAGTCAAATGACGCCCATTATTGTGATACTGTGAAAAGAAAAAAAAACCTACAAAAAAGGGGCAAATTTGCAAAAATCACGAAGATTGGTTTTATGACAACTGATTGTTCCAAAAAGAAAGACCATTTGAGGAAAAAAACCGTTATGAAGAGCAAAATGTATTTCAAAAGATAAATGATGTGATTTGTATAGAGATGTTTAGCTACAATTTAGCAAAAATAAAATTGGCTGATCTCAAAAATCAATCTTTTTTATTAAAAACAAATATTTTCAAAATTCATAGCCAACAAAAGCTTTCGACTAAGAGAGTAGAAAATTTGTCTAGCAACTACTCGGAAAACTAATTGCGACTGTTATTAATGAGACCTAATCATGAGACTATGAAATAACATTAAATACAAGCTGAACTAATAAGTTTCACAAACAACTTTACGAAGCCACAGTTTTGAATGAAGCCATAAAATTTATAAGATATTAACCGCGAGAATATAACATCTTCATTTGCGTGTCCTTTGATCATCATAACATCTTTTGTAAAGCGGCTATGACAAAATGACCAAAAAAACCACAAAAACTGAAAAATATCTAAACTTCACAAAATTCTTCTGAAACAAATTGTATAAGCCCTGAAGACATCATTTAAAAAGTTTAAACATTAGAAAAATTATCATTTGATTCAACAAAACAAACACTAAAAAGAGCTCTAAATATTGAGGCTGATTTACGAATATGATACAGCATTGTAAAATACGAAAAAACGCAAACCAGAACGAAAAGGGATAAGTTGAAGAATACAATTACTCTTTTTTTTAGAAATTTAATTCGAAAGTCAAAACAGCCATTAGTTATTTACTAATATCAGTTATTTAAGTTCACTTGTTTATCAATAATTGGCCACTGAGACCTTTAATTACAGAACATTTGGTATATGACAACAAAAATTAACAATAAACAAAGGGCAAAAATAAAAAACTCTACCATTTTCTGCAACAGAATGGTGTCGCAGCCCTTCAAACCATATGTTATGAAAACAACACTTATATTCAGTTTCAAATGTTGTAAATTTTTTCAGTTACATTGTTAAATAATGTGACAATTTACAAAAGAAAAAAACAACAGCAAAAATGGGCAATTATGCGCAAAAATCAGAAAATTTTGTATGAAAACTCGTAGTACCAAAAGAAAGAAATTCTTCTGTTAGGACAGTCGGCCACAAATTTAGTTTTTTTCTATAAGGAGGGAAGGTTGACCTGTACTTACTGAGAAAAAGCAAAATGTTGACTAAAATAATATAAAAAATTGACAAGTTCAAAAAAATCAGAAATTTCCGTAAAACAAATACATTCAATAACATAAGAGATATAAGGTAATAACCGAATGAATACAAAAAGTTCACTTGCACCTCTTTAGGAAGAAATTTAGATCTTTGAGTGGTTAATCATAAAAATCAGACTGTCAAAAGAATAACAATTGAAGGCAAAAGACTAGAATTCAGTTAAATTTAACAAAAACTATTCCTCAAAGCCATAAAAACCCTTTGGTTCTCTGAAAACAAACTGTATCTACATTCGGCCTCAAATTTACGTAAATTGGAGCTGTCATTAACGAAGCCGTGAATATAAAACATTGTCAGTAATTATCATTAAAAAACAAAAGCAAAATATTTTGACAAAGGCAGCATCAAAATAAAAACCAAAAAGTCTCTGATTCTAAGAGTCCATGATATTATCGAACCCCTCCTTGATTTTGTCGCGCGTCCAGCAAACCGACCAAGTGTTCCAAGTATTTGCGAATTAGACCAACTTTTGAGTGGAATTCTTCAAATATTGAAAAAAGATGCATTTTGTATAATTATCGAGTTAAATCTGCAAAAAACGGCAAAGTTTTAATTCCGGAAGACTTCATACGGCGCCTAATTACATTAAGCGCTTTTTCTGTGATTAGCGAGTCTGTTTTAAGGTTTCTAGGTCACTTAGTCTGGCAACTTTAACAAAGTGGACCAAAAAAGCAAATTTTGTGCCATTTTTGAAAAAAGTTTGAATTTTGAAAATTTTAAAATTTTAGCCAAAAAAACGTCAATCAAACAATTCAGCAACACTCTTCTATCTCTAACGGTAACACCAACACATTGCCGTTAGAAATTTTAATTTCTTTTGAATTAATTAGCGAAATTGTTCCAAATTTTAGCAAAAAATACTGAAAATGTGAACAAAAACAGTCGAATGTTCACAAAATTTTAAACCTCGATAACTCCCTGTAAAACACGAAAATCGAAAAAAAACTTTTTAATTCCGTATTATACGCTGGATGGGCTTTTTAATGATACCACTCACAATTCTCTCCGATGAAAAGATTGGTCGGCCAAAATTGACTGAACAAAAAAAAACCAGTTGAGTATATAGTTCCTCCCTCCCAATAAAGTGGGGGTCGGAACAATAAAAGATCGATCAAAATAGGGAAAGCATTCGTTTTATACAATAGAATTTGTTTCAAAATGCTCATCCTTTAGGAAAACTCGACACACAATTTGCTGTTGTAAACAGCTTTATTGTTCCGACCCCACTCGTGGGGGGAGGAACTATACACTCAAATGGGTTTTTGTTCAAACGATTTTGACCGATCGATATTTCATCGTAGAGAAATATGAGTAGTATCATAAAAAGCTTGTCCATTGTAGAATTCGAAATTGAAACGATTTTTTTTGAATTTCGTATTTTCGAGGAGTTATCGAGGTTTAAAGTTTTGTGTGATCACGTGATAACATGATTTTGTTCACATTTGGCGTAATTTTTGTTCAAAAGTAAGGCTTTTCTATAAATATATTATTTCAAAACTACATTTCACACTAAAAAATGAAACAATTTTGTGTTACCAATAGATCGATAAAAACGCTAGTTCAGGTCAGATGAGGAAGTTTACTATAAAAAACTCGAATTCATTTAGAGAGCTGCTTTTAAAAAAACTCTTTTTATATTTATGATTGTTTTTTTAGTCACTTAGAGACTAGTTATTTTCGTATCGAGGTTCCGTTTATGAAATCCCTCGATTACAGTCTAAGGCCACCCAATGAACAAAAAATTCGTTTTCAAGGAATCGCTCATGTTTTTTTTGTCTTCGACTCATGAGCTTCCAAAATTTTTAATGAAATTTTGATTCTCTTTTTTTGAGATTAAACTAAGTTGTGCGAGTCCTATGGCATCGACTCGCTAATTAAAAGTGCAATCGGCTTACCAATGTGCCTTAGATAAACCTATATAGTGCTTTGAGTGGACAGCTAATGGCTGTGAAGACTTCAAAATTCGAAATTTTTCTGAACTTTAACCGATATTAAACTTATTTTCATGAACAGTAAAGCAGTCTCAGTAAGTACAGGACCACCTTTCTTTTTACTGCAACCAAAGTTAATTTGGTAAGCAGTTTTATCATCTAATTATTGGTTTTATGATTTCGATATGATATGCCATGAGATTTCATAATTTTTTTAAATATTTTTGGATATTTTTTTGTAACTTTGGTTCCTTTTGAAAACTTCTCATTATCCTAATATTGATTGTTCTGATTGGCTTATAGACGACGTCCAATGGATCATAGATAAAGTTTTCAGAGAACTGCCTATGGTATCAATGTCTTCGACACTTTCTTTTCGCACTTTTCTACGGAATTTTTGCTTTATGCATGTATTTGTCTTGTTTTCAAAACCATAGG
This sequence comes from Convolutriloba macropyga, assembly GCF_964194025.1. NCBI lineage: Eukaryota > Metazoa > Xenacoelomorpha > Acoela > Convolutidae > Convolutriloba > Convolutriloba macropyga. The sequence goes on along the minus strand of NC_134477.1, from coordinate 59,486,145 downwards.
ACTAATTGTGATGTCTTATAGATGAGAAACATCTTCGTCTTCCCATCGAGTCATAACGTAGTGTATTTCTTTTACTTCCGTTGAAAGCTCTTGAATTTAATGGCTGTTCAAACTTATTCAAAATAACTTTTTAGAATTTTTTTGTACATTAACCAATTTTAAACTTATTTTCGTGAACCGTAAGTCAGTCTCAGTAATGAAAAGACCTCCTTCATTTCTACTGCAATTAAAATAAATCTGGCTAGCGGTTTTATCTTCTAACTTGGTATTATGACTTCGATGCCACAAGTTTTCATTTTTTTAAAATTTTTTTTTTTAAATTTGGTTCCCTTTGAAATTTTATTACATTATCCTAATATTGATGGTTCACAGTGGCTTATATAAGGCGTTCAATGGATCATAGCTGAGGTTTTCAGAGAAAAGTTTATGGTTTAAATGGCTTCAACACTTTCTTGCACTTTTCTAAAATTTTTGATTTTTGCCTACTTTTGTTGTTGTTCTCATAACCATTAGACTTATTTGATGTATTATTGATAACTTAAAGATGACAAACATCCTTGTCTCCTTATCAAGGCATAAGTTGGCCTACTTTATGAATTCAATTGAGAGCTAGTGTACTTAGTGGCTGTTAAGACTTATTGGACGCTAACCATTATTAAACTTATTTTCATGAACTGTAAGTCAGTCTCAGCAATGAAAGGACCCTCTTTCTTTTTACTGCAACCAAACTTAACCTGGTAAGCGATTTTATTTTCTAACTACTGGTTGTATGACTTCGATGCCACGATTTTTCAGCATATTTTTTAAAATTTTTTGGATATTTTTTTGTTATCTCAATATCCTAATAATGATAGTTCCATTGAAGACGTCCAATGGATCATAGATAATGTTTTCAGAGAAACGCTTATGGTTTCAATGGCTTCAACGCGTTCTTCTCGTACTTTTCTAATGAAGTTTTCGTTTTTGCATGTAATTGTTATTGTTGTTTTCATACTAAAAAGACTTAATTGTGATGTCCTGTTGATGACTTAGGACTGATAAACCTTCTTGCCTTCTCCTTGGGGCATAACTTAGCGTACTTTTTGCCTTCCGTTCAAGCTATTGAATTTAACGGCGTTGATAAAGCGGGTTTTCTCAAAAATTTTGTGGTTTCATTATATTTGTTCAAACATGTGTATTTTCTGAAGTCATATTGTCAAAAAAGAAGAACTCCATTGCTGTTAAAAAATTCCATTGAGATTTAAAAAATTTTAACCAAAAATTCCTTTAATTGGCTTGACACTTTTCTCGCTCATTTTTTTGAATTTGCTGTTTTTGCCTTTTTTAAATTCTTCATGTAGTCGTAAAATGATTACTCGTCTCATAAGCTGCTCATTGAGGATTGAATGAATGATGTTGCTGAGTGCACTCAGTTGATAGCGAATGGTATTAATGTTTACGATAGTTTTCGTTCTCAAAGAGTTTTTTAATACTTTTCAGATTTTGTTCTTTTCGTCAACTTGTAATTTATTCTCATCATTGAGAGGTTCCATCCAATTCCTTGTACTTCAAAAACTATTTTTCCATTGATATCATGTCGTAACTGCTGTTTTGTTTGTTGGACAAAATGCGTTTTCATAACAGTTTTGTGAGTGTTCAATATTAGTGTTTCTTTTTCCTCTTCTTTTAGCACTTTAGTCTTTCTAATGAATCTTGTCGAATCTTGTGAGCGCTGTAATGAGGCGTGGTATTATGCAATTCAATTAGTAGTTCGGCTTTAAAACGATTTTTTTAATCTCAAATGTCTACTATTAATTATCTCATCATTAGGTTGACAATTGAGTCAAAAAAGTACGAGCTCAGGTCGGAACATCATGTGCGAACGCACTTTAACGAGCAGCCTTGTTTCAACTACAAATTCATCACAGAACCTCCAAGCAATTCCAATACTTTCTATCTGGAACGGTTTAAAAATCAATCAAACCATTAAGAACAACGTCATCTACAGAAAATTCAAAACGCAGACTAAAAGATTTTTGTTATCTGATCTCACCGAAAGTATATCAAAGCTCCAAGGTGAATAGTTAGAACTTCAAATTATTGCTGAATCTAAAAAAAATCGACACTATTCAGAAAATACATGAAGACATTAGAATTCAAAAAGATTAAACAAAAAGATTAAAGAAAATTAAACAAAACTCTTGACAAAGATACCATTTAGTCATTAGAAGCAATTAATTCCGGCTGGAACTATATTCTGACTGCATGCTAGCACAGCTATTTATCAGAGACCATCCTTACTTTAGTAATCATTTTGCAAAAAAAGGCAAAACAAAACGAAATAAAAAATAGGGGAACCAATTATTTCGCACTAAAGCTTTCTTCTAAAACAAAATCATGAGCAATTAATATCTTAAATAGTCTCATATGCTTGTATTATTAAATGATCTGTTAGTTGTAGAAGTGAAGAAATGCTTTCCAGTCTTTATGTTTTGCGATCTTTTCCTGGGCAATATAGAGACTTATCTGCCAAAAATTCAAGATTTAGGCCAAAGGCTTCAAAAAATCGCTCCAGCAATCAATTTGTTTATTCAGATCAGTAGTATATATAAGTGGTATAGTCATAATACGGGGGGGGGACACTAAGATTGGAATGCATGAAGTGTCCCCCCCCCCCCCCCTAGGGGACACACTTTTGGGACATTTTTTGCAACGCAAATTTTTTTTTGTAAGTTTACAACGCCCCCCGGCACCCCTCCTAATTTTTGATTTTATTCAAAATTTTGGTGCTTTATTCGGCTAATTCATTCATCGGTGCTGTAAACTAGTTCAAACACTTTGCAACTTTTGCAACTATTTTCCCGCCATATTGTGCAGAGCTAGACAAACGCGCGTTACTATGTCCCACTTTTATACCGTAAATCTCGCCATTTCAATGCTGTATTGTACGCCCCTGCTAACTTTTGCAAATTTTAAGCGTGCATTTATCCGATTTTAACAAAACCTAACCCAATTTTTAGCCAAAAATGTTCCAAATTTTCGGTTTTCTGTCCCCCCACTGAATTTTTGCGGCAAGATCTTAGAAAAATTTGCCGACAGATCAAAAATTCAAGATTATGGGAACATAATAAAGGGATTCAGGGGACCCAGGAAAACTAGCTGACAAACATTTTTGGCTAAAAAAAACATTGGCTTCGATTGTTAAAAAAACTTTGTCTGGTCATACTCGAAACCCAGCTTTTACTCACTTTTTCATATAACAACTGAAGGTTCGTAACGTCTGTTAAATAACTCACTTTTTATATTGTTTCTTTGGATTATCGTCAAATTTAGTCTTAATAAGTTTACGCTTTCGATAGTTGGTCATCTTTGCTTTTGGTTTCGATTCTGGAATCTTTTCCGTTAGTGCTGCCAAACAAATACCCAAAAACCAGAGTTCTGCTTTGTAAAAAATTACTATCTCTGCTAGAATAATGAACCGTGTTAGAATAATAAAAACTATGCCACATTCGGGGGGGGGGACAATAACGGAAAAGGTCACTCCAGATTTATTGTCTTTTAGTACGTATTTACTGGCATGATCCAGGAGCTTGTTAAAAATTCCCGAATCGCTATTGAACAACGGGACGAAGCTCGCAGACAAAGAGATACAGCAATGCAGCAGTACAATCAGCTGTCATCATTGATAACGGAAAAGAATGCAAGAATTACCAACTTGAATGCTGAGTTGAAGCGAGCTATTCAAGAACGGAATGATGCCGTCTATTTAAAACACGGCATAGAACAACGATTTTCACAAACCTTGAGTGATTTTGAGTGGGCCATGCGAGAACGAAGAAGAGCTATAAACGACAAAAATGAGTGTCTTGAAGCTTTGGAAACCTTACGCCACGAACGTAACGCCGCCTAGGATACAGTCGCACGACTCAAAGATGAATTGAACGCGAGTAATCAACAGAAGGAGATTCTGATGGCTGGGCGGTCCGGTCTCAATGAGCCTGCAGTACGGCATGCTTCAGTTTCGGAACCTATTGTGGCTCAACGCAAAGCGGCTCGGTTAGCAGACGAGAAAAATCATTCTCTGAAAAAGCAGAAACTAATTTAGTTTGACCCAGAGATACAACGAACTCGTCAAACATTAGTATTAACTCCCAAAAGTGACAATCTTTATGATAACTGTTACTCTCATTCCGGTTGTTGTCCGTTCAATATTTGAACATTAAATAAACGTTTCTACTTTTCTTTTTTAATCAGCGGGTAAAATTGCTCTTACTACCCGAAGCTATCTGGTGGTTTCTAAAGCGATTTTGAACTTGTACATATCAAGAGTATTGGTGAGAAAAACTTGTATATGCAATCCTAATCTACCCGCTGGTTACCTAAGCGAGTTTTAACTTGTGCATATAAAGGGTATTGGTGAAAAAAAAACTTGTGTATTGGATCCTAAGCCCCCTGCTGGCTACCCAAGCGAGTTTTAACTTGTACATATAAAGAGTATTGGTAAAAAATAACTTGTGTATTGGATGCTAAGCCAACTGCTGGTTACCCAAGCGAGTTTTAACTTGTATATATAAAGGGTATTGGTGAAAAATAACTTGTGTATTGGATCCCAAGCCAACTGCTGGTTACCCAAGCGAGTTTTAACTTGTATATATAAAGGATCTTGGTGAAAAATAACTTGTGTATTGGATCCTAAGCTACCTAGGGGTTACCTAAGCGAGTTTTAACTTGTACATATCAAGAGTATTGGGGGAAAATAACTTGTGTATTGGATCCTAAGCTACCTAGGGGTTACCTAAACGAGTTTTAACTTGTACATATCAAGAGTATTGGGAAAAAATAACTTGTGTATTGGATCCTAAGCTACCTAGGGGTTACCTAAGCGAGTTTTAACTTGTATATATAAAGAATATTGGTAAAAAATAACTTGTGTATTGAATCCCAAGCCAACTGCTGGTTACCCAAGCGAGTTTTAACTTGTATATATAAAGGATCTTGGTGAAAAATAACTTGTGTATTGGATCCTAAGCTACCTAGGGGTTACCTAAGCGAGTTTTAACTTGTACATATCAAGAGTATTGGGGGAAAATAACTTGTGTATTGGATCCTAAGCTACCTAGGGGTTACCTAAACGAGTTTTAACTTGTACATATCAAGAGTATTGGGAAAAATTAACTTGTGTATTGGATCCTAAGCTACCTACTGGTTACCTAAGCGAGTTTTAACTTGTATATATAAAGGGTCTTGGTGAAAAATAACTTGTGCATTGGACCCCAAGCCAACTGCTGGTTACCCAAGCGAGTTTTAACTTGTGCATATAAAGGGTATTGGTGAAAAAAAACTTGTGTATTGGATCCTAAGCCCCCTGCTGGCTACCCAAGCGAGTTTTAACTTGTACATATAAAGAGTATTGGTAAAAAATAACTTGTGTATTGGATGCTAAGCCAACTGCTGGTTACCCAAGCGAGTTTTAACTTGTATATATAAAGGGTATTGGTGAAAAATAACTTGTGTATTGGATCCCAAGCCAACTGCTGGTTACCCAAGCGAGTTTTAACTTGTATATATAGGATCTTGGTGAAAAATAACTTGTGTATTGGATCCTAAGCTACCTAGGGGTTACCTAAGCGAGTTTTAACTTGTACATATCAAGAGTATTGGGGGAAAATAACTTGTGTATTGGATCCTAAGCTACCTAGGGGTTACCTAAACGAGTTTTAACTTGTACATATCAAGAGTATTGGGAAAAAATAACTTGTGTATTGGATCCTAAGCTACCTAGGGGTTACCTAAGCGAGTTTTAACTTGTATATATAAAGAATATTGGTAAAAAATAACTTGTGTATTGAATCCCAAGCCAACTGCTGGTTACCCAAGCGAGTTTTAACTTGTATATATAAAGGGTCTTGGTGAAAAATAACTTGTGTATTGGATCCTAAGCTACCTAGGGGTTACATAAGCGAGTTTTAACTTGTACGTATCAAGAGTATTGGGGAAAAATAACTTGTCTATTGGATCCTAAGCTACCTAGGGGTTACCTAAACGAGTTTTAACTTGTACATATCAAGAGTATTGGGGAAAAATAACTTGTGTATTGGATCCTAAGCTACCTAGGGGTTACCTAAGCGAGTTTTAACTTGTATATATAAAGAGTATTGGTACAAAATAACTTGTGTATTGGATCCCAAGCCAACTGCTGGTTACCCAAGCGAGTTTTAACTTGTATATATAAGGGTCTTGGTGAAAAATAACTTGTGTATTGGATCCTAAGCTACCTAGGGGTTACCTAAGCGAGTTTTAACTTGTATATATAAAGGGTCTTGGTGAAAAATAACTTGTGTATTGGATCCTAAGCTACCTAGGGGTTACCTAAGCGAGTTTTAACTTGTATATATAAAAGGTATTGGTGAAAAATAACTTGTGTATTGGATCCTAAGCTACCTGCTGGCTACCTAAGCAAGTTTTAACTTGTATATATAAAGGTTCTTGGTGAAAATTAACTTGTGTATTGGATCCTAAGCTACCTACTGGTTACCTAAGCGAGTTTTAACTTGTATATATAAAGGGTCTTGGTGAAAAATAACTTGTGTATTGGATCCCAAGCCATCTGCTGGTTACCCAAGCGAGTGTTAACTTGTATATATAAAGGGTCTTGGTGAAAAATAACTTGTGTATTGGATCCCAAGCCAACTGCTGGTTACCCAAGCGAGTTTTAACTTGTATATATAAAGGGTCTTGGTGAAAAATAACTTGTGTATTGGATCCTAAGCTACCTCGGGGTTACCTAAACGAGTTTTAACTTGTACATATCAAGAGTATTGGAGAAAAATAACTTGTGTATTGGATCCTAAGCTACCTGCTGGCTACCTAAGCGAGTTTTAACTTGTATAAATAAAGGTTCTTGGTGAAAAATAACTTGTGTATTGGATCCTAAGCTACCTAGGGGTTACCTAAGCGAGTTTTAACTTGTACATATCAAGAGTATTGGGGGAAAATAACTTGTGTATTGGATCCTAAGCTACCTGCTGGCTACCTAAGCGAGTTTTAACTTGTATAAATAAAGGTTCTTGGTGAAAAATAACTTGTGTATTGGATCCTAAGCTACCTAGGGGTTACCTAAGCGAGTTTTAACTTGTACATATCAAGAGTATTGGGGGAAAATAACTTGTGCATTGGATCCTAAGCTACCTGCTGGTTACCCAAGCGAGTTTTAACTTGTACATATGAAGAGTATTGGTGAAAAACATCTTGTGTATTGGGTCTTAAGCAACTTGAGCAGCGTGGGAAGCAGAAGGCTGAGCGAAGCGGAGAGCAATCCAGGGAGAGCATGACGGAGAGAGAGGAGGGAGCAGGGCGGTGGATCAAAAGCTGTGAGCGAGGGTAGAGCAGAACGGAGAGCAAAGCTGAGAGCAAGTGGGGAGCAGGATGGGTATGGGAAACAGAAGCTGGGAGCATGTGGGGAAAGAAAACGATGCTATGGTTAGTTCTGTTAAAACTTTCTATCTTTTTCACGGCAACCTTTTTTTCTAAAACTTTTTCCAATCTCCTCGGAAGGAATTATTCTTTCCACTTCATTTGATGCTGCTCTTATTTGTACAATTAGTTGTTCATGATTTCTATATTTTGGGGAATTAATTATAAAGTCTTGTCTGGAGAAACAAGTATTGAGATAAACAGTCTAAAGAGTAGCAGGAACTGTACTCGCTTGACGCCAGTAAACTCTTTGCCTTCTTGACTTTGGCAACCCCAATGATCAAGAAGCGGACCTTGCTGGTTTAGAGAAACCCTATTGCGAAAATTAGACGACACCAGTTCACAAACTTTTAACACGCACCACCATTCACAAACACTCACTGAGCTCACTTAGACACTTAGATCAGTTGTAGGGTAGATTATGACAGATTGCTACAATCAACACAGATGATCTACGGAGGTAACTATGAACATGTGTTTTTCGCGTCTCTATACCATGACAACGAAGAAAAAACGCTTCTCTCCTGATTCTCAACGCGCACTTTTTTCGCGCTTATCTTTTACGGTGTAAAACTTATTCATCCATTCCCCTGCAGACTACCTAATCGATACTTAGCATTTCTCAAAAGGGGTATAGGGGGTAAAAAAACTTATTCATTCATGCCTGCTCCCCCTGCAGCCTACCTAATCGATACTTAGCATTTCTCAAAAGGGGTATAGGGGGTAAAAAAAACTTATTCATTCATACCTGCTCCCCCTGCAGCCTATCTAATCGATGTTTAGCGTTTCTCAAAAGGGGTATAGGGGGTAAAAAAAACTTATTCATTCATACCTGCTCCCCCTGCAGCCTATCTAATCGATATTTAGCGTTTCTCAAAAAGGGTATAGGGGGTAAAAAAAACTTTTTCATTCATACCTGGTGCCCCTGCAGCCTATCTAATCTATACTTAGCGTTTCTCAAAAAGGGTATAGGGGGTTAAAAAAACTTATTCATGCATACCTGGTCCCCCTGCAGCCTATCTAATCGATACTTAGCATCTCTCAAAAGGGGTATAGGGGTAAAAAAAACTCATTCATTCATACCTGCTCCCCCCTGCAGCCTACCTAATCGATACTTAGCGTTTCTCTAAAAGGGTATAGGGGGTAAAAAAACTTATTCATGCCTGCTCCCCCTGCAGCCTACCTAATCAATACTTAGCATTTCTCAAAAGGGGTATAGGGGGTAAAAAAAATTATTCATTCATACCTGCTCCCCCTGCAGCCTATTTAATCGATGCTTAGCAATTCTCAAAAGGGGTATAGGGGATTAAAAAACTTATTCATTCATACCTGGTCCCCCTGCAGCCTATCTAATCGATACTTAGCGTTTCTCAAAAAGGGTATAGGGGTTAAAAAAAACTTATTCATTCATACCTGGTCCCCCTGCAGCCTATCTAATCGATACTTAGCATTTCTCAAAAGGGGTATAGGGGGTAAAAAAAATTATTCATTCATACCTGCTCCCCCTGCAGCCTATTTAATCGATGCTTAGCAATTCTCAAAAGGGGTATAGGGGATTAAAAAACTTATTCATTCATACCTGGTCCCCCCGGCAGCCTATCTAATCTATACTTAGCGTTTCTCAAAAAGGGTATAGGGGGTTAAAAAAACTTATTCATGCATACCTGGTCCCCCTGCAGCCTATCTAATCGATACTTAGCATCTCTCAAAAGGGGTATAGGGGTAAAAAAAACTCATTCATTCATACCTGCTCCCCCCTGCAGCCTACCTAATCGATACTTAGCGTTTCTCTAAAAGGGTATAGGGGGTAAAAAAACTTATTCATGCCTGCTCCCCCTGCAGCCTACCTAATCGATACTTAGCATTTCTCAAAAGGGGTATAGGGGGTAAAAAAAATTATTCATTCATACCTGCTCCCCCTGCAGCCTATTTAATCGATGCTTAGCAATTCTCAAAAGGGGTATAGGGGATTAAAAAACTTATTCATTCATACCTGGTCCCCCTGCAGCCTATCTAATCGATACTTAGCGTTTCTCAAAAAGGGTATAGGGGTTAAAAAAAACTTATTCATTCATACCTGGTCCCCCTGCAGCCTATCTAATCGATACTTAGCATTTCTCAAAAGGGGTATAGGGGGTAAAAAAACTTATTCATTCATACCTGCTCCCCCCTGCTGCCTACCTAATCGATACTTAGCTTGGTGAAAAATAACTTGTGTATTGGATCCTAAGCTACCTAGGGGTTACCTAAGCGAGTTTTAACTTGTATATATAAAAGGTATTGGTGAAAAATAACTTGTGTATTGGATCTTAAGCTACCTGCTGGCTACCTAAGCAAGTTTTAACTTGTATATATAAAGGTTCTTGGTGAAAATTAACTTGTGTATTGGATCCTAAGCTACCTACTGGTTACCTAAGCGAGTTTTAACTTGTATATATAAAGGGTCTTGGTGAAAAATAACTTGTGTATTGGACCCCAAGCCAACTGCTGGTTACCCAAGCGAGTTTTAACTTGTATATATAAAGGGTCTTGGTGAAAAATAACTTGTGTATTGGATCCTAAGCTACCTGCTGGCTACCTAAGCGAGTTTTAACTTGTATAAATAAAGGTTCTTGGTGAAAAATAACTTGTGTATTGGATCCTAAGCTACCTAGGGGTTACCTAAGCGAGTTTTAACTTGTACATATCAAGGCTGAGCGAAGCGGAGAGCAATCCAGGGAGAGCATGACGGAGAGCGAGGAGGGAGCAGGGCGGTGGATCAAAAGCTGTGAGCGAGGGTAGAGCAGAACGGAGAGCAAAGCTGAGAGCAAGTGGGGAGCAGGATGGGTATGGGAAACAGAAGCTGGGAGCATGTGGGGAAAGAAAACACGGCAACCTTTTTTTCTAAAGCTTTTCCCAATCTCCTCGGAAGGAATTATTCTTTCCACTTCATTTGATGCTGCTCTTATTTGTACAATTAATTGTTCATGATTTCTATATTTTGGGGAATTAATTATAAAGTCTTGTCTGGAGAAACAAGTATTGAGATAAACAGTCTAAAGAGTAGCAGGAACTGTACTCGCTTGACGCCAGTAAACTCTTTGCCTTCTTGACTTTGGCAACCCCAATGATCAAGAAGCGGACCTTGCTGGTTTAGAGAAACCCTATTGCGAAAATTAGACGACACCAGTTCACAAACTTTTAACACGCACCACCATTCACAAACACTCACTGAGCTCACTTAGACACTTAGATCAGTTGTAGGGTAGATTATGACAGATTGCTACAATCAACACAGATGATCTACGGAGGTAACTATGAACATGTGTTTTTCGCGTCTCTATACCATGACAACGAAGAAAAAACGCTTCTCTCCTGATTCTCAACTCGCACTTTTTTCGCGCTTATCTTTTACGGTGTAAAACTTATTCATCCATTCCCCTGCAGACTACCTAATCGATACTTAGCATTTCTCAAAAGGGGTATAGGGGGTAAAAAAACTTATTCATTCATGCCTGCTCCCCCTGCAGCCTACCTAATCGATACTTAGCATTTCTCAAAAGGGGTATAGGGGGTAAAAAAAACTTTTTCATTCATACCTGCTCCCCCTGCAGCCTATCTAATCGATATTTAGCGTTTCTCAAAAAGGGTATAGGGGGTAAAAAAAACTTATTCATTCATACCTGGTCCCCCCTGCAGCCTACCTAATCGATACTTAGCGTTTCTCAAAAGGGGTATAGGGGATAAAAAAAACTTTTTTATTCATACCTGGTCCCCCTGCAGCCTATCTAATCGATACTTAGCATTTCTCAAAAGGGGTATAGGGGTAAAAAACTCTTTCATTCATACCTGCTCCCCCCTGCAGCCTACCTAATCGATACTTAGCGTTTCTCTAAAGGGGTATAGGGGGTAAAAAAACTTATTCATTCATGCCTGCTCCCCCTGCAGCCTATCTAATCGATACTTAGCATTTCTCAAAAGGGGTATAGGGGGTAAAAAAAATTATTCATTCATACCAGCTCTCCCTGCAGCCTATTTAATCGATGCTTAGCAATTCTCAAAAGGGGTATAGGGGATTAAAAAACTTATTCATTCATACCTGGTCCCCCTGCAGCCTATCTAATCGATACTTAGCGTTTCTGAAAAAGGGCATAGGGGGTTAAAAAAACTTATTCATTCATACCTGGTCCCCCTGCAGCCTATCTAATCGATACTTAGCATTTCTCAAAAGGGGTATAGGGGGTAAAAAAACTTATTCATTCATACCTGCTCCCCCTGCTGCCTACCTAATCGATACTTAGCGTTTATCCAAAGGGGTATAGGGGGTAAAAAAAACTTATTCATTCATGCCTGCTCCCCCTGCAGCCTACCTAATCGATACTTAGCATTTCTCAAAAGGAGTATAGGGGGTAAAAAACTTACTCATTCATACCTGCTCCCCCTGCAGCCTATTTAATCGATGCTTAGCAATTCTCAAAAGGGGTATAGGGGGTAAAAAAACTTATTCATTCATACCTGGTCCCCCCTGCAGCCTACCTAATCGATACTTAGCATTTCTCAAAAGGGGTATAGGGGGTGAAAAAAACTTATTCATTCATACCTGCTCCCCCCTGCTGCCTACCTAATCGATAATAAGCGTTTCTCTAAAGGGGTATAGGGGGTAAAAAAACATTCATTCATACCTTGTCCCCCTGCAGCCTATCTAATCGATACTTAGCATTTCTCAAAAGGGGTATAGGGGGTAAAAAAACTTATTCATTCATACCTGCTCCCCCCTGCTGCCTACCTAATCGATACTTAGCGTTTCTCTAAAGGGGTATAGGGGGTAAAAAAACTTATTCATTCATGCCTGCTCCCCCTGCAGCCTACCTAATCGAAACTTAGCATTTCTCAAAAGGGGTATAGGGGGTAAAAAACTTAATCATTCATACCTGCTCCCCCTGCAGCCTATTTAATCGATGCTTAGCAATTCTCAAAAGGGGTATAGGGGGTAAAAAAATTTATTCATACCTGGTCCCCCCAGCAGCCTACCTAATCGATACTTAGCATTTCTCAAAAGGGGTATAGGGGGTAAAAAAAACTTATTCATTCATACCTGGTCCCTCCTGCAGCCTACCTAATCGATACTTAGCATTTCTCAAAAGGGGTATAGGGGGTAAAAAAATTTCTTCATTCATACCTGGTCCCCCTGCAGCCTATCTAATCGATACTTAGCGTTTCTCAAAAAGGGTATAGGGGGTTAAAAAAACTTATTCATTCATACCTGGTCCCCCTGCAGCCTATCTAATCGATACTTAGCATTTCTCAAAAGGGGTATAGGGGGTAAAAAAACTTATTCATTCATACCTGCTCCCCCCTGCAGCCTACCTAATCGATACTTAGCGTTTCTCTAAAGGGGTATAGGGGGTAAAAAAACTTATTAATTCATGCCTGCTCCCCCTGCAGCCTACCTAATCGATACTTAGCATTTCTCAAAAGGGGTATAGGGGGTAAAAAAACTTATTCATTCATACCTGCTCCCCCTGCAGCCTATTTAATCGATGCTTAGCAATTCTCAAAAGGGGTATAGGGGATAAAAAAAACTTATTCATTCATACCTGGTCCCCCTGCAGCCTATCTAATCGATACTCAGCGTTTCTCAAAAAGGGTATAGGGGCTTAAAAAAACTTATTCATTCATACCTGGTCCCCCTGCAGCCTATCTAATCGATACTCAGCGTTTCTCAAAAAGGGTATAGGGGGTAAAAAAAACTTATTCATTCATACCTGGTCCCCCCGGCAGCCTACCTAATCGATACTTAGCGTTTCTCAAAAGGGGTATAGGGGATAAAAAAAACTTTTTCATTCATACCTGGTCCCCCTGCAGCCTATCTAATCGATACTTAGCATTTCTCAAAAGGGGTATAGGGGTAAAAAAACTCATTCATTCATACCTGCTCCCCCCTGCAGCCTACCTAATCGATACTTAGCGTTTCTCTAAAGGGGTATAGGGGTAAAAAAACTTATTCATTCATGCCTGCTCCCCCTGCAGCCTACCTAATCGATACTTAGCATTTCTCAAAAGGGGTATAGGGGGTAAAAAAAATTATTCATTCATACCAGCTCTCCCTGCAGCCTATTTAATCGATGCTTAGCAATTCTCAAAAGGGGTATAGGGGATTAAAAAACTTATTCATTCATACCTGGTCCCCCTGCAGCCTATCTAATCGATACTTAGCGTTTCTGAAAAAGGGCATAGGGGGTTAAAAAAACTTATTCATTCATACCTGGTCCCCCTGCAGCCTATCTAATCGATACTTAGCATTTCTCAAAAGGGGTATAGGGGGTAAAAAAACTTATTCATTCATACCTGCTCCCCCCTGCTGCCTACCTAATCGATACTTAGCGTTTCTCCAAAGGGGTATAGGGGGTAAAAAAAAACTTATTCATTCATGCCTGCTCCCCCTGCAGCCTACCTAATCGATACTTAGCATTTCTCAAAAGGAGTATAGGGGGTAAAAAACTTACTCATTCATACCTGCTCCCCCTGCAGCCTATTTAATCGATGCTTAGCAATTCTCAAAAGGGGTATAGGGGGTAAAAAAACTTATTCATTCATACCTGGTCCCCCCTGCAGCCTACCTAATCGATACTTAGCATTTCTCAAAAGGGGTATAGGGGGTGAAAAAAACTTATTCATTCATACCTGCTCCCCCCTGCTGCCTACCTAATCGATAATAAGCGTTTCTCTAAAGGGGTATAGGGGGTAAAAAAACATTCATTCATACCTGGTCCCCCTGCAGCCTATCTAATCGATACTTAGCATTTCTCAAAAGGGGTATAGGGGGTAAAAAAACTTATTCATTCATACCTGCTCCCCCCTGCTGCCTACCTAATCGATACTTAGCGTTTCTCTAAAGGGGTATAGGGGGTAAAAAAACTTATTCATTCATGCCTGCTCCCCCTGCAGCCTACCTAATCGAAACTTAGCATTTCTCAAAAGGGGTATAGGGGGTAAAAAACTTAATCATTCATACCTGCTCCCCCTGCAGCCTATTTAATCGATGCTTAGCAATTCTCAAAAGGGGTATAGGGGGTAAAAAAATTTATTCATACCTGGTCCCCCCAGCAGCCTACCTAATCGATACTTAGCATTTCTCAAAAGGGGTATAGGGGGTAAAAAAAACTTATTCATTCATACCTGATCCCTCCTGCAGCCTACCTAATCGATACTTAGCATTTCTCAAAAGGGGTATAGGGGGTAAAAAAATTTCTTCATTCATACCTGGTCCCCCTGCAGCCTATCTAATCGATACTTAGCGTTTCTCAAAAAGGGTATAGGGGGTTAAAAAAACTTATTCATTCATACCTGGTCCCCCTGCAGCCTATCTAATCGATACTTAGCATTTCTCAAAAGGGGTATAGGGGGTAAAAAAACTTATTCATTCATACCTGCTCCCCCCTGCAGCCTACCTAATCGATACTTAGCGTTTCTCTAAAGGGGTATAGGGGGTAAAAAAACTTATTAATTCATGCCTGCTCCCCCTGCAGCCTACCTAATCGATACTTAGCATTTCTCAAAAGGGGTATAGGGGGTAAAAAAACTTATTCATTCATACCTGCTCCCCCTGCAGCCTATTTAATCGATGCTTAGCAATTCTCAAAAGGGGTATAGGGGATAAAAAAACTTATTCATTCATACCTGGTCCCCCTGCAGCCTATCTAATCGATACTCAGCGTTTCTCAAAAAGGGTATAGGGGCTTAAAAAAACTTATTCATTCATACCTGGTCCCCCTGCAGCCTATCTAATCGATACTCAGCGTTTCTCAAAAAGGGTATAGGGGGTAAAAAAAACTTATTCATTCATACCTGGTCCCCCCTGCAGCCTACCTAATCGATACTTAGCGTTTCTCAAAAGAGGTATAGGGGGTAAAAAAATTTCTTCATTCATACCTGGTCCCCCTGCAGCCTATCTAATCGATACTTAGCGTTTCTCAAAAAGGGTATAGGGGGCTAAAAAAACTTATTCATTCATACCTGGTCCCCCTGCAGCCTATCTAATCGATACTTAGCATTTCTCAAAAGGGGTATAGGGGGTAAAAAAACTTATTCATTCATACCTGCTCCCCCCTGCAGCCTACCTAATCGATACTTAGCGTTTCTCTAAAGGGGTATAGGGGGTAAAAAACTTATTAATTCATGCCTGCTCCCCCTGCAGCCTACCTAATCGATACTTAGCATTTCTCAAAAGGGGTATAGGGGGTAAAAAAACTTATTCATTCATACCTGCTCCCCCTGCAGCCTATTTAATCGATGCTTAGCAATTCTCAAAAGGGGTATAGGGGATAAAAAAACTTATTCATTCATACCTGGTCCCCCTGCAGCCTATCTAACCGATACTCAGCGTTTCTCAAAAAGGGTATAGGGGCTTAAAAAAACTTATTCATTCATACCTGGTCCCCCTGCAGCCTATCTAATCGATACTTAGCATTTCTGAAAAGGGGTATAGGGGGTAAAAAAAACTTATTCATTCATACCTGCTCCCCCCTGCTGCCTACCTAATCGATACTTAGCGTTCCTCTAAAGGGGTATAGGGGGTAAAAAAAACTTATTCATTCATGCCTGCTCCCCTGCAGCCTACCTAATCGATACTTAGCATTTCTCAAAAGAAAATAGGGGGTAAAAAACTTATTCATTCATACCTGCTCCCCCTGCAGCCTATTTAATCGATGCTTAGCAATTCTCAAAAGGGGTATAGGGGGTAAAAAACTTATTCATTCATACCTGGTCCCCCCTGTAGCCTATCTAATCGATACTTAGCATTTCTCAAAAGGGGTATAGGGGGTAAAAAAAACTTATTCATGCCTGCTCCCCCTGCAGCCTACCTAATCGATACTTAGCATTTCTCAAAAGGGGTATAGGGGGTAAAAAAACTTATTCATTCATACCTGCTCCCCCTGCTGCCTACCTAATCGATACTTAGCGTTTCTCCAAAGGGGTATAGGGGGTAAAAAAAACTTATTCATTCATGCCTGCTCCCCTGCAGCCTACCTAATCGATACTTAGCATTTCTCAAAAGAAAATAGGGGGTAAAAAACTTATTCATTCATACCTGCTCCCCCTGCAGCCTATTTAATCGATGCTTAGCAATTCTCAAAAGGGGTATAGGGGGTAAAAAACTTATTCATTCATACCTGGTCCCTCCTGCAGCCTACCTAATCGATACTTAGCATTTCTCAAAAGGGGTATAGGGGGTAAAAAACTTATTCATTCATACCTGGTCCCCCCTGCAGCCTACTTAATCGATACTTAGCATTTCTCAAAAGGGGTATAGGGGGTAAAAAAACTTATTCATATCCTACTGTGTAATGATATGGATAGTGTGTTTTGTTGTAGAAAAATTTTTGTCTTCACTTGGAGGTGAAGTGAAATTTTTTTATTTACGGTACGTAGGCTCAACCCGAAGGGAGACAACCACATTACCACATATTTGATTGTCATAAACGATAGATAGAAACATGAGTTTATAGTGGGCCAGCATTATCAAAGTCTAGTGCGATTACTGACGTCTTCCTGATTTTCTGAGGAATATCACTGTCGTCGTCGGAAACAATTTCAAACTGTTTTGGGCTTGTGAGAGTTATTTTTGGTGTATTATTAAGGACGCTGTTCTCGTCTAGATTTGAGTCTGAGCTGCACTTTTGTTTTTTTCTTGGCGCATCAGGAGGGTTTTCGAGGGAAAACACTTCTGAAGTAGAGCAAATGTCGAGAAAACTTTCACTTCGATCTGATTCCTCAGCTTCATCGTCGATAAATAAGCACCTATCGTGGTCGAAATCGTCTTGCTCGCTCAACAGTTCAAAGTCAATCAGGTCCTCTTCAAGTTCATCATCGCTGTATGATCGTTGGTTGAGACCTGGGTCAGGCGCAGACCAGATCTCCTGCAGCTCTGTTTGTGGATTGTACTGAGTAGGCGGTGGGATCTGTTCCATGGAAGACTCCGCCAGGACTTCGTTGTCACTCTCATCGCTTGAACCCCACTCTGGATTGCAAGTAATCTGTCGGGCAAACATTTCATCTAGCAATTGCTTATGTCCGAATGGCAGCGTTGTTAATTTGTCCGGGCAAATATAACGCTTGTCGTCGTATCCAGACAACGATTTTTTATTGGTGACAACTGTCATCAACTGGTGTTTGCTTGATGCAATTCTTGTATTTAGCAGGCGTACTGTTTCTCCACCCAAGAGAACCTGCTTGTACAATTCATGAGTCATTCTCTGCCGCGCGTCTCTGGTGACCCCTTTAGCTGACTGCTTCGTATCACCTGTGAAAGTTTTTACCATAGATTGAACACCTGATTTCACCTGTAGCCACTAGACAACAGAAACTGACTTTAGAAAAAGTTTGAACCATCGATTACGTCTTCTCACGTCTTCTCTTCGTAATATATCCAAAAGAAAAACTGGTGAGTATATAAAGAAATATTTACCTTCGGAAAGTTTGATCGAGTAGAGCTTGGGCTTGAGACCTGCAAATTCAGAAACTGTGCGGCCAGCCATTTCATCCTTGAACTTGAGCGTTACTTTTGCATTGCTTCCATCGTATTGTGGATGGTTCCTTGGGAAGTTGGAGAAGTCAAAGAGCTGTGTCAATTGTTTTGATTCTATATCTGCAAAAAAGTCCTCTGTTTGCACCTCATAAACAAAGCTGTCAGTGTCAGAATAAAGCAGTCTGCAGTCAAAGTTCTGTTTCATGGTTTTGTAGTGGAACTCATACATAAATTTTTTTGAGAGGTCTAGGATACACGCTCCAACAATTGTACGTTTGTCCCATAAAATTTCGGTCTGGTTGAGACTTACTGTAGCCAGATCATCAGCAAGGATTTGAAAAGTTTTCAGCTCAGGTCTACTAGTCCATTTTAAGGCTTCTTGTTCATCACGTACCATCTTGACTTTAATCCGGTTGCGTTTGCCTTCACATGTTTTCCCAAAAGCGCTTTAACCATGAGCTTATAGAAATTCTCTTCAAATTTGTTCTGAGCTTCCTTGCGCTTTTGAGTGTTCAGCTGAACGTATGGCGCCAGCCACTTGGACTGTCTGAATGCAAGTGCTTGATGAAATTTGGTTACTTTTAGCCCTAGCTCAACGGACAACTTGAGCGTCTGATAATGCAGAGTATATTTCGTTTTTGGGAATAGAGTTTGAATAAATTTTTATTCGAAGGAGGCGCGTTCACTTGCATCTGCTCAAGGAGTTCCTGTTGGTATTCACTCAGCCAGTATGCATCAATTTTGTCCTTTGTTGGTGCTAATGGGAAGTCAGAGTGTAGATTGTGAACATCTTCGGGATAGTCCAGGTCTACTTCTACAATGTAGCCAACATCACTGTCACCTGCAGTCTCTAGAATTTTGTTGATTAGTTCAGGTTCAATTTCTGAATCCCATACCTGATCGAAATAGTCAAAATCGTTGAGTGGTAAGCAAAACTTCTCCATCACTCCACCATAAAGATTGTTTGCGTCGATCATTATAATGAAGGTTGATGGATTCTCTGCATCAAAATTTTCGAGATATTTATTGTTGGCTACTGCCAATCTTTTACTGTAAACGGAACTGATCCCTCCGCGGATCAGATTTTCTACCATGTCTAGGTGCTCGCGCTGGGTTAGCAACTCTATGGGGGCTTTGCAAGTTTTCAGCATTGCGTCACCTGATAGATTCGATGCAGTATAGTACTGGCAGCAGTCCAAACCATGTTTCGTAACAAACCTTTCGAAAGCAGAGTACAATGGCTGCTAACAGAAAAACATCTGTTTGCAGATAAATGTCGTAGTATTCACCGACAGTACTACATTCGAAAAGTTTAAATACTTCTACTGCGTGCTCGTATTCTTCCTGTGTAACGTTAACTTCAAACTGATGTAAACTGTTGGTCCACAGAGAACGCGGAGGCAGCTCGGACTCATCCAGTTTGTCGAAGTTGTCAATGTAGCTGTAAGGGAAGAAGCCTTTTTGCTTCAACTTGTCGACAGCACTTTCTGGCCATTCACTGAAGTGCTGCACCAACAACTTGAAAGCTTCGGCTGGCAGATTTTTAGCCAACGAGTCAAGAGATGAAGGAATGAACCGAAGAGAGTCCAGCAGTCTTATGTTTTCGTATACTGGTTGTTCCTTTTTGTTTTTGTCTAACCGCATTTTTATGAAAACTCCAATTTCGAGTGCTATATATTTTTCATCTGTGGTTGGGACTATTGTAATCCGGTTTCGCATGTTGCTTGCTTGAAGTGCTAGTATTACGTGGTGGAGATCATAGTTTGAAAGATTATGCGCAAATACTGGCGTGAAGTTCAAAATTTTGCGGTTGATGTTACATTCATTATGAGCCCAGCCAAGAAACTCGCCCGTGAAGTGACAATGATCTAGCACTGTTGGGTTTTCGATTGATTGATCTAATGGAGACTCACAAATCCAACAATTCTCAACGATTGCGATTGTCGGTATGCCATCAAAGTATCTGTTTTGTTGCTTTACGACATATATCGTCTTTGCCATCTTCTCGAGTGATTTCACGAACTTCTGCATTACTCCAGGACCTCGTTCACCTTCAAAATGAAATGGTTCTTCTTGACCTTGTGCAATGAACAGCAAGGCATAGCTGCATGGTTTGTGCATTTCAATAGCTCTTGTATCGGAGAACTGTGGGTCGTTTCTACAAGTCATGATCGGCTTAATGATTGACTCGAGATCAAAAAAGCCAACCACTGGGCAAACCAGCGAGCTTGTAGTTTTCTAAAGGTGAAGGAGTTTTTGTTCTCAGCTGGCATTCGCACAATAGCTGGCTTCTTCTCTTGACAACACGATATGTGTTTTTCGTATCTTGCTTTTGAACTAGAGACATGAAAACAGTTCCTGCACAGATGATTATCAATGCGGTGAACTCTTTTCCTCACTTTGTGAACTAAGCTCTTCAAGTTTCTGATCAGGACGTAGTGATGCATGGTTCCATCGCTTAGAAGTAAATCAAGATTGAATTCACAATCGAGTTTTTTTGAGACACGGAAGGGGATCAGTTTTTCGTCTGAGTACCTAAAGTTGAACGCGTGTTTTAGTTTCCAATCAAAAGAGGAGTGTGAGAGGGGGATATATATAACCAATGAAAACGTTTATACGATGCTATTATTTCAAATATAATAAAGCATAACTTACCGAAACACGTTTACACGCATTGTTCAGCTCCTCAAATCGACTCATCTGGTGAAATCCCATGGGCATGTTATACTGTCCAATTGGCTGCTTGGCAATTTTGTTTTCGGGCCCATATGTATGAGGGCTAGTAATTTGTCGACTTGAGGTTTCTTTTGGCACAAGTCGTGGCCCATACTTCAAATGATATGCCGCTGTAAAGCAATATAAAAAGCAGTTTTCATCTTCCCTGTTTCTGATGTTAAGAAGAGCTGACATTTGCGAGAGCTTATGTGGTAACGCTAAGTACGATGAGCCCTCGATTGGCTTCGATTTCACTGTGCGAATTTCAATTTTTTTTATCTGATCCAAAGTCCAACCGCTACCATGAGATGCAAAGCTGTTAAGTGACAAGAGCATCCGTTCAACCATTTGGTGAACGGATGCTCTTGAACGGTTCACCCGTTCAACCATTTGGTGAACGGGTGAACTTTCGTCTGCAATGCCTCCGAAGTCAACTCGTTCCATTTTTGACTGTACATGAATTGTTATCTTCTTTGATTCCTCAGACAAGTCTTCTGAGTCTTTAACTGGTTTTCTTAGCTGTATCAGAGCTCCAAATTGGATTTTCTGAGGACTCTGCTGCACACTTAATCTGACAATGTTCTTGATCTCTTCACTTTTAACCTGCATGGCGTGTAACAAGTCAATCTCGCGGACACCCACTTTCACTTCGTACTCCCTCATGCTGTTTCCGAAAGCTTTTTCAACTGGTAGTAGTCCGTTTTCAGAGATCGTGTCTGCGTCAACATTCCATGTTGGCAAACCATGGACGTTGTTCATATGTTCCATGTAGTCAAGGTCTCTGCTGAAAATTTTGTTACAGTAAAGACAGTATCGAGGATTGGTCTGTCCGTGTTGAACCGTCACATGCCCTCTCATTTTATATAAGCTATGGGTCTCATAGCCACAGTCATTAAATTCGAACAAGTTGCGGGGGGGGGGGCGTAAATTTTACGAATATTTTTTCTGTGTCGTCGGAGGCTTCTTTTATCAGAAAGCTTTTTTTGACAAATGTCGCAAACTGTCGGGTTCATTTTTGTTGAGAAAAAGTTCAGCTTATAGCGCTAAAAACCCTCAGCTGTGAAGAGAACAGGATTGAAAGCAGTAAAATTGGAGTTTAAAAGTAAGAGCAGAAAGATTTTAGTTAACTGATCAGTATAAAGAAAGGCAAAAAGCAATGAGTGAAAGACTGCTTCCTGTAATCAAAGTAATCCGGGTATCTTTAGCCAATCAGCTAAAAGCAAACTTTATTTAATTGTTTTAAGCAAGCTTTAATCAAAATACGCGTCAACAAAATTTTTATGTCATCGGGGGGACTTATTGACATTGTGTAAGATCTCGCTTGGCGGCTGTCCTCTGAAAAAAATTCAACTATCTAGAGCTGCTTAGGCTTATGTTTATCTGAAGACTATAAATTCAACATATCTGGAGGCGTTCTGTCCTGAAATTTAGAGATTTCAGACATAGTTTATTTGCCTTTCTCAGAGATTAAAGAATGTTTATTAGAAATTAACATTGAACCGCTATTTCAACTTTTTGGCTTTGTATTTTTTTGGATTCTCAGAATCATACATCTAATGAACTTTCAGAATTTTTTTGGAGAAATTTTAATTCATATGTTTAACAAATGACAGCAGCTGCATCTCATTTACATCAGGAATATAGGGAAAGTAATCAGTCATAAGATAGTGAGCAATATATATGCAAAAAAGTCCACACAGTTGCGAGTTCGCGCATTGCAAGGGTTTTCCGGTTTCTCGTCTATCTTCCATAAGATCCACATATATAGTGTCCGCACTGATACCCTTTAGGTGATCGCAAATATGCTTATACGAATAAATTGGTAAAGCCAAAGGGTCTGCAAATTAGATAATTGGAGACGCATATCTTTTGGCTAACACAAGCCAATGTGTACCAATTGATGCAGCAGGTGAAGCGTTGACAATAGTAAAAGAATTTGGCGACATTTTCAGGGGGAAGTTGTCTGCGGCATAGACACCGTTGAATTTATGTTTCAAGTGTTTGCATTGCTGTATCAACTTGAATATCTGATCTTCATCCATTAGCTCATAGGCAGAGAGTTTTTGGAAACGTTTCTTGCAGAATCGATGTATACTGTTGAACATTTTTCTCCCAAGAATAATATTTCAATGTTGTTTGCTAATGCTGCACCGAACTTAAGTTCGACTGATAATGATGAATTTGTTAATTCGGGATGAATGAAATCATGCGTGGCTTCTTGTGTACTCGTAAGATCAAACACCATTATATAATGGCGCGGGAAATCAGCCAATGATATACCGTGACCATTTTCAATGAAAACCAAGGCTCCCATTGAATTGAAGTATAGCCTTTTGTTGTCTCTGGTCGATATTGGCGTACCAGCAGTTGCAAATCCATTGCGGTAAACAGTTATCTCAATTAGACCAAACTTTCGATATGAAAATGGATTTTCAGCGTTGGTTCCAATGAAAGCGGCACTTGCAGACATTGCAATAATAAGTCTTCGAATGGGTTCCTTTGTGAAAATATCTTCTTGTTTCCAGCTTTGTTGTTCAGCTGTTGCGAGAAAGGCTTTCGAAATAACTTCGTTGTATCGATACTTGGCTGGGGTTTTCAGAAGGGTTTTTTCAATTGCTCCCACCACATTATCCGATACTGTCATTTTGCGAACAAACAAATTAGCTTCATCGATTTTCACTTTATAATGCTTTGCACCGTCTTCACTCATTATAACAAAGTCATCTTGTGATCTTCGGAAAGAGATTCGCATTGTGACACCACTTATTAGGTGCTTCTCACATGAGAAAAAGTCTACAGCAACTTTACCGTATAGTGTAAGTTGGATGGATCTTCGAACAAGTAGTTCCCGTTGGGCAATAGAAGCGTTTGGAATTGTGCTGGGATCAGATTCGTATTCGTATCCTTGACATTTCAACCATGTACTTTTTGCGTCGGAGCCATGAGAAAATTCAGTTTCAATGAAACATTTGTGCGCGTAGTGTCCATTAGCTGATGAAATTTTGTTACCGTTAGCTGACACTGTACAATCAGCGAATAAAGAGTGTAAGATATTATTTACGAAGAAAGGTGTGTCGCTTGCATTGGCATCTCCAGTAGTATAATGTAAATTGTTTCCATTGCTTTGCACAATACAGCACTTTACCTCAAGATAAATTTTCTGTAAGTCGATGAAATTGTTTCGGTCTCCAACAATTTCAAATTCCAGTGAAGATCCGGTAGGAGAATAAAGGGGGCCAGTTTTCTGCTCGAAAGCTTGGTCAAAAGTAACGAGCAGAGGGGGTTTCTCGAACAAGTCCAATGAACTATGCGTTGCCTCAGATGGGATAACAATGTTAGCGCGCATTTTTGACTTTTGAGAAGAAGTCTGATCGACTTCTTTGCAGCTTGTTTTTTGATGAAATGGCGCGTTTAATTGGAGAAAGTTTGTTTTTGTAAGCTTTGCTTCCACGGGACTTCTTTCGTCTAATGACGCGCCGACCGATGTGAAGTGATCCTCCTAATTGTTTTTTTTTACTGTTTTTGCTACTGTACTTTTTAATGCCTGCTTTGCTGTCTTCTTCTTTGTTGCAAATTCAGCTATCTCGGGCGCTCCTTGCACAAGGAGCTCTCTGCCAATTCGCTTTGCTGCAGGCCAAATAAATCGTCTTGCCAAAGGTAAGGCCACGCGTCCAATGCCAGCAGCCAATGCTCCAAAACCGCTTCCTCTTTGTCTGTAATGTCCTGAGAAGTGAGGTATCGAATTGGATGCTTGATCATTATAGTAGGCTTCCATCAGTTAGCTCGTTCTCTGAAATTAAAGACTGACGACAACTTTACCGATTCCAGTGAAAGGTATTAGTTTCCCAGTCTCACTTCTCAGCTCAACTTTGATGCGCTGGATATTGTTTGAAAGTAAACGCTTGTAATCCAAGTTTGTGAAAGCTTTATGGTGAACAGGTGCTATTGTGTTGAGGCTGCCGTTTCTCAAACGTCTCTCCGATTCAATGATTTTGAGAATGGGTACCCGCGAGTCACCCACATGTTGATATTCAATAATGTCGATGTAGACAAAAATAAGCTGTAAGCCACATGTTATATCAACGGGGAAAATACCAAAATGTCTGTTAGGAGAGTTCGGAGCCCCATTTTCCAAGTTTTTCGTGTAACCAATGTGAACAAAACCATTGTGTGCAGGGTCCGGGGTCCCCTTGAAACCAAGAATGCTGGGAATTTCATTGTCTTGAAATGACAATCCTTCATTTTCCCCAAATGTTAACACAAGCTTTTGCGTTATCTTGTCGAACTTACGATCGAACTGTTTTAGTCTTGCAATGCAAACAATCTCCGAGACTAAATCTTCCCAGCTGTTGTAAATACCAGTCCGAATTTTTCTGAGTTGTCCTGATCGATTACTCGACTCATTTGGATCGGTCATTGAATTCTTGTAAACAACTATTTCTCCAGAGTTGACGTTATTGATGTTTGATGGCAAAGATAGAGAAGTCAATGCTACTTGCCATTCTCCCTGTAAGTGTATTGGTTGTGATAATTGGTTCCGAAATGCTGCCATAGTATTTTTATTAAAAACGTCCATTGATGCATTTGATAACAAGTCAATTGTAAACTCATTGCTGTTAGAAATCATTGCTCCTCTTCAGTGTTTAACACATTAACTTGTACTAATTCCGGTTCGTAAAACTTCCCCAGGATTTTAATGTTGTTTGCGTCAATCAGATTGTAGGTAGGCGGACTTGTTGTAGCCAATCGTAGTACTGTGAAAACTTCGTCTGTATAATTCTGAGTATAACTTTTTCTGAAGGTATCGTCTGGTTTCGCTATTCGTACCAGGTCCCCCTCTTCGAATCGTGGTTTATATTTATTGTTGTCCAAAGCAATCGAAATTAAAAATGGTTCATGTGTTCTGAAAACTTTATTTGGGGCTAACTTTGTGACGCGGTTAACACGACTGTTAATGATATTTACGAAATTGGGAAGCTCCTTTATATAGTTCCAAGTCCATTTTTCTTCCAAGTATCTGTATATATTGTTTTTAAGTGATCGAATATTTCTTTCCGCAAACGCCGATTTGGTTTCGTTTTCGGTTGTATACAAATGAAACTTTTTGTTTTCACAGAAAGTTTTGAACCCGCCTTTGAATTCAGTGCCTTTGTCCGTCCACACTTTCTCTGGTTGTTTCGTCTTGATCATTTTTTTGAAGGCTTCAACGCAGTCTTTTGCATACATTGTTTTCAGAGGTTGAACACGTAAATAACGTGATAAAACGTCAACTGCAACCAATAGATATTTAACCCCATTATTGTGCTTTGCTATTTTGTCCATATAGGCTACATCCATGGACCAGATCTTGTTTATTCTGTAAGCAACTACCTTCATCGTGGAAAATTTTTCCGGAATTGACGATATTTGGTGTACGAGTTTTTCGATTGAAGGAATTTCTCAATTTTTTTTCTGTGATAGACCGCTTTCCTTTTTGATGTTGGTAACACTTCCAAAGGCTGCTTTTCCTTTTATGTAGACGTTAATTAGTTTTTTGATTTCCACTGAATGGAGTTTTCCAGCTTGTTGGCGTTTTGATTTCTTCCTCTGCGTCTGCGAAGCCTTCCTCATCAAAGCTAGCAGTCTCTGTTTTTTCTGCTCTCCCGACAGACGGTTTCTGTTCACTGGCTCCTCCATCTGGAAACTGACGTAATTTTTGCTCTTTCTGAACTTTTATGAACTTCTTTGCATAAGTATTACAAGTGAGGTGTGGTGCAAGGTTCAAATAATTCAGCACTTCATAATGGTTATGCGAAAGTTTCGATGATGTTTGTTGTAATGCGTAGAGGAAAGTTGAAGCTGGAATGTTATTGCTCCTCCTCTCATCGATGAGAATTTCGCCTTCATCGTCCAGAGAAATGTTACGCGATTGGTTTATCTTCTTCAAAATTATTTTTGATTTTTCAAGTTTGTCCTTTTCGAGAAAATTTATGTCATTAATCACATTCTGACTGATTTCATCAAACTCTCTCTGTTTAAACCTATCTGTAATATTTTGCCGTTTTTCTTCCTCGTCAGAAACCATGACGTCATCAGTCTGTTGTTCTGTGTTCTGATGAATAACTGCTTCTGGCTGCTCGTGTTTCAATGTTCTCTGCAGAAGCGATAGTTGTTTTGATTTGTTTCGTGCAACTGGGTCCTTCAATATTTGCGAAACCTGAGGTTGTTCGGTTGTAAACATGTTGCGGGGAATAAGCACAAATTCTTCAGTTGGCATTTTTCTTCAGATACTCTAGACAAGGTCTGGCAATTAGTCGAATGAGAGAATGCCCTCTCGTTGTTTGGAAAAGCTTACTTCTTTGTAGTGCGTTAAAATGTTTTTCTGAAAGTTGTCGCAGTTGGGATTCAAATTTTTGCAGTTCTTTTTTTTTCTTGATTGAGACAACACCAGAGAGGACGTTCATAACACAATCGCTTAGAAACCAAATGAAATCAATATCTTGGGCTAGCAAAATTCGCTTGCCGCTCGATTTCGGGTTACTGCTGACGCACCAGCGCTTCAGCATAAGCAAGTGTCTCTTTTTCATTCGTAATTGGTGTAATAATGGCTTCCTCCAAAGGAATATAGAAAACTGACGGTTCGGGACCAAAAAGTTAAGAAAATCGTAAGCCTTGACTTGTTTTTGGATCAAGGTCAACAATTAAATGTCCATATGGCTGAGCTGTCGCTAATTTGTATGCATCCTTGAGTAATTGGAGGCAGTTCAACTGTTTTCCGAGATATTCTATTTGTTGAATGTCACGCAATGATTTAAACAGAATGATATGAGTGGTGTTGAGATCAATCGTTCGTGACCACTTGCTCTGTTGGAACAAGTTATGTTTGACATAAATCACGGAGTTTTCTGTGTCTTCCCGATGTTGCAATTTTTACGAACTCTTTGTCGTTAAATATTTCCTCGCATGAGTCATCATAAACGAGAAGACAATTCGAAAGTTTCTTTGTTATATCCAATCCAGAATATTTGATGAACTCGATTTGTGGTATTTTACATTGCATAGCTGTAAAAATGTCCTGGAACTCTTTGTAGAAGTGATAAATTTTGGGAAATCTTGGGTAAAACGATGAACTTTGCAACATGTTGAAAATTAGGTCGGTTTTCCCTGAACCACTCGGGCCTACAACTGCCATGAAGATTCTATCGTTTGTAAGAATAACTTTATTCATAGTTTGGGGGTTGGCAAAATATAACCAACTAGACTCGAAAGCAGTGCAATCCAAATAGACTTCTCCTCACAACTTTCTGATATCAAGAATAGCATGGCGAAACAAAGACTGATCATGAGCACTATAATACTCACTTGAACAAAGAATATGATCTCTGATCGAGGGACTATGGTGTTGGAACAGCACCGCCATGGTGGTCTCTCTCGGTTTCCATCATCGAAAACCCAGTTTGTAATACCCCCATCAATTTCATCTCTTACAACTCGGTTTGTCATTTTTCAAATCAATACTAGGCTAGTGTTTTGAAACGTGTAAAACGGTAAAATAACTAATTTTTCTGAATTGGCTTCCTATTGTAGCTCGAATGTGATTGGTTGGTTTAGTATACTTTATATGTACTCATCGCGCGCAAAGCACTTTGAAGCTAATAAAATATTAGGGGACATTTTTTCATAGTTTGAAATTCCAAAATGCCCCCATCTGTAGTTGGAAGCCAGAATATATACATGTTTACTGGAAAGTACATATTTACTACATATGTACCCACCTTTCTCGCAAATTTACTACATATGTACCTACAACCAATTTAATATTAGCGTACATAACGGGTCCAGAATATATACAAATATAACCTCATAGATTTTATACACCTTTGGCCCAGTGGTACAAGATCGGCTTCCCATGCACTAGATCCGGGTTCGAATCCCACCGGGGCGAAGATCATTTTCTCAAATGTCCCATCTATCCTTGCATACATGATTATTCCCTATCTTAATACATAGTGTCCCCCCGTATTATGACTATACCACTTATATATACTACTCAGATCTTTATAGCGATACCACTTATGTTACTACTCTTCACGACAAAACAAAAATCAGTCACCATTGACCTCACAAAAATACAGGCCGGTAGAAAGTTCGTAACCCCAAAATAAATTTGGAGCAATGACATACAATAACTTACACCGTTCTTAATAGTATGTAACCGTCAAATTAAACGACAAACTCCAGATTTAGCCAAAAAACCGGTCATAAAAGATAAGATAATGGTAAGATCGTTCAAACTTACGATAAAACCCCTGAAATGTAAAATTACCGAGTACTTGGCGAAGACAAAAATACAGAAATCACAGAATATTTTAAACCTAAAAACATTAATTCAAACATAAAATCAACTTTCAAACTTCAAATTCTTAAAATTGTTCATCATAAGCATCTTCATTTTGCTCAAAAATTAAACACTGAAACATCCAAATTATCAACAGCATTTACGCTATTCAGAATGCCAGGAGTGTCTTTAGCAGCCATTTTATTGATTAAACTGAAAAAATTCTCACATTTCGACTTGCATCTGTTCACATTTCTCTCAATTTGTTCAGAATATTCCAGAAACTTCTCGATAATTTCGCAGAAATCTTCAATTTTTTCTGATTTACCATTTTGAGAGTTCAATATTTCGTGAATAATGTCAACTTGCGTCGATAAAATTTCAGAGAACTCGTTGCAATAATCAATTGAAACTTTGAAATCGTAGCTTAACGGTAATTTAATATCGTGCAAATAAAATCGATGTCTCGTAGAGTCAACAGCTAAAGCGAAGTTTACAAATACGGGTAAAAACTGTTTCAGAATTACAATAAAACCCGACAAACACTCATTCAGTTTCTCAATGCAAATGTTCATTTTTCTGTTAAATTCAGTTTGATCGGCTGAAATTCTGAGATCTGTTATTTCGTTTTGAACACGACAATTTTCGGCAGTCATAGAATATAGTTGAACAAAAGCTGATTCTTGTCGTTTTTTATGCGCATTTTCGAGAGATAATCCCAAAAACTTAGCCCGTAAATATCTATGATAATTCAAATCAGATTGTTTTAAATCTAATTTGTCGGTTTTCATAGGCAATCTAGCGTTAGAATTTTTCCGCTTCAGCGAATCGCTTTTTAAAGCTTGTTCACGCGGCGTTATCAATTCTTTCGTTAACTTCGAAGTTGACCCAGAGATTTCTTTTGTTAATTTTGGGACAACAGCGGGTGAATTCTTCTGAAATTGGTTTAAACTCGAGTTATTACTCTGAGATCTGACTAGAGATTTCTTCGAGCTGTCAAGCTGTGAAATAGTTGTAACACTTGATAATGACTCGCTTTCAATATCATTCGGAATATTTCTTTCAAGGTTATCCGCTAATTCCAGCGCCTCAAATAATGACAATTTTTGCTGACCTTCACTTTTGACAAATTTATTGTCCGTTTCTGAAGTACCGCTTCTAGAACATTCAGCTTCATCTTTTACTGCTCTAATTTCGGTAATATAAACGGGTTTTTCATTTGGAGTTGCTGTAATTGGTTTCTTACCCTCCTTTTTGACAATAGGGAGCCCTAGAAAATCCTTTTTCGAATGCGTTGTGCTAGAAGTGCTTTTAGGGTTATGCGATTCAACCAAAGGCGGTTTCGTTTTAATACTGAAACTTCGCGACGATGAAACTTTGGTCGATTCAGAAGTTTTTCTGAATTTCTGAGATTCGGTCGATTTTGATGCTGAATTTGGACGCTCCTTTTGTGAAGACATTTCAAAACTGAAAGAAAACTTCGATAATTATTAAGGGCTATTGGTTAATTAGCTATTGAATCAACAAAGGCTATTGGTTAATTGATTTCAAGATTTAAAAAGTTTTTTCACGGCTAAAAAACTCAAATTTAGACTTAAATGGATAATTTAGAACACAACACATTGTAATAAACTTTAAACCCAAAATTCACAGTCAATTTTACAATCTAGTGAATTCAGAAACAAAACTCACAATATTGTATTCACTACACAAAAATCTTCATTTTGTATCAAATTTAAAAAATCACATCTACAAATAGAAGTCAATAATCACTCTATACACAATTCAAAGCTATCAACCTCTTCAAAATCCTCCAGCAACTGTCGTTCAATTTCCAACTGTCTTTGAACGTCTTCGTTTTTGGCCATTTTTGTCTCAAAATCAACAAAACTTTTTGATAAATTGTGACTTTTATTTCTCGTTTCGTTCATTTCGGATTTGGAAACGTTGCCTTTTTTACTGGTTCGCTTTTTGGTCTTTTTAGAGCGACGATTTGATGAAGAGCTTTCGCATTCGCTATCACTAGTTTCGTCATCGTTCTGTTCTTTTTGAAGGTTTCCTATATCGTTCATTCGTTTGCGCACACGCAATTGTCTTGTTGGAGCAACTTCCGAATCTTGATTATCAACATGGCCGACATTTCTCAGTTCCTCAGATTGCTCAGTTGTGGTTCCTGATTTTAAGACGTCCTTGACATTTTTGGAAGATTTTGAATTACTACTTCCACCAGCTTTCAGATTAGACGTGGATCCATTTTCGGTGTCAAATTTGGGATTTGAGTTGATTTCTCTCTCGCCTGATGAGGAATCGATGGGGTCTTTCGGGCTTAGCTTGGAGAGGGGCGTAGAAGCATTGGAACTTTCTAGAAGCCGGGATTTGAAGACACTTTCATCCAGACTGCATGTTGAGATTCTGCTGTTGGAACCATTTGATCCGGCCACGACTTCTTTGTTTCCTTCTGCGACTGGAAACAATTTCAAACATAATCGCAGATAGCCAGAAAATAGTCACGATAGATTTGTAGACCTCTTGTATCAAAATGCAAATAAGAGAAAAATACTTCAGAAGTCAAGTGAACGATTTCTATTTCTGTGGTGCCTTAACGTGAGATTATCGAACGTTCGACTTGTTTCTAAAAATTGGCCTCAATCGCGTTGAAAAGATTGAAATATCCTAAGTTGACCAAAACATCTCCAATTAAGTCAGCAAATCTCATCTTGACAGTGAATTCATATGCGACCAAAAGATATTCAATCAAATTAACTTCTAGAAAAAGTGAAAATGCTATCACGCAGAGAATTTTGTAAGAACCGCCAGAATTTAGTAGAAGGTTTCAAATTCGCGAGACGCAACAGTTAGCAACAAAAAATCGAAACCAAATAAAATTACATAGCAGAAGTACTGAACAAAAATTTCAGTACATAAACCGACTAACGTCGGACAAAGTAATCTCGAACCACTGCCGAGGCAAACAATTTAGAAGGGGGCATAGGCTAAAAAAAACTTATGGTGCAAGTTCTGAATAGCGAGGGGTTCGAGCCCGCCACTTCTCGAGCCCGCAAAATCTACGCTACACGGTCTATGTACGGTCACCGCTCACAATCGTTTATTTTAGCTACAGACTTAATTTCTGAATGCACACAATTCAAATCACTCAAAAAAAATTAAAAAAAACATAGCAGGACAAGTCCTGACGTACAATTCAAAGAATTTTCATTGACTAAACAGAACAACTAGACCTAGAGTGGACTATGAGTGAATTGAGAAAACCATTTTTAAAAAATCAGATCAAAAATAAGAAAAAAGAATTAAAAAATCAATGTCAAAATGCCGCATGTGAACAAAAAAAACCATTAGCGAGAAATGAAAATTTAATTCAAACAAAAAACTAGGCCTAGAATGAGCTGTGAATGGATTGGGAAAACCATTTAGAAAAAAATCCGATCCAAAAATCGAAAAAACAGTAAAAATCAGAGTGAAATTGCCGCATGTGAACAAAAAACCACTACCGAGAAACCGAATTTTTGTTCAAACACCATTTTTGCACTCTACTTTAAAATTAGAGCGAAAAAAAATCACGCCGCAAAACCACTCGCTTTTTCGCTCCATTTCCTGTTTCGGCGTGACCAAAATCACTACTCCAATTTGACTTCAAAAATCATGAAAATGTGTGAACAGATCTTAAAAAAAAGACAGCGCCCCAATACAATTCAAATTCTTTGAATTGTAAAAAAAAGCGTTAACAAGTCACCCATAAAATGAAACTAAAAGAATGTGCAACAAAAAAACGCGCAAGCTACAATTTTGCATATAAAAACCCACGTTTACAATAATTTTACAATAATGCATCAAACTTTGTCGAGACCAATTAAAAATATATTGACTTCATCAATATTAACTAGAATTGACTAAGGGATGGATTTAAAAATATAGAACCAAACCCGACAAAAACTAGAAAGATAGTAAAACCAGTTAATTAGAAGCAGGGGAACAAACATATCTATCTAAAAAAGGAATTTTATTCCAACCGAGATCTCTCAATCTTCGTAAAAGCAAGAGTATAAAAATTCAAACATCAAAACCAATCGCTTGTTTCCTCTACTTTCTGTTTCGGAGTTCCAATTTGTCTAGACAATATAAAATGTGACAAAATCTCAAAACAGCGCCGCACTGACAAAATCAAAAAATAATAAAAGTAATGATTAAGAAGTTACTTTGAAAACCACGCCAATCACAACCGAATAAATTGCTTCTAATCAACAGGGTGCTTAAATTTCAAGCAACCAATTTAAAGCAAACCAAAATTTGCAGCAACCAAAAGACTTACAGTTTAACGGAGATTATAAGTCAATTGTCATGCAGAAAAAAAAAACAGGACCGCGTAACGCTCGCGGTTTAAGTCCGAAAAACAGCCGAACCCAAACAATTGTCTCAATTAAAATCAAAATTATAAGTCGACTCGCAAATGATACAATGCAATTAGTACATTCAAAACTCAAGGATCAACTTCAAGATTACAAAATATCTTCCTTTCGGTAAAATTTCGGTAAAAACACAAAAATGCGGAAATTTCGATAAACCAATATTTTCCGGCAGCAGCGGTTATCTTTGTGGAGCAAAAACTGCTATCCGAAGTTGGCAAAAAACAACATTTTTTCCACGAAAACTCAAACATAACCGATTAACGTCGGGCGAATTGCTCTCAAACGACCGGCGAGCGGTTGGCTTCAACAGCTAGCCACGGTTTAGTGACCTCAGGGCATTACATCTTTATCCCGTTTCTGAAGACGAAAGTCAAATGGGTCAGACGAAAAATCGGCCAAGCAAAAAATTGCATAAACGACAAACAGGGTTAATAAATTTGCTACAAATTGCCTTTGAGCAATTAACAATGGCTTCCCAAAAAGTGCCTGTTAGATCAGTTATCATAAAAAACATTTCATCTATAACTCATTGATAAAGAGGATCTGAGATGATGACATTACGCAAAGATGATGACATTACGCAAGACATTAATATCTTTAGAACCAATTCATTGTCTCAAGAGATTATCCGGTATCCCTGATTAAAGCCAGAAATTGTTTAGCAGGCGCATAAAGATCCATACACTTGGAACATACAAATTTTCCAAAAAATTAAAAAGTTTAAATTTTATCCAAAAATTACTAAAACTGGAGTCATAAAAAAGATTGATCACCATCCCATTAACTCTAGAAACTATGCAGCAGCTTATTATCAAACCTTGGAGGAGGTTCGAGGGCCTCTGTTGCCAGAAAAAAACAAAAACATGAAAAATTGCAAATATTTTAAAAAATTGCTTAAATTCGTGATATTAAAATCTTAAAGAACATTCCATTACATCTCTAGACTATGCAAAAATATATTATCAAACCCTAGAGGAAGTTCCGTGGTCCTTGAGGCTAGAGAAAACTAAGAAATTACAAAAAAATTTAAAAAACTTTTAAAATTTTAAAAGTATGCTAGAATTCGTGATGTTAAATCTTGCAAGACATTCCATTTAATCTAAAAATTATTCAGTAACCTTGTTTCAAACCCTAGAGGAGGTTACTTGGCTCTTGGGTCTGAAATAATCTAAAAAAAAAACAAAAAAAATTTCAAAAAAACTTGAAAAAAAGCAAGTTTTATCAAAAAATTGCAAAAATTTGTTACATTAAAAAGTTGAAAACTAATCCATGGCCATTAAAAATTTGTCAGTAACTTATTTTCGACCCCCTCAGGATGTTTTCTGGCCCCTGGATCTGGAAAGACCTGAATAAGAAAAAAATGTCAAAAAATTTGAAAAAATTTCAAGTTTTGTCAAAAAATTGCTAAAATTCGTGATGTCAAAATGTAGAAACCATTCCATTACCACTAGAAACAATGCAGTAACCTATTATCAAACTCTAGAGGAGGTTCTCTGACACCTAGGGCTAATAAAAATCAAAAAATTATCAAAAATTTTCAAAAAACTTGAAAAAAATTGCAAAAGTATAAATTTGCGTTTTTAGCAAGCGGTTGTTCGTCAGTAGCCAGCCACGGAGGGAGGGGGGGGGGGGGGGTCCGGTGCACCAGAGGCAGATTGGGGGGCAACACTGGGGTGGGGGGGGGTTGGGGCAATAGGGTGGGGGTCAACAGTGGGGGGTGTCTTCGACCTCTAAGAACCGCCCTTCTCACCATAAGTATAAGTCTCCAAAACAGTTCGAGCTGAAAGAGCTGAAAGGCTCTAAGAGCACTTAATGCCCGCTGGGCGCTACCTGTTTATCCCGTTTTTGAGGACGAAAAGACAAAAAGCGTCAGACGAAAAATCGGTCAAGCGAAAAATCGCATAAAAAAAGACCGACAGGACTAATATAATTGCTACAAACTTCGTTTGAGAGCAATTAACAAGAGCAAATTGTATACAAGCAAAAAAAAACAAATCAAACAAGAATCATTATGTGATAAGAATCAAAACAGCAAAAAGTTAAGTACACAGTGGCATACGGAGCAATTCCTAGTTCTTAAAAAGTAGCTATCCGAAAAACAACGGCACAATTTATAGCAGAACTGAATAACAGCATTCATTTGCATTTAGAAACTTTGCAGTAAGATTGTTTTTGTAGGAAATGTTTGAACAGTATTATTCCTTTTTGTTACAGTCATGTAACACTCGTTTGCACCATCATACTTTCTAATGCGCTAAAGACCTCACTCGTGTTAGTGCCATAACAATATGAAATTAGAATTAGTCAAAATCAAGGGTTCTGGGGTGGGGGGGGGGGGGGGCAACCTTTAAGAACCGCCCTTCACACCATAAGTATAAGTCTCCAAAACAGTTTCTGCGAACCGCATACTTGGAGACTAGTGAGCTGAAAGGCTCCAACAGAACTTAATGCCCGCTGGGCGCTACCTGTTTATCCCATTTTTGAGGACGAAAAGTCAAACTGTTCAGACGAACAATCGGTCAAGCAAAAAATTGCATAAAAAAGACAACAGGACTAATATAATTGCTACAAACTTCGCTTGAGAGCAATGAACAATCTTATTGTATGTATTTTTCAAACACATTTTTTGAGTTATTTTCTAAATTGTTTTCATTCGGTAAAAATGGGTAACTTTTTGGCACCATTCAAGATGGCCAGACGATAATTCTTCGACATAGATTAGAAAGCTGCCAACTTTTTTCTAACTCAATTTTTGCGTATTCTTTAATTTCTATAAAAAAGAAAACGCGCAAGCAAAGAAAAACTAAAAACAATTAATTGCTCATTTTCCTTGAATTAAACAAGCGATTATTTGCGCTGCATTTTGACTAAAACTCCTTATCAAAGAACTCGATTAATATTAAAACTCTGATTGATTGATGGTTCCGAATTCACATTTAGTGGCCAAAACTTCACTACCAAGTTGTTCAAAGACGTCTGCATAATACCTTTAGTGTCTTTCTGTTGTCGGTCAACTTCTGAAAATCTAACTGACTTTCGAACAGAATCTGTATTTGATCGCGTTGCTTTCTCACTCTTTGAACCTGAACGTCCTTCTTTCGTTTTCTGCTTAGAATTGCCTCTAGCTAAGGTACTGGTTGGTCTCTTTTTCTCAGGCATGTTTTCTTTATTTTCGTCCGTTCCTTCGTCAAATTTGAACCGGTTACGGGTTCTCATTATCTGAAAGATAACACGCTTCAAGCTGTTATTTGAAGCAAATTTCAACCTAATTTCCCGTCAAAGTCTAATTTGAAGTGCGAGTGCAGAGAAAAACATGGTAGCATGGTAATTTGGATTGACTTAATGAAAGAACAAAATTAAAGATAAACAAAGAGAGACACAAGAATTAAAACAACAACCAAACTTGTTAGTTCCTATTTGCAAGCACTTCAGTGGCCAAAAATTAGATATAGAATATTAACAATAACATGCAAATAGAAAACGCTTTAGCGATTGTCGCAAACAAAAGAACCAAGAAGTGAATCATTAGAATCAACCAATGAACTTTCAGGTCGGGAAAGTAGCAGTTTGAAAGTTGTATAAAGAAGAATTATCAATATTTATTCCCTTTTAAAGAAGAATTATCCGTATTTTGAACTTTGCTTTGTATTTTAAAGCATTTTTGGAATCTTTTCGGATTTTACTCCTCCCCCAGCTTAGTGGGTGCATATTATTTACAGAGCACGTGTCGTTACATAGTAAAACAATTTGTACACATATGGAACGTGCGTCTGGGGGTGCAAATAATAAACGCACCACTAAGCTGAGGGGGGCACAAACCAAAAAGATTCACAAATTTCTTAATAAACACAAACAGTATGAAAAAAAAGTAAAAGATAAGAACTCTAACTTAAGATTGATGGGATAGAACTTTCTCGGCAGAAAGTACAGGAAACTCTGAGTTCTATCCAATCAATAATTTCATAACACCAATTCATTGGTTTCATTTCACCGTTCTGATCTGAGTTTTCAAGCATTGATCACAACTTCAGACCGTTTACAGCCAAAAAAAGACTACCATGACTTTTGAAATTGTTGTCCCAACGTTTTTTTAAGTTAGTGGATATAAATGCGGAGAGCTTAAATCTTCAGTCAAAAAATCACGCACAGTATCGAGGAGAAAAAAGATCAACAACTTTTTATTTCCTAAATTCTAGTTTTGATTGATATAAAAACCCACTAATATTGAACCCAATTGAAAAAAAGGGGAACAATTGAAAAAATTTGGGTAAAACTTGAAAACGGAACAGTAGCAGATGATAAATGGCATATTCAGGGGAGCTCTCCATTCTGTTCAAAAATTTGATTAAAAAAAGCTCTAACTCAAAAACTTAAGAAAACACAATATCGCTTAAAACAATAAAATCGCTTATTGAAAAGAAATAAACATAGCCAACATATTGCCGGAAAATAGCCGCGACAGACTCTTGTGGCCTTCCATGAAATGAAACAACTAAAGAAACAAGATAGACAGATCGACCATCAGTCCTTTAATAGACCAACAGACTTTTGAGTTAGATTCGGACTGTCTATTTTATGAGACACATACGTCTATACGGAAAAAGTCATAAAAATGCTTTTTCAGAATTGATATTCGAAATCAAACACTATTGATCTTTAACCAGTAAATGTTCATAAAATTTGAAGTTCCATAAGTGAGTTCAGAGGTCGTTTTTTAGTGAGACAAGTCACGCAATTGGCCTAAAGGCAGAAATGACGCCATGCACAAATTTTAACTGCAAAGCAGTAGAAGTTACTAAAAGTCATTGAAAAAGTCAATTCAAAGAAGTCAGGTCGTAAGAATCAACGATACAGACGACGAATTAAAAAATATAGCAGGACAAGTCCCAACATACAATTCAAAGAATTTTCACAGACTAAACAAACAAAACTAGACCTAGAACGGACTATGAGTGAATTGGGAAAACCATTTACAAAAATCAGATCGAAAAAGTAAAAAAAAAAAACAGAAAATCAATGTCAAAATGCCGCATATGAGCTTAAACCACTAGCGAGAAATGAAATTTTGGTTCAAACAAAAAACTAGTCCTAGAATGAACTATGAATGGATTGGGAAAACCATTTTTAAAAAAACCATTCGAAAAAAGTCAAAATGAAAGTGAAATTGCCGCATGTGAACAAAAAACCACCAGCAAGAAAGCGTTCTAACACCGTTTTCTCATTCTACTTTAAAATTAGAGCAAAAAATTTTCACGCCGTAAAACCACTCGCTTTTTCGCTCCACTTCCTGTTTCGGCGTGACCAAAATCACTACTCCAAATTGACTTCAAAAATCATGAAATTGTGTGAAAAGATCTTAAAAGACAGCGCCCCAATACAATTCAAATTCTTTGAATTGTAAAAAAACCACGATGTCGCCAATAATAGCCTCTATCGTTTCACGGCTATTAAAAACGATAACATGAAAATTGCCTCTTAAATCTGCTATTTTTTCCGGACTTATGCTTCACAAAGCCCAGGTTGCATATAAAACGCTCCAAAATCCACAGTTTTTATCAAAATTAGCTTGAAGTCAAGAAAATAATTGTTGACTCCAGCAGTCGATGGCTTTTTGTCTCGCTTGTTTTTGCTAAGCCGTATGCTTAATGAGCGAAAAAACATTTACAGATCAGGCACTTAAACATGGTCGTGTAGGCTGCATGTTTAAAGATCGCTAAAACACGTGAAGATAGGAGCGTTGTTAACCATTGCGTTCAAGTGCGACTTACATTTAATATATTAGATATAGAGGAATCAATAAGAAGGGAAATAAAGGAGGGAGCAAGAAGGAACCACAGTAGTGGTTGAAAAACAAGATTCAGCATTTATGACACAAAAAACAGAGGACATTTCTGGCACCGACTCAGGCTCGAACCCATACCCCTCGCTTCACAGCCACAGGTCTAGTCCCTTGGGCTACCGACAACTGTTACTGCTGTCTCTTGAATTGGCTACATACAAAAAATATTGGTCGATAGCTTTCAGACTCGCTTGTTTTTTCTAAGCTGTGTGCTTAATGAGCAAAAAAACATTTGCAGATCAGTCACTTAAGCATGGCCGTGTAGGCTGCATGTAAAAGGATCGTTAAAACATGTGAAGATAGGAGCGTTGTTAACCATTGCGTTCAAGTGCGACTTACATTTAATATATTAGA
The DNA here is from genome assembly GCF_964194025.1 of Convolutriloba macropyga. Taxonomy (NCBI): domain Eukaryota; kingdom Metazoa; phylum Xenacoelomorpha; order Acoela; family Convolutidae; genus Convolutriloba; species Convolutriloba macropyga. The sequence continues at coordinate 59,446,537 of NC_134477.1, read as the reverse complement.
AGATATAGAAGAGTAAATAAGAAGTGAAATAAGGAAGGGAGCAAGAACGAAACACAGTAGTGGAAGAAAAACAAGATTCACCATTTAAGAGACCAAAAACAGAGTCCATTCTTCGCACCGACTCGGTCTCGAACCGATGCCCCTCGTTTCACAGACACAAGTCTAATCCCTTGAACTACCGACGCCTGTTACTGTTGTCTATCCGTAGAGGCTACATACGAATATTGGTCGATAGCTTTTTGTCGCGCAAGGGAAATAAAGAAGGGAGCAAGAAGGAAACACAGTAGTGGATGAAAAACAAGATTCACCATTTTTGAGACAAAAAACAAGGGCCATTTCTGGCACCCATTCGGGCTCGAACCCATGCCCCTCGCTTCTCAGCCGCAGGTCTATTCCCTGGGGCTACCGACGCCTGTTACTGCTCTCTATTGAATCGGCTACATACGAAAATATTGGTCGATGGCTTTCAGTCTCGCTTGTTTTTTCTAAGCTGTGTGCTTAATGAGCAAAAAAACCATTTGCAGATCAGCCAGTTAAGCATGACCGTGTAGGCTGCATGTTAAAGAATCATTAAAACATGTGAAGATAGGAGCGTTGTTAACCATTGCGTTCAAGTGCGACTTACATTTAATATATTAGATAATATAAATTAGATGCAAATTTCTGCTCTTAAGTATTCGAACTAAAAAAAATTAGGCTAAAAAGCTTCTTTAAAATAATACATAATTGCCAAAACCAAACCCATCCTCACAGAACACCGAATCGTTAAAACATTCATCTATTACTAAACACATTGAAAACTACTTCAACAAATTAAATACGTCAAAAATCACGTTCTCAAGAGTGTACGCTCAAAACATAGTTCATTAAAACCGACGGTGACTCGACGCACTAAAAGAATGATTCTCAGCCAAAACTAAATGAGAGCATAAAATGATATCATAAATTCGATCATAAAAACTGAAGAGTTCTGTTTGCAGCTAAACTACACTGACAGCTTTGAAACTTGTCAATACTAAAAAGTTTGAAAACTATATACAGAAAACTTCGAGGTCACGAGTTACAAACATGTCTGGCAAGCAGAAAAAAGGTCAACAAAAACAAACAACCACAAACACGTCACAATCACAAGCCAATTACATGAAAAAACCACCAAGCGACCAGTTGCTGAAGGAAACATTCGAAGCCTTCGACCGAGACGGCGATGGGAAAATCAGCGCTTCCGAAATTGCAGTTGTGGAAAAAATTTTGGGACAAAATCCCTCAACCTGTGATGTGAAAAGATTTGTGAGAAGAACTGACGGAGATTCGAGCGGAGATATTGACTTCCGGGAGTTTGTCAAAAGTATAAAAACCGATGTCAGCTCTACTCAGAACTACTTCATGGTAAGATTCAAGACAGGTGTACTTCACAATCTCTTTTGTAACCTTTGACATGCAACAACTGGTCAAAGTTTGATTTTTTTCAACAATTGCCCACCTTTTGGTACCTAGTAGAGAATTATCTCTCCTTCTAAACTGGGCTCAATTTTATTTGTAACATACCAAAGATTTGCACACAAACCTTTTGCAGTAAGGGAGGCCATTGTCGAAAAGATCCAAATATTCTATCCAACAAACCTAAAAACTTGCTAAAAACTTCCTAAAGAGAAAACTGTTTAAATTTTTTATCTTTTCCATCTGTTAAAGAGCACGTGCCATTACATTGAAAATCATTTTGTAAAAATATGGCAAGTGGGTTTGGGGGTGCAAATAATATTCACCAACTAAGCTGGAGGGGGGCACAACAAACCCAAAAGATCCCAAAAATCATTCGCTAAGAACTAGAGCTACCCTGAACGAAAACTTTCAAGAAACACTTTTTTTCCTAAGCAACGACTTTATATGCTGTCGTGTGATTTAATGCCTCTCAGTTTTATTTGGTAAATATTTTGAAAAAAAAGAAACTTGGCGGTATTTATTCTTGATCAAACATTTTACTTTTCGATTAGAAGTTGGTGATGGCTTTCAAATACTTCGATACCGATAAGGACGGATATCTTACAGTTGACGAACTGAAACACATCTGCGCGGAACTTGGAGACGACACAATGCAGGAAGCAGAAGTACATGCATTTCTTCAGATCGCAGATAAAGACAAAAACAACAAACTGGACATTGCTGAATTGATAACAGCATTGGAGCAATATCAACATACGACAGCAGGAAAATCATATGATTATTCATCTCACTGACTCAATTTAATTTATTGCTATTGCTTACTTTACTTTTTCTCATAGTCTCCGACAACAATGAAATTATGAAAATGATATCTGATCTCAGGTGGTGCTAGATGATATTAAGGATGATCGTCTGCAGATGATTAATCGATTAATTGCAAAAAATTGATAGAGTTAAATAATGAGTGAGAAAAAATTAAGTGGGGATAAATGTAGAAGAACCATTCCGATGCAGATTGCAAAGTAGGAAAAACTAAATTTAACCAACATAGCTGGAAGATTGCCAGAAAATAGCCGCAATAGATTCGTAGATCGGCAGTCTAAAAAAAAACAGACCAAAAAAATTCGTCTTTTCATTGAAGGCTGATCTGTTATATTTTGATTTAAAATATGTATAAGTTATTGCTGCCTCTATTAGCTGATCTCAAATAACCTTCATTTAGAGTGACACACACCCATTTGACCTTATCTCTTTGAATTAAAGTAAATAAAAGTCAATTTCAAAGTGAGGAAGTCATTTTTGAGAGTGAGGTAAGTCCAAGTGTGACCAAAAATTTAATCACGCGCATGAACAAAAAAACTCGCTCCACTAAGAGCGAAAAATGACGTCACACATGCAATTCAATTGAAATTGCATGAACGAATGAACAAACAGTCGCTGTGACGTCATATGGTCGTAACAAAAATCATGACGACGAAATAAAAAAACATAGCAGGACAAGTCCTGAAATACAATTCAAAGAATGAATGAAAAACTCAGACGTACCCTTACAAGCAGATCAATTGAACAATGCCAGCCAGAACACAAACAAAATTGAGAAACTAAAAGAATCAAACCTAAACAAAAATATACTCATTGCTAAAACTCTTGAAGTTTTTAAACCCAAGGCAAAATTTTTTCCCTTTAAAAAAACCTATTTCCTATTTTGTTATAGGAAATACATGTTATAACCAAGTTTTGTTTCTGAAATTGGTCCAGTATTATATCAGCAAGAACTGAAAAATATTCATTGGCCCTTGAAGATCGATTAACTCGAAAATGACTAAAAAGTTAAAAGAAATCAATTGCAAATTATAAGGAAATGTTGCTGAAAATCGTGATATAAATATCTTCAGAATCATTTCTGTGTCTCTAGAGGCTGTCCAGTAACCCAATTCCAAGCCTTAAAAAACTCATTGGCTCATAGATCGATAGGCAATAACTTTTGGAAAAAATTTCAAACTTCAAAAAACAGAAATTCGTTCTATTAAAATGTTGAAAGCCATTCAATTGCCCCCTAGCAACTAATTAATAACATACTGTCAAACCCTGGATGCGGTTACCTGGCTACTAAGGCAAGAAAAAATAAATAAAATACAAATGTTTAAAAAACTTGAAAAAAATCGCAAATTCTATCAAAAATTTTTAAAAGTCGAAAACTTAAATTGTTGAAAACAAATCCATTGAAACTAAAAACCATGAAGTAACTTTTTATCAGAACGTGGAATAGGTTTTCTTGCACTTGAGACTGAACGAATATCGAAAACTGACAAAAACTTTAGGAAACATCAAAAAATTGCAGATCTTATCAAAAAAAATGCTAAAATTCGAGACATTAAAAAGTTAAAAAGCATTCAATTGTTACTAGAATTTATGTACTGCCGTATTAAAAAACTTCCGAGGAGATTGCCTGGTCCCTGATACTGCAAAAACTAAAAAAAATGAAAATTTTCAAAAACCTGAAAAAAAAGCAAATTTGTTCAAAAAAATTGCTAAAATTAGTGATATTTAAAAGTTGAAACCTATTCCATGGCAACTAAAAAATTTTCAGTAACTTATTATCCAACTCCTAATGAGGTTTTCTTGCCCCTGGCACTCAAACAACTTGAATGATGACAATAAATATGTAAAAATTTGCAACATTTGTCAAAAAATGCTAAAATTCATGATGTCAAAAAGTTGAAAACCGTTCCATTACCACTAGAAACTGTGCAGTAATCTATCATCAAACCCTAGACGAGGTTTCGTGACACCTAGGGCTAAAAAAATCAAAAAATGACAAAAACTTTCAAAAAACCTGAAAAAAAAACCCAAAAATTAGGATCATTTTGTGTGTTTGTGTATGTAGTACCACGACATATAGCTCATACAATGGTCATAACAAGCAAATTTGTCTCGCAAAAGGCCTTCATGAGCTTTTAAAAACTTCAACCTAAGACTAATAACAAAAATCTCAAAAAATCACAAAAAACATGAAAAATTGCACCATTTTGAGCCGAAAAACTCCTAAAAATGACCTTTCAACCTTAAATTAAGGCCATCCCAGCAGCTGCACCACTATACGCACTTTAAGGACTACTAAAACACATTTTGGGCCTCTAATGAAACTTAATGCCCGCTGGGCTTTACCTGTTTATCCCGTTTTGAAAGATCAAAGTCATTGAAAAATGTGTGAACGCATCTTAAAAAAAAAAACATAGCCGGAAGAATTCCGGAAACGACTCGAAGTAGAAATCTGACTATTCTCACTAATCAGATGCATCACACGCATATTACCAATCGACAGACAGTGTAACCATTTCACAAAGAAAAGACTGGAGAATTGGAAACTTGACAAAGGACAAAATCAAAAAATAATATTCTCTAAAAATCGAAACAAAATTCTCTACAAAAAGATAACATGCAGCTTCCCTTCCATAACTCATAGAAATCAATTAGTTATATATTTGGCTATATCAATCGCCCACCTAGTACTTGCAGAGAAACGTTAAACAACAAACTTAAAAAAGACTAAGAAAAACTCTTTAACGAATTAGAGTTTTGTATAATTTGTTTAAATGAAAACCTTAGACCTGCTAAGGCTTCAAGTGCAAATTCATAGTATCAACACCTACAAAAATTCTCCTTATTGAGAAAGAGTTACCAATAAAAACATTAAATTGGAAGAAATAGGCAAAAAACTTAGAAAAAAGACAAAAAGTGACCAAAATTTGCTCTGATTTACTCGATTTTCTTTAACAAAAACAACTCGAAACTAATATCAATCAAAATGAGAGACATCCAAAAGAGCTACAACAACTGACTTCCACTAGAAAACTCCGCAAATGCTATCAAAGGATGGGGAAGAATAGAAACAACAATTAAAACCAAATTGAACAAAAAAAAACGAGAAAAAGTAAGGTGTTTTTTAAATTTTACAAGAAAAAATAAAGCCCAATAAAGTTACTTTGAGCAAATAGAGCAATGAAATGCTCGCGAAATAATGGGCAAGTCATAACAAGTTTAAAAAAAATGTCTACGATTGAAAAAACGAAAAAAAGCAAAAAATTTAAAAAAAGTGGTTAAAAAATTCTCAATTTTTCTGTCATTTTTCATCAGAAAAAGAAGTTTTATACCAACAAAATTGGAATCAATTTGTATCCCTGATATTTCTTGGGTAACGAGCTTCTATGCAAATTGCACTTAAAGTAGTAAAACAAAACAAAAGGCCAAAATAAATTAAATTTCGTCGAAAAATCAGCAAAACTGATCAAAAACCTCCAAATTTGCATAAAACTCAAATTAACTACTTGAAACCTTCAATTCCTATCAAAACGAGCCCAAATCCAATACAATATCATAATCAAACCTCATAAACAAGAAAAATTGCAAAAAAAAACTGCTTTTAAAAGCCGCACGTGAACAAAAAAATTTCGCTCGCTCAGAGAAAATTTTTTCACACATCAATTTCTCGCTCTCTCAAAATCAGCGGTATGAACAAAAAACCACTCTCTTTTCGCTCCGCTCTTCTCTTTTGTTCAGCAACAAAATCACTCCAAATTTTTTCACGCTTTTCATTTCCCGCTTTAAAAATCACTCCAATAAAATTGATTAAAAAAAGGAATTCTCCAATACTCCTCTTCGAGTCGTAAAAACACAGCGCACCAATACAATTCAAATTCTTTGAATTGTAAAAAAAACCAAGATAAGGCCAATAATAGCCCCAGCTATCGCTGTGCGGCTATTAAAAAGTAATTACGAACGGCGATATTTACACATACAATAGAGGTACAAACTGCAAGTATTCCTTAAATCAAAATAAGAAGCTGCCAAGCTTAGAAATATCGATAGCATTGTTAGAGGAACATTTTCAATCAAATTTCCAAATTTTTGTGTTCTAACCAGAAAATGCCCGCCTGACTTTATTGTGTTCAATGACAAGGAATCGTAATCAGGAGCACGTCTTAATCCACTGCTGAAGTCAAGATCGAAGTCTACGTCATAAATTACATTCAAGATATTTGGAAAGAGAATAACATCAGTTCGGAATACTTGTTAGGCTATTGGCAGACGCCAAAATCTTCAGAGCATCAACAAAAGATCTGTTCAGCACATCGAACAAGCCAAATATTGAAACTGCTTCACGCAATAAAGCGATTGATGGGCTCTCAAATGGAGCTTAATGCATCACCGACAAAGCCACGGATATGTATAAGCAGCTTATTCCTTCAGAAAAGAACACTATATGGTGCGTTGCGCCTCAGAAAGTTTAGTTTTGAGCTTACTTCGACTCTCAAGTGACGTACACCGGGAGCATTTTCAAACGCCAATTGACAAAGAATAAGTCAAATCCATAACTAAACATTTCGATGTCGAGTTGAACAATCAGAATTTTGTTGTTGAATATTTTTAAAGACAATTAGGGTCAAAATATGTTACAGAAATTAAGGGATCTATTCTGTTTCGCCCCACACCCGTGTGTTTTAGCACGTTACTATGTAAGAAAATAGCACTTGCGCCTGGGGCGTAAAAATGTAAATCCACTAAGCTGGGGGCCAAATCAGAAAAGAACACTATATGGTGCGTTGCGCCTCAGAAAGTTTAGTTTTGAGCTTACTTCGACTCTCAAGTGACGTACACCGGGAGCATTTTCAAACGCCAATTGACAAAGAATAAGTCAAATCCATAACTAAACATTTCGATGTCGAGTTGAACAATCAGAATTTTGTTGTTGAATATTTTTAAAGACAATTAGGGTCAAAATATGTTACAGAAATTAAGGGATCTATTCTGTTTCGCCCCACACCCGTGTGTTTTAGCACGTTACTATGTAAGAAAATAGCACTTGCGCCTGGGGCGTAAAAAATGTAAATCCACTAAGCTGGGGGCCAAAACAGAATAGATCCAAATCAAGGTCCTACTGCATTCTCTTAGGGAACTCAATGTTTACCAGAAATCAACTGTTTAGATAAAACTTGCATGTACTGAAAAGTTTACGCCAAAACATTCTCACTTTTTCATTGAGTAATGTGACAGTGAACAAAACTATGTTATGTTATCACTTCCAAGGAAAAGGTTGAAACATGATTGTTATATTAATTGGCACAGTATAATTGAAACGTTCCGAGAACCGGATTTATTATTATTATTATTATGACTTCGTGGATATGCCACTGGGATGTTATTCCCGCTGTTAGGTTCTAGGATGTGCACGACAGTTTTCACAGATACAAATGAATGTCCATGTGCAAGGATTCTGCTCATTACAGTTCCTTTCCAAATAGCTCCACATGTATTCAATGAGTTTCCTCTTCAGTTGCTGCTCACAGAAGAAGTCCATCACTTTCTGGATGACGTTCACTCGGAACCCCGTTCGGTACCAGAAGTTCAATCTCTGAACCTCATATTTGGCCACTGGGAGTGCCACTCTTTTCCTTCTGTCCTCTCCAACAACTCGGACTTCTGAGAATTCCACATCATACTTGCCGCTCAGAAGGCTACTAAACATCAACAAATCTTTCAATACTTTAAAATAAAGTGGTGGTAGTAGATTCGTGTTTAAAATAGCGTCCTTGTAGTCAATACTCCCGCAGATCCATCTCATTGCTTTCTTGTGGAAGGATTCCATGATCTGGTATTCAGATTTTCTAAGTTCCCAGCATTCCGATGAGAAGAGCAGGATTGGTGAAAGAATGGTTCTATACAAGTGTACTTTTGATTCCTGTGGTAAAGCCATAGAAGTGTTTCGTCGCAGAAGGAACAGTGACTTCACTGCTTTGCCGACTCGGTGTTTAGCATGGTCTCCCCAGTTTAGATGCCGATTTACAATCAGACCAACATCTTTAACGAGGTCCTTACTTTCAATCGGGTTATTACCAAGCATGAACTGCATCTGGTCCAGAGTCTTTGGTCGATTTCCAACTTTGAATTCGGTTACAGAGCATTTCTTACTATTGAACATCAGATGATTTTGAGCACTCCAATAGTGTAAGTTATTTATGTCCTGCTGTAGCTTCTGTACTGAGGTGTCATCTCCGTTGAATATCACCTTGAGATCATCTGCAAAGAGCAGGGCAAGTGAAGAAAAAACAACATTGGGAAGGTCATTTATGTATATCAAGAATAGGAGCGGGCCAAGGACAGATCCTTGGGGGACGCCTGCTGTGATCACGAGGGGTTCGCTTTTAACATTGTTGATTTTAACTTTTTGGGTTCTACCGCTTAAGTAGTCACGTACTAATTCAAATACTCCCTCACACAAATCAAGTTGTAGTAATTTCCGTAGGAGCTGGCTGTGTTTGATCTTATCGAAGGCTTTCGAAAAGTCAAATAGGACAAGAAAATTCACGCAATGTGCAGATCCAATCATTTTGTAGATTTGGGTCAAGCTGTAGAGTAATTGAACAACAACAGAACGTTTCGTTCGGAATCCGTATTGGTAATTACTTATCTCTGCTCCGAAGGCTTTCATCAGTGCTCGAAACATGAACTTCTGATGTTAATATTTTGATGTTAAAATGATAACCCGGTACAGAATAACGGCATTTTTGCTTCTAAAATTATGCTGTAGACGCTGAAAAAATAGTTTCACTACTGAAAATATAAAACAACAGAAATTTTTCTGCCGTATGAGGTTCCTATAACAAACAAAACCGTTAAATAGAAAAAAACCGCTTTTCAAAAAACAAAACCACTAAAAACTGATCTATTCTGTTTCTTCCCCAGAGCTTATTTGGTGCATATTGCTTGCACTCAACACATGCACGTCGATATTTTTACAATGTGTCATATCAAATTAAATCTAATGGTTATCATATTAACATCAAAATATTCTTTCGTTAGCTCCATCAATCAGGGCTTGTAACCTGTGGGTGCCAAAATCAGATCGAATAGTTTCGTAGAGATATGGTACTCTGGCATGACGCAATCAATAACGCCCAAAACAGATCGCATTTAGAACCCTGCAGCACCAACGATCTGTTGGAGTATTTGACAGCAAATAATTTCAGGCGTCAAGCGAAAGTGCATTGCTAAAGGGAGAACACACCATATAAATTTAACAGCCTCCTCACAACTGGCATATTGGTCCTCCATGGGACGAAGCACATAATCTCCAGGAAGAAGCAAAAATATGTGTTTGTCCTCAAGCAGTACCGTGATCTCCCCCAAGACAGTGATAAACCTTTGCACATAAACTTTAATTCAGTTGGCGACATAAAGACAACTTGAGGAGCCTGCTCAACAAGGGCAGAGGAAAACCAAAACTGGGTAGTAGCCAAGTTAGAGCAACACAGAAACCTGCTGCGAGCGAGGAAACTTGTTAATTATGGACCTACTTGTCACTAATTCCCAATCATGGTACTGATGTGCAGTACGTTGGCTATGTTAAATGTTTAGTCGGAGTAAGTGTGAATGGAAGCTGATTTTGAACAAATCAAAAACGTGAGAATAGCAACTCAAGAGAATACTTCCTAGAAAAATGTGTAGAAAATTTAATTTCCGATGTTCTGATATTTCGTGTTCCCAGTCACGAGGTTTTCTCTGTGCAGGCTGTTAAGACCTTCCAACGTAGATAACTAAAAGCCGAGCTGGAAACTATTTCTTTTTCACGTTTTTGCCTTGTTCCCCCGGCAAAGTTGCTCCCGACAAGGTCTGCAAATCTTACTTGGAAAAAAACTAAAATAAGAATTCAGTATTTTTTTTCTTGAAAAACAGTTTACTTCCGATTAGAAGTTGGTGATGGCTTTCAAGTACTTCCATGCCGACAAGCACGGATATCTTACAGTTTGTGAACTTAAACTGGTCCGCGCAGATCTTGGAGACGACATACTGCAAGAAGCAGAAGTACATGCATTTCTTCAGATCGCAGATAAAGACAAAAAGAACAAACTGGACATAGCTAAACTGAAAACAGCATTGGAACAAAATCAACATCTGATAGAGGGAAAATCATATGTTTATTTGTCTCCCTAATTTAACTTGAATTACTGCTATTGCTCATTTTACTTTTTCTCATCATAGTCTCCCAAAGCAATGAAATTATGAAGAAGATATCTGAACTCAGGTGATGCTAGATGATATTAAGGGTGATGGTCAGCAGATGATTAATTCCAAAAAATTGATAGAGTTAAATGATGAGTGAGGAAAATTAATTAGGAATAATTTTAAGGAATAGAGCTACCAGTTTTCGTTAGAGAATTTCTATCTTACGGGCCAAAACACCCAATTGAGGACAAATTTTTTTGGAAGTCATTTCGGCAGACATTAACTTTTTGTGATTAGTATGCGAGAAAACAGTATTTGCCGAGAAAAGCTTTTTGAGGTAGAGACATCCGCCAAAATTGTTCACTCAAAATATAACAGATACCAGTCGATAAAAAATTAAATTATCTTAAAGAGAAAGAACTCTTATCTGTACGCTTGATAAAGTTAATGGGTTCTGTGTCATGAGGAAAACAACATGAAAAATAGACATCTAAAGTGACAAAAATACTCAACTGCTCCCAGTTTTTAAGGAGAGAAACCACAAATGACAAGATAATCGAAAAAATATTAACGGAATATGACTTGAAATGAAAAAAACAAGAACTCATTTCGGAAAAAAGTCAAAAAGAATGAACCACTGACGCACAACCAGCGCGACTGTATAGGTTGGCATAAGTTCACAAAAAAAAAACACCCCGATACGCGTTCTTTTATCTATTCCTGGAAGCTACTACCAAAAATTAAACATTTCTCTGACTTCAACTTCTGAAACGGTGCCGTGATCCAACATCGAAACTTCGAGTCCTACAGCCAGACAAAAAATTAAGACAATAACAGTTAGAGGCCATTTAGACTTAGTGAAAAGTCGCAAAAGATAGCGCATCTTGCAGTGATCTACATAACACGGATACTGAAAACCTGTTTACTATCATTAAAATCTAGACCTGACCAGCATCTAAAAGCGCACGGTGTATTCGAATTAAATCGAAGTTGATACAATTTCACCCATGTTGGGCAAACTTGTAGTCATATAGCAACTTGGATTTAAAGCATCAAAAAAGACTCACCAGTAGGTCAGGATGTAGGCGGATGTTGTGAAAAATCACGCAGATTGGTTTGGCGTATAAAAAGTAAGTTCAATGTGACATAAAAACTTATGTCTCGAAGCGCTACATATAGCACAAAAGAAAACATTTGCTGAACATGCGCGATAAGTACTGTAGCCAGAAGTTGACATTGATTTATTAGCCAACAGTTGTCAAGTTGCTTAGTTCGACAATTACATTTTAGTGAACCAAATTGTTGAAATGTTCCAAAACGTTACCGAAACGGTAGAAAGTTAGTATGAACATCTAAAATCTAAATTCAACGATCTTGAAAAAAAAATTAAACACGAATTGGAAAAGAAATTTCAGAAACTTTTGTTTATTCCAATAAAAAGTTTTCCGAAAAACCTTGATATTTCTGTTTTGTTTTTTAATTGAATTTCAATCAGATTAATTGTAATCGAAACAGCATTAAATTGCAATTTACTTGATGATAGTAGACATAGCAAAAAGTTTTGTATTGTGAATAAAATAAATTTAAGTTGCATTTTAAATAAAATTTTAGAATTGACTTATCTTTTTAAAAACGCATAGAGATTACCCTTTCGGCCTTTCCGTTCCTTTAGTATTATGTGGAGGTGTTGGTAGGTAACTTTGTGTGCATGCTCACTTCTTAGGATAATTCCCCAATGTGTTTTTTTCCCTCTATGGATGAATTCTGCCAGATTTTTGACTCCTGTGACTTATAAAAATTTTCATTGTTAATGTTTTGGGCCATTCTATGTTCAGCATCAATCTTATTTGATTTCTGTGTGTTCTGTCCAGTAACTTTTGAATGGTTGCATGCTCTTGCCAGGTACTGCTGTTGTAGGTTAAAAATGGCCGCCACAGGTGTTATAGACCTCTTGTTTGCTCTTGACTCTTATGTTTTTCTATATTTGCTTTTATTTACTCATTTCTATGTTCGATGACCTTTTTCTGTTGCCAATGAATTCTTCGTCGTCTAGATAAGATCCCAACTTTTTGTGTACAGGTAGTCATGCTTCTAACTACTCAGTTTTGTTGTTAACAATTTCTCCCTGTTTACTGACAGTTGAACCTTGTTGAACATCGTCTCTAACTTTTTGAGGAGTTCGTCGTTGTTCTTGTCGTTTTCAAAGATAAAATTGATGTCTAATGCTTACACTATGTGATCAATTAATCTCGCTGCAGAGGACAAGCAGTAATAATGTTCCAGATTTGGACTTCGAGTCTTTTTAATTTCATTCATTGCCACCTTGAGGTAGATTATGAACAAGTAGAGTGTTAGACTGACTCCCGGGGAACAGCATGTTTGTCAAAAAATTAAAAGTCTGAGGCTTACTTTGAATGAAGAATTGTACAACTAGATATCTAAAGTTTATTCAACTATATCCCAGTCTCTGAAATAATCGCAGTTGTTCTACAATGTCCCTTCTCCAGTGCAAACCCTCCCAAACTTTAAAGATCTACATTTAAGCTCGTACTCAAACTAGCAGTCACAAAAGTTTATTTTAAAAGTTATGGTAATTAGTACAGTCAAAAAGACGTTTTTTCCTTAGCAAGTTTATGTACAGTATTTGGAAGAAATGTTTCGAAAAAAAATTTAGTACTGACGGTGAGATGAGCTTGGAGAAACAGAAAAATTCTCAACGAAAATGTAGCATCTGTAATGAAAAATTGGTTAGGAATATTAAAGACGTCGAATGCAAAAATTGTGAGAGCTGGCATCACATAAAATGTCAAAATATAAGTAGGGAGCAATACGAAAAAAGGGGATGTTTCTTGGAAATGCTTTTAAAGTTAAGATTTACCAACTGACGAGCAAACTAGAGAACAAAAAATATTTGAAGGATATGCAGATGACATAATTTGCGCTAGAAAAGAAAACCCCAATAAATTGCTTCAACTGGCAAAAAATTTGCATAAAAATTTGAAACTCCGACCGTTTAAAGTTGACGCAAATCAAGAACTAGGCTTCCTGGATATGGCAATCTACGTTGATGAACACAACACAAAGACAATAACAGTTAGAGTCCATTTAGATTTAGTGAAAAGTCGCAAAAGATAGCGCATCTTGCAGTTATCTACATAACACGGATACTAAAAACCTGTTTACTATCATTAAAATCTAGTCCTGACCAGCATCTAAAAGCGCACGGTGTATTCGAATTAAATCGAAGTTGATACAATTTCACCCATGTTGGGCAAACTTGTAGTCATATAGCAACTTGGATTAAAAGCATCAAAAAAGACTCACCAGTAGGTCAGGATGTAAGCGGATGTTGTGGAAAATCACGCAGATTGGTTTGGCGTATAAAAAGTAAGTTCAATGTGACATAAAAACTTATGTCTTGAAGCGCTACATATAGCACAAAAGGAAACATTTGCTGAACATGCGCGATAAGTACCGTAGTTGACATTGAATTATTAGCCAACAGTTGTCAAGTTGCTTAGTTCGACAATTACATTTTAGTGAACCAAATTGTTGAAATGTTCCAAAACGTTACCGAAACGGTAGAAAGTTAGTAGGAACATCTAAAATCTAAATTCAACGATCTTGAAAAAAAATTAAACACGAATTGGAAAAGAAATTTCAGAAACTTTTGTTTAATCCAATAAAAAGCTTTCCGAAAAACCTTGATATTTCTGTTTTGTTTTTTAATTGAATTTCAATCAGATTAATTGTAATCGAAACAGCATTAAATTGCAATTTACTTGATGATGGTAGATATAGCAAAAAGTTTTGTATTGTGAATAGAATAAATTTAAGTTGCATTTTAAATAAAATTTTAGAATTGACTTATCTTTTTAAGAACGCATAGAGATTAGCCTTTCGGCCTTTCCGTTCCATTAGTATTATGTGGAGGTTTTGGTAGGTAACTTTGTGTGCATGCTCACTTCTTAGGATAATTCCCCAATGTGTTTTTCTCCCTCTATGGATGAATTCTGCTAGATTTTTGACTCCTGTGACTTTATGGAAATTTTCATTGTTAATGTTTTTGGCCATTCTATGTTCAGCGTCAATCTTTTTTGACTTCTGTGTGTTCTGTCCAGTAACTTTTGAATGGTTGCATGCTCTTGCCAGGTACTGCTGTTGTAGGTTAAAAATGACCGCCACAGGTGTTATAGATCTCTAGTTTGCTCTTGTCTCTTTGGTTTTTCTTTATTTGCTTTTACTTACTCATTGCTATTTTCGATGACCTTTTTCTGTTGCCAATGAATTCTTCGTCGTCTAGATAAGATCCCAACTTTTTGTGTACAGGTAGTCATGCTTCTAACTACTCAGTTTTGTTGTTAACAATTTCTCCCTGTTTACTGACAGTTGAACCTTGTTGAACATCGTCTCTAACTTTTTGAGGAGTTCGTCGTTGTTCTTGTTGTTTTTTAAAAAAAATTGATGTCTAATGCATACACTATATGATCAATCAGTCTCGCTGCAGAGGACATGCAGTAATCATGTTCCAAATTTGGACTTCGAGTCTTTTTAATTTCATTCATTGCCACCTTTATGAACAAGTAGAGTGTTAGACTCCCGGGGAACAGCATGTTTGTTTCAATTTCTTTGTCGATTTTCTTACCACATTCGACAGCCAGTGGGGTATTCGTCAGCAGTTACTGAATCAGTTTCAAATCATAATTTTGAACGACTTCCCTCATGTTCTGAAGGAGCAAATTTCAGTTCACTGTGTCAAATCCTTTAGAAGTGTCGACACCCACCTTTTTGACTTTGAAATCTCGTTCCACATTTTTTGCGATGAGAAAATTGTGAGTCATAGTCACGTCTCTATTGTCTTTATGGTGGGTTGACAAACAAAGACAAAACATTTAAAATTCATGGCCATTATTTGAATTTATTTCTCTTTGGAATAATTTATTTGATTGTTTCGATCCTCGCAGTAAAAATTTTTGCAATTTTTAATTGCGAACTCTTATCTCCCATTCTGTTAAGCTATATAATTAAGCTATAATTTCGAATTTTTAGCCAAAAAACTAATCTGTGCCAACACCTTATTAAAACTTTGGAATATTAAATGGGGCAACAGTGACAGATGGAGAGTTAAGAAAAATTTATAAAAAATATGAGAGTAAAACAGCGCCCAAGCAGTCAGTAACAGATAGATAGATCAAAAACAAAATGTTAATATAAGAGTAAAGGAAGCGCCCAAGCACCCGGAAGTTTTTTTAAGGATCAGATGCCGGTTAAATTTGTAAGCAAGGATCAGATACTGAAGGAATGTCAATAGTAGTTGGACTCCAGTCAGGGATTAGAGTTATGGATTCTGTAATGAATTGGAGGATCGGGGCCCTCAATTAATAATTTTTTAAATAGAATAAATTAGAAGGGATACAATAAGAGACCACGATCTACAAAGTGGCTCTGTAAAGAATTTAGAAGTAATCTCAGGGTGTGAAAGTTGAGGTAAAAATTAAGTAAAAATGTAATCAACCAAATGAAGACTAAACGGCCACTAACTGGCCTACTAACCGCACCACGTCAACCGTCAGCCCAGAACAGTAATATAAAAATTACAAACCGAAAACTTAGTGAAAAAATGTTTTGTCATTCAGGGTTACCAATAAAGACCTGGAACGCCAAAAAGTTTCTCTGTTTAATAAAAGAGGCATCTGCGGGTTCTTTATTAAAATCGCAGAACTTTTTATAAAATCTTTGAGCATAAAATTGGTGGAAGATCCGGCAGCTCTTTGCACCTCAACAGATATAGGAATCAACAAATAGCAATTATCGTCCAGTTGCTTATTTTTCGTTGCTTTTTGTTTTTTGGCCTGTGCACCTGCCTGCATTGGGTACCAATCCCTTCTCACTTCGAGCAGGGGCAAGCAATTCCGCTACTGTAACATGTAGCAAAAGCTGCATACCCGTCGGTTATGGTACAAGCTTAAGCCCATTGAAACCTTTGTTGTCTGCTCTGTAGCAACGACTAATTTCTAGCAAGGCGGTATACCAAGTGAAGCAAAGGTTTGCATGGTCAAATGGTTGAGATTAGCGTGGTGGGAAAAATTCTCTGGGAGATGAACTACCATACCAGCCGTCTGTCTATCATTTTATCGCTACGCATTTGTGAGTTTCACAGACTCTGGTTCCCAAGCATTAACTTCTTGAAATTCTCAGTTATTGATTGCACAATTTCAAATTTTGTTTCTCACTGAACACGACGGTTAATCTTCTGGAAGCCAATTTCTATTGAAAAGAAAACTCTTGGCGCCAAAAGGAAATAGTTTCAAAAAGAGGTCACGATTCAGTTGCTCGTGATATGCTTGCACAAATCGCTTTGGTGCTCAGTGACAGGTGACTCCTCAGGCTGCTTCCTCTGATACCAGCTCTGCGAAATATGTTTAAAATTTGAGTCAACAACTTATTTGCCGCAGAAGTAAACTAGAATCCCATATAAATCCAGTGGTGATCTGAACAGTGGGAAGAACTTCCGCGGAAGAAATACCAAATCTAGCTCTTGACGAAAGCAACATTGCGTGCTGAAAAGCATTTTAATCCAGTGTTACCTTTATTAATCTACCCTCTCTTGATTTCAAAACAGAATCGTTTTTTGACAGCAAACATTGTATCAAGGAAAAGATTTTTTCTACCGAAGTGTAGGAGACTAAAACAATTAAACTTTAAAGAAAAGCGCATCTAAAATGTGCATTCGTTTTATCATGAATTTATTAATTTTTCATGATCTTTACTTCTTTTTGCTGAAAACAAAGAAGCCTCACTCACTTTCCGATGGGATTCCCTAATATAACAAGATCGTAATTTGCTGTCATTTTTTTCTCCTGGACATAATTTTCCAAACTGTTCAAGTATGTGATTTCTCTGAGTCTGAGTTAGTTCTCTGAAAAAACCATAACTTTTATTTTGCAAAGTTAAGACTCAAGCTGAACTCCTCTTCGAGACCTAAACCTTGTTTAAAATTTCTGAGTACACTTTTATCGTCAACTGCCCGATTGTCATCTCCCAAACGCCATGTGTTGAGTTTTGATATCATTTGATTAACGAGTGCCTGTATTGTTTCAAGGAACGGTGGAGGCGCTTCTGGATCCCCCTTCGATTCTTTTATTTCTGATTTAAAGGCATCTCTATAATATAGGTAACTGGGATGATTTTAGGTGATTTAGTTATAGTTATAAACTACCGGTCTGACGTTGCGTACATGTTTAATCATTTTAAGCCTATTAAAGGAGTTGAAAGCAATGTTAAAATCTATCTTAAATATAACATCTGGTCTACGGAATATTGTTCCAGCAGAAAGTTTTCTCTAAAAATAATAGCTTTTATTTCTGCACCCTTGGGCGTTCAACAAACAATTTGTATCTTACCTGAAAAACCTTTACGTGCGTGCATCATTGATTTTCAGCTCGCACGTTTCCACAAAACTCTACGTAATGCATTTCCAACAACAATGGGGCAAAGAAAGTCATCAACTTTCAATAGCACAGTCAGTTTTACTCCAAAACTGAAATGTTTCACAGATTCAGGAACCTTGTTGTCTGCAACCAGGTTCACTGGATTCGTTTAACGTCTTGAAAACTCCGAACCTGCACTACACTTAGATTTACAGATCAGACCTCTCAAAACTTTAGTGAGTAAACAATCAGGTCTGGCTCCATGTTGAACTCTACGTCACCATCAAATTGGCATCACTCACTGTGCTTCTGAAAACATCGTGTTTGTTTGAGACAAATGATTTGAGAAACCGGAAGGAGCAATTAAATTTAATCGCTTTTAATCATTTTCTAACAGTTTGTCGTAATTGCATGACTTGTATGGGGTAAACTTGTTGTCAGGGCCCGCCAAGTGGATAACGACTCTTGTTGCCCTCGCAAGCTTCTCTGAAATCAATATAGCCCGTTGTTCAGTGTAAATGCTTTTGTTGTCGGCCTTAAGTTTTCCATGATCACACTAGGGAAGTGTTACCTTGCTGGCTCGAAAAATCTTCCGACTTATGAGTGATCGGGCTAGCCGTTTCTTGCCCGCTCTTTTGGGTAAGTTTTAAAACTTTTAATTGACGTAAAGAAAATAATTTATTACTGAGAGTTTGAGGGTTAATTATAATCTCGTCAATTTTGACCATGAGACGATTCGCCAGTGGTGCAGGTGCATTTTTTGGAACTCGCGTGAGATAACAAGCGTTGGATGTTTTAAAAACTATTTCTAGTGTCAAGCATTTATCCGAGTGATTTAATTCACCGACAAGCCTTACAAATGTTTATTTTGGACATATAAACAATTCAGATTTTTCAGAAAATTTTCGAACAAGACCAAGGCAGATAATATGATATCAGAGATTAAAACATTAACGTTGTATTCAGTTCAAAAATCCCTGCAGATCTGGAATAGTTCTCTGCATGTCACAATTTATTAAAGTATTGCAACAAAATTGTGAAGTGTATTGGAAAATGAAAAGTATGCCCGAGCAGGAACGGTGCGCCAGAAACGGCCCACTACAGCGGGTTCCCTTACTGTGTGTTGAATTAAAAGTTCATATTTCAAAATTTGCAAAAGCAGACAGCACTTCACAGCCGGCGAAATCAAACAACCAGTCGCCTAGTGGAGTCCTCCCATTTGTAACTAACGGTCTTAACATATTTGTCGATAAAATGCAACTATTGCGCATTTTTTGACAAATTAAATGCTAAAGGCAAAATCAATTACGTATTGTTTTACATTAGAAAGCTTGTAAAACCAATATACTTTCGAATAAAATCTTGTGTCAGATATTTTTGAGAGTATCGAAGCCTATTACACTGTCTCGAAGCCCAAGCATAAACAGTTACTGGTTAAAATGTTTTCTCAGTCATCAATTTTCTTCGTAATCGTTATTGCTACTTCTAGTGTCTTCAGGAAAATACTTGTTTAAAACTAATTACAAATTAACAATGCTAAATTAGAGTTTTAGAATTTGAGTTTGTTTGTTAACATGAATTTTGTGAGTGTTGAGAACACATTTATGCATATTTAATGAATTAAAACACGTTTTTTTAAACTTTAGTTCAAAGTTTAACTTGAAGTATTACTTCGCTTTCACTTTTTTATCTGCATTATTACGTTTCCCATTTTTTGCTTCATTTATCTAATTCAATTATGCTAACATGCAAAATTTGAATAAAGTCAACGAATCAAAATTTTATTGTAAGCTCTCTCCCCTTCATTTCTTCTCCCTTGACTATCTTTGGAATCATTTTTTGATATAAAGTGCTCCAATTTTTCGTAAATTTGCGATCGTTGCTGTACTGTCAGTGATCTGCAGCATTCAGTTACATGTCCGAATTAAATTTATCAATTGATGTTCCTGTATCCTAGATATTACATGGTTGCAGGTCCGCCGAAATTAGCGGCTCTCATATCAACCACAGTTCAGTTCATACACCACGTTGGGTTTTAAGAAGCGGCCAAAAACATTTGAGTTATCAGTTTTGAAAGAACACTAGCAAAGGGACAACGGTTTGTGTTTTTCTCATAGCTTTAAACTCAAATTGCCACAATCCTGCAGAAAAAATTTTTGTTGACTGAATTTCTGCAGTCGCTTTAGTATTTCTATATTTAAATCAGACTCGAAAACGAGTTCCTTTTCTGAGTTTTGTTAACAATCATTCCCGACCAGTTTTCCAGGTATTGGTTTTTCCTCGAAATTTCTTGAGTAATTTGCCTAACTTGCGGAGCATCAGAACAGTGGATGAACTCTCTGTTCCGCAATGTTTTCGGTGGTTGAATTAAAGATCAGACTCGGTAATTTAAAACCATTCCTTTATCAGGTCATTTCCTTTACCAATTAATTGCTATTATTTTCTCCCTGTCTGCATTCATAATCTTGTCAATAATTGCGAGGTCCCCATTTTCGTCAGTTTGTTTAGGGATGAACTGAAGATTATATTGCAATTTGTTAGCAATATTCAATATATATTCGTTAGTCTGTTTGACTTTGCGATAAATAATTCAAAAATTTTGCTCTGCGGCAACGTTCAATTTTATTCTCCCCACAGTGACAGATTTTTCATTTTTTCCTTTTGTTACTATTTGTTTTGACATATTGATTGACATATTTTTTGCTACCAATACACTCAACGGCGCGACCACTAGATTGAAAATGTTTGATAAAATAAGGATATTTGCTGTCTGCGTGACTGCTAAGATCATCAAAAATTTATTTTTGCATCTTTCAATTCACTGCCATGAGCACTGTCGGTGTAATAAAGTAATCTGAGAGCAATGTCAACAACGATAAAGAGTGGTGAGTTAATATATAGACTGAGTGACACGATTTCATCCTCAACTGTCGAATCTCAAGATCTCTAGCTCCTTTATCATGAGAATCCTTGATTGAAGTTTCTATAATGGCTCCAAGAACATTGTCAAGCAGTGGCATTATTCATTCAATGAGTGATAAGGAGGGCCTAAATTGATAGCATCGAGATCAGGCGTCTATTATCCTTGTCTTTTTTGTCAACTCGTTGCCAATTCACATAGGTCTGGGTGGTTATCATCCTTTGGTTCATAATTTGACATGATTTTGTTCCTGATTTGATCTTCTTTGTTCGTGTCTAACAAAATACTGTTTTCCTTTTTTTGATCATTACGCAACTTTGTGTCATTAAAATTTTCTATCTTTGAACACTGTCCACAGCTGAGGATCTCATTTAAGTTTTCCGCCAACGTAGTGTTCTTTGTTTTTTACAAAAATAATTTTTTTATCATATGGCTCGCCCAAAGTTTTTTCGGCTTTAGATGGTTTGCGATTTTAGCGAGACCGAGCTTGAACGGATTGTCTCATAATTACTTGGTTTACTATTTCACAGAGATATAGCTTTAAGTTTTCTAGTAATCAACCGAAGACGATGGATGTATTTTCGTTAAAAATGATTAATGTGCACTTCAATGATGGCAAAAAGATTTTTAAAAAAACCAATATTTTAGGTAATAATGAGTGGTGATCTCTAGAAATTATTTAGAAAAATTAAGTTTTCGTCTTCTCTATTTTTTTTTCTATTCTTGTTAATTCTGATTCTTGTAATGGCCATTACTCGCATATAGCCGTCAAATATCTGAGTCACCTTTGATTAGATTGAACCGCTTCCTCAAAAAATCTATTACCTAATTTTTGTTCATGGTAAGAATTCGTTGATCGGATGCCTCATCAAGCACCTCACAGTCTATCCGCCATCTTTTGCATTACATCCCCAAGGTTGAGATATAAAAAAAGAATTCGGTTAAATGTTATAAGACAACTAGCTTGGGGTTAGGAGGGGCTATAATGAGAAAAAGCCGTCGTATCCGTCTGATCTTTTTCCTAACTTTGTTCCTTTCTTCTATAATTTTGAATTTGAAAACTATTTCTTTCTTAGATTTGCAAATTGCCCATTTTTGGTGACTTCGTTTTTTTGAATTTTTTTCAGCATAAATTTGATACTGAACATTTGTTTTGAATCCTACTGATGCAAACAAATACAACTCTTTTGCGCTTTCTTTTTGAAAATAATACTATTTTAACTTGTAGTTACTTCTATTAAGCTTACCTCTTATCAGCCCAGAAAAAATACAAATACCATATCAGAAAAAAATCAATCAAAATTTTTTAACCACGAAAACATATACATATTTCAGACCAAAAAAAATAATATAGTGGAGGAATGGTAAAACATTTGATGAACAAAAAGCCATTAAGTTGTTTTAACGAAACACGGATGCAATATTTTCAAGAATTTTTTCAATTGAATTGATAACAGTATTCCCTATGACTTGAGAAAATTAATTTTCTATTTGTTTTCAGCTTTTGAGTGAAGAGATGACGACAGATAATTTGAATTAGACAGAATTAGAAAAGAATACACGTTTTCGAAATAGCAATTAATCTTCAACAGCGGCAGGCACAACTCGGACAAAAGAAGTCGATGGAAACATTGGAACAGGAGCTGGCCCGTCTAACACTCAGTGTCTTCTTCTTCTTCTGTTATCATATCTGTTGACAGACGTTGATTGCCTCATTTGTGAAGAGTTTCCATTTTTCTCGATCTCTGGCCGCATGTATTATGAGTAGTATAGTAATTTGCCTAGTGCTTGTAGGGGGGGGTCGAACCCCCCCCCCCCTACAAGAAATTTTACCTCTGAAAAAGTGAAATCCTTGTAATTTCTTCAGAGTGTAAGGCAAATTACTATACTTTTCTCTAAGTCAAATCAAGTTTTTTGACTAACTTTCGCCAGCCTGGGTGCATTCTCACCCACGCTGGCAAAACTTAACCAAAAAAACTTGATTTGACTTAGAGAAAATCACTTTTTTCAGAGATAAAATTTCTTGTAGGGGTGGTATTCGAACCCAACTCCCTACAATCACTGGGCAAATTACGGCTGTTCCAATATTCACTAGAGAATAACTGGATAGATCCTAAACTCATAGAATATCATAATATGATTTTTTAAAAACTCGAAAAACCCTATATGAGACACCTGATGACTACAACTTGGAAAAAATTTCAAAAATTTTCAAAGTTTTTAAGTTTTTCAAGTTTTTTAAAGTCCTAAAATTGTCTGAAATGGATTTTGCGCTATGAAAGAGCACTCAAAAATGATTTTTTGTTGATTTCACTTTTTTCACCTATGCAGTATGGGGGTCATAACATTGAAAACTTTGAATTTTTTTCGAAAATTTTTCCAAGTAAAATTCGACCCTAAAATGGTATGAAATGGATTTCGCGCTATAAAAGAGCACTCAAAAAACAATTTTTTGTTGACTTTTATTTTCTTTGAAATAGTCTACATAAAAATAGAAGTCTAAAACTTTCTCAAAAAAACAGTTTTGTTGAATTGATTTTTTTTCTTATATGAAAAAGCTACGAAATTAAGTTCATTAATTCAATTTATCATTTGCAAATCAGCATGACAACCATTGCAACGGTAGATTTGAAAAATATTCATGAAATTTATGATCAAATAAAATTAGACTATCCGGAATACAGTGAGCGGTTTGTATATTTTTTGGCAGCATGTCTTTATTTGGACCCAGACATTAACCTTGAAATTGTTCTCAAGTTGAGACCATATGGTGGTCTTATAGGTATAGACAACTCTTCACTAGACAAATAACTTAAGTCATATAAATTCCTTCGATTACATGCAATACTTCATGATGCCTCGGGTTTTATTGCAGAACACAGTCAGAAAGGTCCTGGTTTTTCATACGTTTTACCGTGTCCAATCACAGACGCCTACATTGGTCACATGACTGGATTAATGTTTTGCCTCTTCGTGAAAACATTTAAACGAAACCTATTTAGTTTGCTGGAATGTTAAATCCAGAAGTTGTTGTCTTAGATTTTGAAGGTTTTCGTCATAAGAAATCGGGTTTTATAACTAAGGAGTTATCGATTTGCTCAAACAACTACACAGCCACAATCTTGTTCCTTCCACCAGTTTCTTACAACTCACTATCTGCTAGTGAGAGAAAATCTCATCAGTGGGTTAGTAGGTTCTTACACGGTTTGTCGTGGAATAGTGGCAATTATCCTTGCTGGTTTATATCTCAAATTTTTATTGCAATTAAACTGGGATTTCCATTAGGAAAGTTTTATGGTAAAGGGAAAGAGAAAACTGAATCACTGCAAACACTTTTACAGAAAGAAGTGATAGATTTGGATACCCTTTCATGCCCTAAAATTGAGGAAATTGTTACCCCAATTAATCATTTTACTTGTGCTCTACACTCTCTTTACTTGCCTGAGAAACAAAAGAAAAGACATTGCGCTAAAAGAAAAGCACAGTTGGATTTCTATTAGCTAACATTGCCCGCCAATGAGCCGTCGAGTGGAGAAGGTAGCTCCTTCAGTTCTTCAAGTGAATTTATCTCCAAGTTTGACAGTATGCAGTTGCATAACGAATAATAATCAAATAAATCTATCTTTGGTCAGAGAAGATAAAGTAGAATCACGTGGGCAAATCCATTTTGAGGAAAACATCAGATTATTTGCAACTTATCGGAGATTGAGACACTGAAAAAATATCTTTCACTGCTTGAATACTTTCAAATGTACCATGTCTTTACAAGAGAAAATGAAAAGACTGAAACTAACCCCTTTACCTATGCACAAGTCGCCAGCCCCAGTTCAAGTGATTCTGGACGACGAAAGTCTCCCTGATAAAATCAAGCAGGTAGTCAGCAAACGTAACGTGGAGTCAATTGTCTACTACGCAAAGGATTATGGCATGCAATCGAACTACAAAGTAACTTACAAGAAGGAAGACAAAGACTCTAGATATACTACATATGAATTTTTTATGGTTGAGAGAGTTACTAACAAAATGATGAGCTAACACAAAAAACTGATGTTTTAATTCATTTTTGATCAAAACGTCTTTTCAAATGAGTGATAAAAAAGACCAGATAGATTCTCCTGCTGTAATAGGTTTGAATGATTTAGTTTTCAATGAAGAAAATCAAGAGAGACGCTCTTGGAAATTTTGTAATTCTAGACTACCACGATCAGAAGTAGTGTATTTTACTCAAATTGTAATAATACTGTTTCTTATTGGTTGTCATTAATCAAACTTGTCTTTTTTCATCTTGATTGTGAAGAGTCAACATTTTGGTTTTCATTGCTGTCATGCACAGTTGGCTACGAACAAGATCCTCATAATCCGAAGCTATGAACAAGATAATTTCAACAAGCGATAGATAATTCATGACTGTTTGTGGACCGTCATGCTGTGGTAAACTGAGCTCATATTTCAAATGTTACTGAGAAACACTTTTTACCCAAAACTTAAATCTATTTACTACTTCTATCAACATGAGCAACCAAAGTTCAGCTCTATAGAGCGTAACTTGAACATTTTTTTCACAAAGTTTTCTGGATTTGATTTCATTTCACAGCTGGAAATCTGTCTGCTTGTTTTTGACAATTCTTGCGAGGAAATTTTCAATGACAAAGAGTTTTCTAAACTCGCAACTGCTGGACGTCATAGAAATATTAGCGTCATTTACGTTCAGCATAACTTATTCCAACAGAGTAAATGGTCAAGAACAATTGATCTCAACACAACCCACATCGTTTTGTTCGAATCACCTAGAGACATACAGCAGATCACCTATATTGGCAAACAGTTAAATAACACAAGTTTTTTAAAAGAAAGCTACGACTTAGCAACAAAATTACCCTTTGGACACTTACTCATCGACTTGGATCCAGAAACTTCAGACTCCTTGCGTTATTGTTCAAATATTGTACAAACAGGTCCAACAAATTTTTATCTACCTTCCTCCAAAGCGGTCATAACTAATTCAACAGATGAGAGAGAAAGAGTTATGTACGCTAAAGCAAATGCTCGAGCTGTCTGATAGTAATTTCAGAAAGTTCCTCAAAGAAGCACCAAATAGTTTTATAAATTTTCTGTGCGAGTGTTTGCTCAATGTAATCAATGGCAATGTTCCAGTCAACAAACAGTTACTAAAAAAACAAGAAGACTCATTTCAGCAGTTATTATCAAAGGAAAAAAGTCTGAAGAAAAAGCGATTTATTTTGACGAGAAAATCACAACTTATCAAGGCAACAGCATTCTCGTGCTATCTTTACTTAAAAGTCAAATAAATTATGCAGAAGAATTTGTTTTGATCCCCAAGAGGATGTGCATATCAAAAAATCCAACCAAGGAAGAAATTTTTGATAATCCAGTATATCAACAAAAAGCCACTCAGTTATCGCTTCTACAAAGATCTAATCCAAACTTTGAGCAGAGCAGTGGAAAAAATGATGCTGACACAAGCACTGATAGACTGATCACGAGAACAAGGAGTATCGGTGATGGAAGAAGTGATCCAGATGATGTAAAATCAGAATTATTTGTTAGTGATGACAGTGAAATCGAACCTGTGGTGAAAAAACGGAAAAATTCAGCCTTTGACTCAATAATGCTGGAACTAAAACTAATGGATGAAAAAAAAAACAAAAAGAGCTGCAATAATCCTGAAAAAATTTTTTGATTCCGATACTGTTTCTATTAAGGAAGAGAATAATTTTCTCCATATTGAAGATGAACCTCAAGGAGTGAAGGTGACAAACTTCTTGTACAATTTACAACAACCTACCAAAAAAATTGACGTGCAAAAATATTCCAAAATATTGAGTGAACTTGATATACCAGCTCACTTGGTTTACAATACTCATGCAAAAGAAGTTCTCGATGAATTTTACAGCGAAGAAGAGGAAGAGCAATCGCCTCGAAAACAAAAGAAACAGCATCAAAAACAACCAAGAAGAAGATCTGAGACAAAAGAAAAAAGTGCAAAGCCAAAAGTCGAGGAGAGCAAAAAGAAGACAGACGAAGACACGAGGAGGAAAAACTGAGCTTTCTATAGATGATGTGAAGAAACTTGATAACCTCTATTTAAAAGGACCTGCGTCTTTTGGAAACGCAAAAAGACTTCAAAATTTGAGTAAATTACCAATGAAAAAAGTAAAAATGTGTCTGGAAACGAAACCATCCTTCACCAAATATCGTTCACGTGGCGTCAGATTTCCAAGGCTTAAAGTAATTGTTAACGACCTAAATGAGATCTGGTCCGTAGATCTAGCATTTGTTGATAAATTTGCAAAGTACAACAGTGGTGTGAAATACCTTCTTGTTGCAGTTGACTGTCTGTCAAGATATCCCAGGGTTGAACCACTAAAAACAAAATATGCTACAGAAACTGCAGAGGCTTTCAAAAAGATGATCAAACATAATCAACCTAAAAAAGTTTGGGTCGATGATGGCACAGAGTTCCTCGGTGCTTTCAAAGCCCTCTGCAATAAAAGCGGAATTCATTTATACAGTACGTTTAGTGAGAACAAGTCTGCTTTTGCTGAAAAAAATATACTTTCCCTCAAAAATATAATATACAGAAACTTAGAAGAAAAGTGGACCTATTCATATCTAGATAAACTGGATTCATTTGTTAAAACTGTCAATTCTAGAGTTAATCGAATAATCAGTCTTGCTCCAAACAAAGTCATGAAAAAAGAAGTTCCGCGACTAGTATCGTTGATTGCGAATACAACATATTCTTAAAACTAAAATTTTTTGTCGGTGATCTTGTACGAATACTGAAAAAAGAGGAGACGTTTGGAAAGGGTTACAAACAGTCTTCTACAGACGAGATTTTTGAAATTTCGTCTATCCCAACATGGAACCCTCCAACGTATTCTCTTATCAATACCGATAAGGAAATTATTTAGGGTGAATTCTATCAAACCGAACTCCATTTAGTTCGAGAGTCGCCTGTGCAAAATGGCAAGTAAACGTTTTGAAGATGAATTTACGGTACATCTAATCTCCTCCGCTTCGATGGAGATCTTCGATCAAAACACATTGGCTTCATTCAGGAATTTTTTCAATGATGAAATACAACTGTCGGGAGACTGGAGAGTAGCTTTGAGTGAAATTATTTTTCCAACAAAAATAGAGCACATCACAAACGGAGTCCTAATTTCTTACAGTTTAAAGGGTTTCGAAGATTACCAACGGAATAGCTCTGGAGCCAATGTCATATCACGTCTATACAACGGTGAGCGATTAGCTTTCATGCCAGGAACTTTTGATACTGTGCCACAGTTGTTAGCTACCATTAAAAGAACTGTTGGTTTACCAAAATTTTCTTTCAGAGAAATTAAAAGTTCTGGTAAATTTGAAATTGTCTTTGGAAAATATGAGGGAATTACGTTTCCAAGCGATGAAACTCCTAGCATTATTGGTTTCAAGGTTTTCCCTGATGGACGAGGAACACACATTGGGTACAAAATGGACACAACTGCAAATAAACTGATGAAAAAAGATGATACTAAGGCTTTTATGGGTGACTTTCCAGCTGATCTCTGCGCCGGGAAACATTTGATATTCATTTATACAAACATTAATGAGTATCAATACGTGGGCGATGCAAAAGCACCTTTATTACGAGTCATTGATTCAAAACAAAGATTGAAAAACGGAAGCGTCTGCGATCTTGAACCAACACACCGAACAATTTTTTCGAATTCGGACTACAAAAAACTTCTTTCAAATACGATTCAGTCAATTTCTATAGAACTACGCACCGAAACAGGTCAATTAGTCCCCTTTTCAGGGACTGGTAAAGTTATTCTGACGTTACAGTTCAAAAAATTTGGTGAGTAAAAGCAATGGATTCATACTACAGCAATCAAGCATCTGCCTTGCCTTATTTTTCGGACACTATAGGCAAAGAGGTAGCGGTTTTGGAGCTTTAGCAAGTGGTATCGGAAGAATCGTTCTCTCTATTGCAAGAAAATTTATTTTACTAGCAGATAAAACGTGTTGGAAAAGAACTTCTGTTACAAAGCGTACCAGAGTTAATGGACGTTGTCAGTTAAAAAAAATCTTCAAAACAAGCGCTGAAAAACACGACATCAAATACAGTCAAAAAGCAAACAAGAGGCTCATTGGCACTGCGAATGAGACAAAGGCGAATTAATTATAGACGATCTAAACGTTCAGGTTCAAAAGCGAGAAAAAGTAGCAAAAAAGTAAGGTGATCATTTCAAAATACAAACAGCCAAAGAGAGGTCGGTCGGATTCCTTTGCCAAAGTTAAAGATGATCGGTAATTTGTTACCAACAGAGGCAATACATAGTTCCATGGATTTAATCGAAAAACCAGCGCTTCATGTAAATTTTGATGGGAGCTTTTGTCAATAAGTAGGGCCAGTTTACAGTCCTAACGGACCCATGCTTGAGTTTGAGGATGCTGGAGACAGAAATAATTTTATTGAACTGCAAAAAATTTTCCTGGAAATCAAATGCAAGATAGTTCAGGCTTCTGAAGCTGATTTTAAATATGATGCTGGAGCTGCAGCAGATGAAACCAAAACAGACGCTCCTTACTTTTGTAATAATGTTTTACGTTCACTCTTTTCTGACTGTAAAGTATCTGCCAACGGACGGAAAATTTCAAATGCAAATGGAAATTATGCTCACAAAAGTTTCAATGAAACCGAATTTTCTCACAACAAAGACGCAAAGGCTACTTGGTTGGCTTGCCAAGGTTATTCGTACGAGGATAATCCTGGAGCGATAGCAACAGCTGAAGTTAACAGACAAAAAGCTTGGGTTAGACAATCTGCTGAATGTACTTTTTACGGAAAAGTGGCAGTCGATTTTTTTACATGTGATCGACATCTTTTGAGTGGAGTCACATTGCGAATTTCCTTTCGAAGATCAATAGATGGTTTTGTTGTAATATCTGACGATGCTGGAAGATCATACAAAGTGAAAATTATGGAAGCTAATTTGTATGTGAGGAAAAAAAACATTGAACGACGACGTCGTTTCTGCCATTGAAAAAATTTTACTAACAAGCCCAGCGTCCTATCATTACTTGGAAACTATAACAAAAACATTTCTGGCTTCTACTGGTTTGCAAAGTTTGAAACAGGAAGATGTTTTTAGCAGGGAGCCTATTCGACGTCTTGCCATTTGTCTTAACGCAAATGAAGCTTTCTTAGGAAGCAAACAACTCAATCCTTTTCACTTTTGTAAATTTAATCTGGAGCAGATATGTATTTATCGAAATGGACTCCCCGTTGCAGACAGCCCCATAAATTCAGCTGACGTAAAACTCTTGTACTTCAACACAATGTCAGATTTAGCCTATATTGACAATGGACATGGAATAAGTTTGTCTGAATACCCTAACCATTTTTTTATGGTGTTTGATCTCACCAGCACTCAGCAAGCGTCATATGATTTTATTCACCCTGATCTAACCAATTGTTCAATTTCAATTGAATTTAAGTTTTCAGCCGCGTTGCCCAGTAATATTGAAATTTTCATAATTGGTGAAAAAGCGAGCACAATTTTTATCGACTCTGCACGAAGAGTTTCGAAAAATCATTTTCTTACAAATTGATGGATGAAGATGAAATAAACAACCTCGTTCAAGGATGTATACGTTTGAAGTACAAATTTCATGGTGTGTTTGCATTGACAATTTTCCACTGCACTTATCTCAGAACAGTTTTATTATTGTGAATGCATCAACTTCTCAATCAATTGGAACACATTGGATACTTATTTATCGAAGGAACGGAGATTATATTTTTGCGGATTCCTTGGGACAAAATCTAACTTCAAACAAACATTTGCACAATAGACTTGTTTCCTCTGCTGGTAATATTCAAACTGTATATGAATTCCTAAAAAACCAGCCAATACAAAAAGCAAACTCAATATTGTGTGGTATATTTTGTATTTATATTGCTCATTATCTTTTTGGTGGAAAAGAAATTGTAAAGATGAGTGATGTTGAATTGATACGTTTTGCGCTTCATATGATGCTCTAACACTACTAACATGATTTCATAAAATAATTTCTTTTCAAAACTTTATTTTTTCTTCAAAAACTAAGCGTACACACAAAACATCATGGTCAATATCTATCTCTCCATAGCCACTCACAAAAATATCCATTATTTGGCAAAAAGCATCAGAATGAGGACCATACAAAATGTTTTCAAATCTCTTTAGAGTTTCCGTTGATATCCCGTCAGTTTGTAATTGCTGATTGAATGTTCTCTCAGCACTATCCAGAGATTTGTAACCAACAAATCCATTTTGGCGGTGGTTTCTGCTCAGGGCATTGATCAAATTTGGTAAGCGGTTCTGAATGCCGGTTGATTCTCCTTTTGTCAACGGTGCTGAACCATTGTATTCCACAGCTAGTTTGAGTTTTTCGAAATTCTCTCCAGTTGTCTCCACTGTTGCTCCATTTGAAAAAAAAACTTGAAAGTTGTGTACAAACAAGAACTGTATAAAGCTTATTTCGTTTCAATATTTCCGTAGAAACGTCAGACACATCAAACCACACATGATAATGGTTAGAGGGTATCACTTCACAATAACCGTTTTCAAAATGCATGCATGCAGCGTAATTCTTGGCAAACATTGAGGATGGTTTCTCTTCTGAAACGAAAAACCTGAAATTCTTTAAAGTAGGCAGGTGATCGCTCATACCTGCATTCCACCATTTTGTCAAAACGGTTCTTTTATTCAGATATTTCGTGGTCGTCGTCTTTTTGCTTCAATTTTTGTTTCTTTGCTGGCGTTGCTTTAGCTTTTGCATCGGTATCATTAGAATTGTTAGCGGTGGATCGAATCTTTGGAAATTTTTTTTCAGCTATTCAAAATCTGCAATTGTTAGTGTTATTCTTTGTTGGAACTCATAATCATGTTCATCTTTTTTGAATAAGTTTAAAAAGACGTAATTTCCAGTATTTTCGTAAGACTTAATCTTTGATCTGATCAAAAGTTTTTCACTTTTAGAAACGACAAAATGAACGTCTCCAAACTCGGTGTCTTTTTCAGCTGTAAATGGCATTCTGATTTTGTTGAAATTTGAAATTTGTTCAACTGTTCTTCTTCAAGAAATAGTGTATAATGTCTCCCCTGGTGAAAGTAAAACTCAACAATTTTTACATAGTGCTAAAATAGAATGGTTAGCACTATGTAAAAATGGTACTGATTAGCGTTTTAAAACCACATGTGCTCTTTCACAATTATTGCACGTAGAGCAGTCCACTTAAGGTCATAAAACAGGTTCAGACGGATTACATGTATGTTCATTTCACCATTCAGCGCTAATGTTTAATGAAAGACACCTGTAACCTTAGGTTTTGAACAGTAAACCATGGAGCAAAACTCTTATTTAATAGCTCTAACTAAAAAAATCTCATGCGTTTAATTTATTATCAGTCATAAAACCTATGCCGAGACCACCACGACTAAGACAAATAAAACTTAAGACAAATAAGACAAATAAGACTGTAGTTTTATGCTTTTCCAGTTTACGTACTAAGTTAATCTCATGAGTACAAACTTCCAACTCTTTAAGTTGTGAACCGAATTCTGTTAACCCACTCATTCACTTTTTTACTTTTGATTGAATAGCAGCAAACCAACTGCTCCATTAATTTCTTGAGTTCTTTGAACTGTTCGTTTCAATTTCTGATTTTCCCAAAAATATAAAATTCACCAAAACTGAAATATCTGGAAATGTCTTATTATTTTCTGTGTGAAAGCGAAGGCTCCTGGGAACGGACAATTGCGTATCAAACTTTTTACGGAAATTTTATTGACCTCATACAACAGAAGAAATTCAATGAGAAGGATGTTTGGAATACCCAACAACATTGCATGATTCCAAAAATCTTTCTAAACTTTCTATCTCAACTTCCTGATAAACCGTCATCAGATTCGATCGAAGGATCGTACATCACGTCGGGTGGTATTATTCCTCCCTCGAAACTGGAGGATCCTCTTGTGGCTTACGTTATTGTTAATTTACCTGCTCCGGTCAAGAAAATTTTGTACAAATAAGACTGTGATACAGTTCCTTTCTTTGAGAACCAACTAGGTGTTACCCAAGCTTGCGATGATCTTGCTGACTTATGGGGGCTACCCCGATCACCTGAGTCGCCCTCAGCACCAACACCAGCAGTTACTCCAGCTATTGATCCGAGTCCAGCGGTATCCCCAGCAACCAGCCCATCTCTCTTCGAAAATATAAAAAGTTGCATTAGCAGCTCTCAAGAAAATTTCAGTGGTCTCTGGAGCAACCTGTCAGGTACTAACTTTGAAACTCCAATAAAAACTCAACACAACCAAGAAAATCAGGATACAGCCAGCATTATCGAAATTACACCGGTGAACACAGAGAACCCGGAGACCATCAATTCTCCAGAAGAAAAAAAAATTATCGATCCGTGTGAGAGAGCTGTTTGAAAACTCAGACTAACAGAAAACTTTCTTAAAACTGGAACAATTTCAGTTAACACAGTTATCTCCTACTCTTTGGCAAAAACATTAGAAAGTTATGTACAACACTGTATGCACTACTGGATTTTGTGGGTCAAAAAAATTTGATTTTTATACAAATTGAAAAAGCAATAATTCAACATGAGAGCGGGAAATTGTTTTTAATATTGGAAGTATTTCATAAAGAATTTGTCAAAATATTGAAAATAAAAGGTTCAGTATTTTCCAAATCTAATGTGTGTTGTGTTGAAGTTTCCTAAAAACTGATTTACTTTTTCTCAGATAAATTTAAATTTCTTGTTTTTGGTTTTATAACAACAGAGTTATAACCGAATTTGGCTGAATGCAAGAAATCCTTAAATCTTCAAAACAGAAAACTTAAACGTACAGGTTATGGAATAAAGTAGAATTGTTTATAACTAGAGTCAATCGGCTCACTGTGAGCGAGGTTCAAACAGACCATTTTCATTTAAAAAATTTTGAGGAAAGAAGAATGAACAACAAAAAATTTTCATTATTTTGGAAAAAACCACAGAAAATATGTAAGTTATAACACTTTTGAAATACATATTATCCTCGCTTAAAGCCTTCTATTAAAACACTTTGATTTCAATCAAATGACTCACTACAGACCATCTAATTTTATAATGATTTTTGGGGAAATTTTAGTATTTTCGAACATTTTTTTGTGAAAAAAGTCAATTTTTTGCATATTTATGGTAAAATCTCAAAAACTTGATTAAGGATTTTAGAAATTTTCTCTGAGCGCTCATGATATTGCGTTGGAAGTCGATTGGAAGCAATTACTTGTTCCTAAGAAAAAAATTTTCATAACAGACCCTCAGCTGATTGTAGATTTTTTATGAAAAAATCCGTTACTTTGGGCAAATTTTTGGTTAAATCTCAAAAAATTGATTATCGATTATGAAAATTTTCTCTGAGCGCTCATGACATTGTGTTGGAAGTTGATTGGAAGCAATTACTTGTTCCTAAGAAAAAAATTTTTCATGACAGATCATCAGCTGAAAATTGTTTTGACTTTTTTCGTTGTATACAATTCATTGAAGACAATTCAACTTATTTGGAAACTTTGTTGACCATGTCGGTTCCCCCCTAATAAGACACGGTTAATATTTTGTTCTTGATCACACCTTCTTTAATACTCGGGCAAATTTTGATATTCTTGTCAAGTAGCGCAGAGTTTTATTCAATATTTGGGATACAAAACATTATCAAATCTGGGAAATAAACAAATTGTTCATTGAAAAGTGGGCGTTGGAGAGGTCAGGCATAATTTCAATTGTATACTTGATCAATAGGAGTGTTCAAAATGTTTGGGAATTATACATAAGTTGAATATTCAATAAAACATGCAGAAATTCAACTTTGGTTAAATGCTTAGGGAAACTAAACTATAAAATTGCTCAAGTGTAACATGTTTTAAGCCAACCCATACTTATAACTGAACCAGATAAGATATATAAGAATCTGATTTCAATGTTTGATACCGAAATGCAATAAAACGAAATTCACTGGCACAATTTTGAGCTAATGTATTAGTAATTTCACTATTATTGACCTTTCAACGGAAGATAATGTTTGACATTTGATCTGTTTAGGCGTTACTGGGAGCAGCGTGTAAATTTGTATTTCTCTAACTTTCACTTTGCTCCGTTGACTGTCCCTAAACGTTAAACGTGTGTGCGAACACTTTCTCAAAATACTTATCAAAATCTTGCAAAATAAAACTCAAACTACGAGTCTTGAATACATTGGATCTTTGACAATTCCTATTGCTTCTGAAACAACCTTTCTCTAAAGATTCTCTTTATCAAATTCAAACCAACTTTTATAAAACAATTTTCTATCATTATTTCAACTTTTATAAAGCAGCTTCCAGTTTAATTACCATTTCTTACAAACTTGATCAATTAGCTTTAAAAAACAACATAATCCCAAAATACAATCAATTCTGTCAGAATGCCTCTGCAATGCACAAACTGTCCTGCTCAGTTGTCTGATAGACGGGCACTGAACAAGCATTTGCAAAGGAAGCATGAGATTCATCCAAACGTGCCCACGTTCAGCTGTTTCAGTTGTTCAGAACAAGTGAAAAGTTTGCCCTCCCTACGCAAACATTCACAGGTTTCCCATCACCAACCTATTCGGAAAGTGTGTTATACATGTCGTATGGGCTTTCAGTCAAAGTTTGACTTTGCCCGTCACATAAACAACGAACACGGTCTTCCAGTCTACGAAATGGATCCAGTTGAATCGAGCCCCGCAACGCCAGTTGTCAGCTCAATCAAGGGGGGCATCAACTACTATGAACTTCATCCTACCAGTAACGATCTAGACATCATGGAATATTTGTTCAGAAAACGAAACGAGATTGAAGAAATCATCAGAAAACACACCAATCAGTACCCTCAAAAAATGCAAATGATGGTTGAGATGACCCTTCAAAAACCTGGAGAAGAAGAACCAAAAAAAGTCAGCGTCTACTTCAACACGAATACAACAACGGTATACTACACAGGTATAACTGATATCGTTTTTGAGGAACTAGTGGACAACATAGTTTCGAAGCTGGTTTCTTTTTCAAGCTATGGAGGCGGATGGCAGCTGCAGACAATTGACAAAATCACGATCAAACTGGTGCGTTATATTCCAGTGAGGGGTAGCAGCTTCATACCATTTCCGGATAACCATCCATTGAGGAGAGACTCCAATCTCCTGAACATACACAACGCAAATGATGACAAGTGCTTTTTGTACTGTTTCACTGCTGGGCATCATCTTGTCTACTTGAAAGAGAAGTTGGAACTGCCTAGACCCTGCTTCAGACCCAGGACAAATATTTTGACATAGAGCAGCGAGAACCCTTCAGCAAAGCAACCGATTGGTGAATTTGATATGCCGATGAGCCTGTTGGACATTTCGAAGTTCGAGGATTAAACGACGTTCAGGTCAATGTTTTCAGGTAACCCCACTTCTTTGCAACAGTTATCCAAAAATTCACACAAAAAACTTTCTTAAAAAAAGAACCAGCTAATGAAATTAATTGATGTAAAAATTAAAAAAAAACCGTGTTCACTAACTAAAGCTCTCCAAAAAATAATTGTTTTTAGGTATGAGTCAAAGCAACTGCTGCCTTTGAGACTCTCCGCTGGAAAAAATTATCCGTTCCTTCTTGACTTACTTCTACTCAGCATTGGAGAAACCTACCATTATTTTTTGATAGTAAACTTGCACAAACTCATCTCAAAAATTAGTGGAGAAGAATATCGTGAAAGAAGTTATCTGTGTCGAAACTGTTTCCACATTTATTCTTCCATTGAATACTTCAACATACATCAGCAAAAATGTCTCGAACAAGA
Organism: Convolutriloba macropyga; assembly: GCF_964194025.1. NCBI lineage: Eukaryota > Metazoa > Xenacoelomorpha > Acoela > Convolutidae > Convolutriloba > Convolutriloba macropyga. Next base: position 59,409,840 of record NC_134477.1, on the reverse strand, counting down.
TTCGCTACAAATAACTATGCCTAGTTTAACGAAAAACAAAGTGACATTCAAAAATTTTGCTCCGATTTGGTTTTCACCCATTGTGATTTACTTGAACCTTGAATCATTGATAGTTCCAGTAGCAACAGTGAAAAATCATCCAAATGTCTCCAGTACTCATGCTTTAGAGAAACATCTACCATGCAGTTATTGCTTAATGGTCATAGAGCGAGGAAACCCTGAACCCATACACTTTGACATCTACACAGGTCCTGACTGCATGGAGAGATTTTTGTCCAAGATCGAGAAGCTAGCAAAACTCTTTTATCATCAGAAGAGGAAGTATCCCATCTTCATTGGAACACCACCTTCAAAAACATTTCATACATGTTGTTGGATTTGCGATGTTCCCTTTGAAACTGATGATGAAAAAGTTCTGGATCATTGCCACTTTCGGGGACAATTTCTGGGTTATGCTCACAATGAGTGTAACTTGAAGCGCAGAACACTTGATTATACGCCAGTTATTGCTCATAATATGATGAACTATTATCTTCATCACATTGTTAAAACCCTGCACTCCGCAACAGCAAATGTAAAGATTGAAGTGATACCCACGAACGATGAAAAGTTCATTGCTTTGAACTATGGTGTATACATTGAGACTAGAAGGCGAAAACGAGACGAGGTTGCTATCTTTGAGTACTTACAATTCATTGATAGTTTCAAATTCATGCCCAGCAGCCTGAGTAAATTAGCAAAGACTCTGCCACTTGACAAATTCACAATCTTGGATAACTTTTTATCGTGCATACAGTCATGAACAACGTGAGCTGCTTAAACACAAAGGAAACTTTTCAGAAAATTTAATTGTGAGAACCTAAAGCAATTTCTAGAGCTGTACCTCACTGGCGACGTTCTGCAACTTGCATGTTGGTTTGAAGAGTTGAGGTCTGTATGCTATAAAACATACTCGCTTGACTGCGCGCAAAAATGTCTCGAACAAGATTCGCTACAAATAACTATGCCTAGTTTAACGAAAAACAAACTGACATTCAAAAATTTTGCTCCGATTTGGTTTTCACCCATTGTGATTTACTTGAACCTTGAATCATTGATAGTTCCAGTAGCAACAGTGAAAAATCATCCAAATGTCTCCAGTACTCATGCTCCAGACAATTTCTGTTCCCTTTGAAACTGATGATGAAAAAGTTCTGGATCATTGCCACTTTCGGGGACAATTTCTGGGTTATGCTCACAATGGGTTGCTATCTTTGAGTACTTACAATTCATTGATAGTTTCAAATTCATGCCCAGCAGCCTGAAAAAATTAGCAAAGACTCTGCCACTTGACAAATTCACAATCTTGGATAACTTTTCATCGTGGATATAGTCATGAACAACGTGAGCTGCTTAAACACAAAGGAAACTTTTCAGAAAATTTAATTGTGAGAACCTAAAGCAATTTCTAGAGCTGTACCTCACTGGCGACGTTCTGCAACTTGCATGTTGGTTTGAAGAGTTGAGGTCTGTATGCTATAAAACATACTCGCTTGACTGCGCGCAATTTTACGCCGCCTCAAATCTCTCAGGCAGCGCATGTCTAAAAGTTTGCCAACCACAAATTGAGCTCTTGACTGACCGCGAGCTGCTTGATATGACTGAAAGAATGATCCGTGGTGGGGTAGCATCAGTATTCAGCTCAAGGCTAGAAAGGGCTAACAGTCCGTCAGTGCCCAACTTTGATGAGTCAAAAGAACTGGCATCGATCATTTATATCGATGCAAATAATCTTTATGGAGGGGCTATGTTCAACTATCCACTACCTGAGAAAGCGTTCGAGTTGGTAACCGAAAAAACTCTTGAGGAAATTTTCCAAACGAACGATAATGGAGAGATTGAGTTTGTTGTTGAAGTGGACCAGGAATATCCGGATGCGATTCATGAGAATCATTCGGATTTCCCAATCATTTCTGACAAACAACCAATTGACCCGTTGGAGCTCAGTGAGTACCAGACCCAAATTAAAAACGCACTGAAGGTTTCAGCAACAAAAAGAAATAAATTCAGACAAACATTTCATCCTAAGTCTCATTACGTTACCCATTTCAGAAACCTGAAATTCTTTGTTGAACAAGGAATTATAGTAACAAAGATTCATAAAGCTATCAAGTTCCAACAATCAAAGTGGTTATCAAGTTATGTTGAATTAAACACCTAAATGCGACAAGAAGCAACATCAAAACTTGACCAGGATTTCTTCAACCTAATGACGAATTCGACATTTGGTAATCTTTGTGAAAGTTTAAGGAATCGAGTTACTGTAACTTTTGTCCGCACTGAAGACGAACTTTTAAAAGCTACATCTGAAGGTGTCATTAGCACTATAAAAGTTATTGACGAAAACCTGTCGCTCATTACCAAAAAGAAACAGAACATAATGTGGAACAAGCCTACCATAGTGGGCGCATGTATTTTGGAACTGTCCAAACTTTTTATGATGGACTTCCATTATGATGTCATGAAAAAAGAAACATCATGCCATCTTTTATACTCTGACACAGACAGTTTTATCTACAAAGTACAAACGGGTAACTTTTACGATGATGTATCAAAACACCCAAACCTAATTGCACACTTTGATCTCTCTAATCTCCCAAAAAACCACCCCCTATATGATCAGTCTTATGAAAATGTGGTGCCAAAGTTTAAAGATGAATTTGCTGGAGCACCAATTGAAGACTTCTACGCACTCAAACCCAAACTTTATTCTTTAATTGCTGGCGGTTTCGAAAAAATGTCTGCTAAGGGCACCAAGAAATTTGCCCAGTCAAAACTCCACCATGAGCTGCTGAAAAACCCTAGAAACCGGTGAACTTGACAGACTCGAAAATGTAAAGATTGCTTCGACAAAACGTCAATTAGAAACTGTATGTGTGAACAAAATTGCCTTGAGTGCGTACGACGATAAGAGATACATAAATGCTGACCGGAAAACATTATTGCCTTTTGGACATTTCTCTCTTCGAGATGAGTACATTTCAAAGAAAATATGTGATGAGCCCGATTGGGGAATCGAATCAGATGAGGATAATAACGTCTTCAATTTACCCGAGGGTGGGGAAGCGTGTGGATGGGGAACCACTGATCCCGGTTTCAACCACCGCACTTATTCAAACGAGGAACTTGAAGACGTTGTTGAATTAACTAACCTCTCTGAAATTAGCGATGAGTCTGACCATGAGACTCCCAATAACCCCTTTATTTTTACAGAAGCTGAAGAAAGCGAGAGAGCTGACACCATTCCCTCTACCAGCGACGATTACACGCCTTTGTCAGTAATCAAACAGATAAAAAAGAAAATCAAAAGAAGAGAGGAGAGCAAAAAAAAATTACCCAGCACCAGTCGACCACAATTAATTGAGGAGGAAGAAGTTCAAAGTAATAGAGACTCCCCAGTTATTTCTACTAAACGCCAACGATTTGTTATTTATGATTCTGACTCAGTTTAAATAATACTGCTGCTTTGTATAGTTTAATTAGTACATCTTTAAAAGAAAGGAAAATTAAAAATATGCAAAGTAAAGTGTTAAGAAACTGTTTTCTTCATTTCAAATTTAAAAAGGAAACGTACTTTAGAATCTCTGTCCCGTTTGCCTCCTCAAGAGGCTTCGCACCTTGTCACCCAAGCACTTGTTTTTTTCAAATGGTGCTCTTCCAATTCAAGTTTATAATAAAGGACCTCCTTACAAAAGGGACAAGTTTGATCGGGAACTTTACCAGCTGCAAGAGAACGATAGTCATATAAAGGGTTGGGCTGGAGGTATGAATTGTGTTTTAAATGGGCTTTCAGTTCTGGGAGGAAAAAAACAGATTTGCAACATAAAGTACAAAATTTTAGGTATACATCAGGGTGATGATGGGAAAAATGGGCGTTTTTTTCGTGATTTTTGTCAAAATAAATGTCACAAATTTTGCAAATATGCATTTCACTGATGCATTGAGCAAAATGTATAGATTGAGCACTTAGCGCTTTAAGTAGAGACTTTAAAATGGAGATTGAATATTTATAACTTCCAAACTTCAAGTTTCGAACCCTCATTTCTTTACTTTAGGCAAATAGGAATAGTTCCAGACATTACATAACAAAATATTCCATACCACACTGACTCAGACAAGTTAATTCGGTCCCTAAATAGCCCCCATGAAGTCTTCCATTCACCGACACAATTTGTCTTTAATCGTAATTTGAACATTTTCCCTCACTACCGCAATATAATTTCAAAGCCCACAAAAACATTCAGATTTGATTTTGTCTAACCATTAAATTAAATTTCCAAAAATTTAGTTCCCTTTGATTCCGTGCCTCGTAAATTCCACAACATAAACAAATCTTTGACAAGTCCAAACATTTCCCCGCTCTCCAAACTAAATAAAATCCCAATTTAAAGTTTCACCCTCAATCGCGCACAAAACTTGAATTCAAAACCACCAAAACCCAATTCCCAAGTTTCCATTTACATGAACCATCAAAACTGAAATGGAAATAGCTGAAAAGTATAGTAATTTGCCTTACACTCTGAAAAAATTACATGGATTTCACTTTTTCAGAGGTAAAATTTCTTGTAGGGAGGGGGGGGGTCCGAACCCCTCCCCCCTACAAGCACTAGGCAAACTACTATACTACTATTATGTCATTCGGTCTTCCAGGGAACTGTTGTAGGAAGAGGGTCTCTGTCTGCCTCTTGCTTTCTTCCCATCTATTTTTCCGGAAAGTGATAGCGCTTCTAGCTCCCCTTTCCGTATGACATGACCAAGGAAGCGCAATTGTCGTCGTTTGATTTCCTTGAGCAAGCTTTTCTGTTTTGAGCCAAAAAATTTACTCAGTGTAGCCAAAAAATTTACAGAGGTATTCAAAAATGAAAACAACCAATTGATGTCAGAGCTGCTTTATCTAGAGACCTAGAACTACAACCACTTTCAGGCCAACGAGCGCAGAGGGAAAGAGAGCAAATTTGACAGAAGGGGAAAATAACGCAAAAGCGGAGAACCAAAGACCAGAGACACAGAGAAATGTATAATTTAGCGTCAAAATTAAAAACATTCTGAAGTGACCTGATACGCTCGCTCTACGGGGTAGTACTGGTTCAGAGGTTTAATTTTAAAGAGCAAATCAAAAATTGAGTTTTTCTGAGACACCTCAATTTACTGACGGTGACAAAAAATATTCAACAAAGTTAACCATGCACATAAAATCCTAACAAATAATGCAGTCAGAAAAACATACACTAACTTGTAAGCGAAACTGAATAATAAAGGGAATTCAAACTGAAACACTTAAAGTTTGAATGTTAAGTGAGTTAGTGGTGCACTCTTATTTTATTAAGATTGCGGCAGTGTGACTGTCATACCTATATAGCAAAAAAAAAACAGAAAAGCCAACGGTTTCGGCATCTTGGGTAATGACTCAGTCAAGGTGCGGAGGTGTCAAAGAAAAAAAAAGACATCTGATGAAATTAATCTCGTCTTTTGAGCTATATTAAAACAATTGACGTATCAGTGTTGGACGTAGGTACGTTATCAAGATAAAAAAAACCTATTTTGGATTGGAGTCAAAAGTTAGGATCTCGCTCAACAATGAAAACAAACTGTACTATCAGAGTAAACGACTGAATAATATCTGTAACGTTTAGGTTTATTTTCTGTTTATCTACTCCTTAGTTTAATTTATTGGTTGGTGTTTTCACCAAGTACAACGCCCAATCAATAAAAGATATAAAGAAATGCGAGACAGCGACCGTTGTAGTTGAATCCAGTTATCGCTCACCAATTCATTGAACTTGTGAACAATGAACCCTGAGGTAGTTACTGAATAACTGACGAGTAAAATTTTATTTTTAGCAGAAGCCGTTGTTTTTTGACAGCTGCCCTTTTTTGTACCCTTTTCGATAAATGAAAGTTAAAAATACCCTTTGTAGCGAATCAAGAGGTTGTGTAAATAATTCTTTTCCTTCTTCAGTTTCCCATCTGCATATTGGTTTGATTTTTGAGAAGTCGACAAAAATTTTCCATGCAATTGCTTGCCGATCGTTAAGTCGATAATGGCGGTACTGATGATGAAATTGAATTTGTCATCAGCTTTAGAGTGCTAAATCAAAGTATTTGCAATTGCTTTAGCCCTAAGTGTTCTATGAAGGAAGTTTTTTTGTTTTTTTTTGTCGTTGAACACTTTAGATAGTTCTATCTTTTTTGATGAGATGGTTTTTATTGTTCTAAAAACATATTTTGTATTACTCAATATCATACTCAGTCTACATATCTACAAAATTTTGTCTATATCAAACAATAAAATTAGTTTATGCTGAACGCTACAAATTTTGACTCCTTCTTTTGTTCCCTCATGAGTTCATAGAACGACATCATTTGCAGAGAATACATTTAAGTTCCCACTTAAGGAAAATCCACAGTCACGTTTTTTAATGATAACTCAACCGGGGTTATTCACTTTGATCCATTAGATTGTAGTTCATTGAATTTTTTGAACATATTGTTCCTTGAATTGTAGTTGCACTCATATATGTTTATTTATGTACCCGCAATTAACATTCGCAATTAATATTCTCGAAATGGCGAAAAAACGGGTCGTTTTCAAAAATATGTGTCGGCTTGTTGAGGCGACTGAAGATAAAACTGTACGCTTTAGGTTTGTGCAATGTATGTGCAGTTTTCATGTCTTTATTGTGGGCAGACATTATCTCAACGTCTTCACTTTAGAGACAACTTGTAAATAAAACAATTTTTCTGTCTACTTAGAAGATTTAGTTTTTAGATGTTATGGTACTGAACACAAATTTTCATTTCTGGTGACACCTAAAAAATGTGGATATTTGCTGCTGACACACAGTTGATTTTGGGATTAATCACAGATTGGTAATCGTTGAGTCAAATTGGGACTGACTTCCGCTCGTGTTAACCATTTGACATTGCACTGATTATCAATATATACAACCAATGTTTTCCTGCAGATGTTTTATCGCATGCTGTTTAATTACAGGTTGCAATAACTGTCTTTGAAATTATACCTTGCACAATAATGTTCGTACTTTGAAAAATGCTTGGTGTCGAAGTTTTTAGAAAACGGTGGCTTTCTTTGGTTTTCGAGACCAATGACCCCTAGTTTTTTCTCATTTTTTAATGAAAAACTTGAAATCTCATAAGTACCATTGTTTTCAACACAAAGTCTGTATTTTTTTTTTGTTTTTTTGCACTCTCTTGAATCAACCTTAGCTTTTGTGCAGTAAATCTGTCATTGGAAAATGGTTTCTGAGACTGCCAGTAACTGTACAAACCATGAGATCCAAAAACATCTTGGTTAGTTACAAACTTCCGTCTCTCTGAAAATTCCTTCACTATAATTTTCTCACTTTACTTCATTATTAATATTAATTTTTATATATCTCTTGCATACCTGCATACCTGCATGCTCTGCATTGGTTTTTTTTATTATTGACAGAAAATAAATTTTCTAAATTTTTGAAAAAAATGGTCCCCCAAATTTTGAAATTTTATTTAGAGATTTTTTCCAGGTTGATCAATGATTTTAACGTTGGTTATAACTTGAACAACAGCAAAGTTTATAAGTCAAACATTTGTTAAAACTGGTATATTTTCTTATACAGAGAGAGAGAGAGAGAGAGAGAGAGAGAGAGAGAGAGAGAGAAAGAGGGAGAGAAAGAGATAGATAGTGAGAGAGAGAGAGAGGGAGAAAGAAAGAGAGAGAGAGAGAGAGCTTCTCCATTTCTTAAATAGAACCAAGTTCAAAATTTAGGTAAGAGGAACTTAGGTAAGGGCTGCATTGGGAGGAACTTTTTTGAAAATTCTGTTCAAAAATTTAATTCCTTTTGAACTGCAATGGGCTGCTAATGGGGGTAAAATTATATAATAGTGAGGCTGGCTACGGGATGTAAATGATTTAAGTCACACTTTTTAACCCCTTGGAGACACCAATCTTACATTGTTTCACCCCAATATTAGAAAACAGCCGGTTTGGAAACTACAATTTTTTTATTCTCAGCCAATTTACCTTAGCCTCCAGACCACCAATGCTTGTGCAACCTTCTTTAGTCCAGCCATATGAATAATGTTTTTTAGAGGATTCGTTGTGTTTCTCTTCTCAATAATTTAATTTCCAACTCTTTTGTTACTTTAAACATTGTCGCCCAACTCTTACCGCAATTTAGCCCCTCTTGGCAAACCCAAACTTGTGTTACAAACTTTACTATTTTTTATTTAGTAACTATGGTTTAAAATTGTGTTTTCGAAGATTCAGTTTAAATTCGCAATGTCATCTGAAACTGAAGAGCTGCAGCAATTCTTTGACAAAAAGGACCACAAAAAAGATTTTAGGTGAACCCATGTTATAGGGTACGGATATTACCCCAACCTCGTCTTCGTTAAATTGTCTCATATGCTTGGCAGCTCAACTAGGGTGACTAAATTCAAATCTGATTTCGAACCTACCAAAAATTGAATTAATCAAATCCGCCAAATTATCAGCTAGCATCTAATCGTTCATATATAGTCTTCTCGTAAATTTCTTCAAATGATTCTAATTTTGAAGAAGTTCTCCTGGGTGAAATAGAAGCCAGTTTCTTCTGGAAAAACTTCCAGTCTTCTTCATCTGTAAATGCGGATGACATTGGGTATCTACGGGACACTTTTCGGTGGAATATGGGGAGGATCGTCAGGTTAATTCCAAGGTAACAGAGAGATTTTACCAGCTGTGATCCAATTATCTAAAATACACTGTTTTTGTTGAAAACATTTAAAAAATTAAAGTTTTATTATTTTTATGATTTGTTCTATTAATTAAGATAGCTACCCAGGTCAAGGTACCAGACTCAAGCCACTTCTGATCAGACCGACGTGGGTCGCACACATGGGTTATCGTGCGACCCAAATTATAGGGTCGAGAAAGAGTTACTGTCGCACGATAGTCTAGACAATGGTCGAATTTGGATCTGACCAAAATGCAAAGTCTGTGAACAGTCTGGATAACGGTCGCATGGAAGTATGATGAGAGACCAAATTGAGATTAGAGTCTGAACATTGGTTGCACAAAAGTCTGGGCAACGGCCGTTTATTATTTAAATAAATTAGTAAAAAAATGTTTTCTCACTAGTTGATTATTAAATCATTCCAGGTTTTTAGACATCATATAGCATACAGTTTGAAGAAAAACAGTCTTAGTAGTATACGCTCGAGGGGGTGGGGGTGGCTAAGATTTATGTTCTAACTTATTTAGAGAGCCATAAGGAAAAAAACACCTCGAGTTTCACCACCTCGTGTTTGAACATTAGAGGAAATTTTGATGCCCTTTTATGTGGCAACTGCGAGCGGCCTCTATGCAAATAACTCGTACTTATGTATTCTTGATCTTTATAACAAATTTTGAGTTGATGTGCATAATTCGTACATTTTTAGGTTTTATAAAACCAATTAAATCTAGACAAGTTGGGGCCGCAAAGATAGGGAAGGAAACTTAGCATGTTTTATACACCACGTGTTTCCGGATATTTTTGACGTTTTCCGGGCTATTTTTCACGCTTTTTAATTTTTTTTATGTATAATATTTTGAGTATAAATTCAGAATTGACCACAGTCTGGAAATTAAAAAATCAAAATTGGCCCCAGCCTAGCAAGTGAAAAATCAGATTTGGCGCAAGCCTGGCCATTGTAAAATCACAATTTGCCCCCCCTCCCCCGTCTGACAAGGAAAAAAAATCGAAATAAATCAGCGCATAAATCAGTACTGATGAGGAATTGCATTTAGACATGCCAATAATGACTAGTACTTGAGTTTGGAACGGGTTTTGCTAAGTTGGCTTGAGTTTTCGATGTCTGATTATTTTCAGACTAAGTTCTCGTTTTAGATGCTCAGTTTCTCTTAGCCCTGTTAGGTTGAGATTTATGCGAACTGTAAAATTAAAATTGCCTGTGAGTAATGCAATTTTTTTTACAATTTTTTGAGCTTCTCCTCAATACTCCATGCTGTATAAGAATTTATATGGGTGGTATTCTCTGGCTCCGATATTGCAAGGCTTTTTTAAACCCAAAAGGTATTTTTTGCGTCTAGTGAAAGTCACAAATGTCTGCACAGGAATGTTGAAAATCGTTAATTTTTGACAAAAAAACATTTCCGTGCTTCCATGATCAATTTTTTAAATCTATGTGCGGTTATTTTACAAATATAATTAAAGAGAAAGCATGTTACCCCCTCGTGCGTTCATCTTCAGTCTGGAAACAATTTGTTTTGACCCAGGACATATGCTGGCAGATTTTTCTTTTTAATAGAAAAATTAGACGCTTCTTTTGAGCAATTACCATCTAAAAGACCAAGACACAAGCCACCTCTGAACTTACTATGCACAGACTTGTTCTCTGATGAGACCGTGCAATATTGAAATGAACCCTTTAGACTTTCATGCGACTCAAGGAAAATTGCAATATTTGTCCGACTGTGGCCACCTCTGGTCAGACAACGCCAGACCAAAGCAGCGTCTGATAAAATTTTTGTGCGGCTGAGATTTTCCTGCATAATTTGTGGGACCCAAATTATTTGTGCGACTTTAGTGGGACCAACTCACCCGTCGATCAGATCATTTTCCAGACTTTGCCCTCTGATCAGACTATCCTTAATATAGGTTATAATCACGTCGCATTTGTATGAAATATGCGATTTCAACGTAATCAAGCTGAATTTGAATAACATGGAACACCTTGTTGACGTTGGGACAAAACTAAAAAAGAAAATTATTAGCAAATGTTAATTCGAAGAGTCTGAATTTTTTCCTGGTGTCCACCATTTTGAGTCAATTGAAAATGCTAAGTTAAGGCTCTGTGATCAGATTTTGTCCAGACTTCGGTCTCTCATTATTTGGACTCTGGTCTCTAATTATTTGGACTTTGGTCTCTAATGATTTCGACTTTGGTCTCTCATGATATGGAATTTGGTCTCTCAGACTTTGGTCCAGAATTTTATGCAACCATAGTCCAGACTATGTCCAGCCTTTGGTTTCTCAGCAGATTTTTGTACGAACATTGTGCAGATTATGTCCAGACTTTGGTCTCGTATCAGAATTTCGTGCTACCATTGTGCAAATTACTATGCGACTGGGACACCCTGTAATGTGGGTTGCACTACACCCCCCCCCCCCGGTGTGAGTCGGTCTGATCAGATGTGGCTTGGATCGGGGACCTTAACCTGGGCAGAACAATTTGAGCAAAACTATTGTTGAACATACCCATTTCTTTTTCTTCATGTAGTAGCACTGTTGTGTGTAGTCCCAATTAACGCCTCGGGATCCAAACACTTTTTCCACATCATCCGGACAGTGGCAACTCTGGACAACTTCATTGAGAAACTGGAGTTCTCGCAGATCGAAGAGATATCCCTGTTTGATGAGGACACTTTTGTTCCCGTTGTGAATGACCACACCAACTATATCTTGGTTCATGTCTGAACAAAAATGCTTTAAAAAATGATTGATTGAAAAATTTTTGTGGTTAAAATATTTTTGTATTGTACATCTTTTGCGCAAGAATTGTGGGTAATTAGCAGAGTTTTTGAAGGCCTAGCAAATGTTCCGTTTATAAGTTTGTTGATAGGGAACTGATTGGGAAGAATTATCCTCCCATATACACACAAACTCTCTCTCTCTCTCTCACACACACACAACACA